>NW_024412470.1:2107693-2325673 GCF_014898765.1 Herpailurus yagouaroundi
AAAAATAATTACTAAAAAAACAAAGCAATAGTATGACACCACCTCCAGTAACTGTACTTTCATGCAGTTTTGTAGGTTTGTAAATATGGCTTATTTTTGCAAAGCATATATACTGCAAAATCCAGTTATAGCACAGTTGAAATCATAGGAAGTAAAATTACAAAAATGTAATATTTGAAATAATGAAGTAATGAAAAATATTTTTCATTATAAAAAGAATAATTATAATTAACACAATGAAATATAAAATTTATAAGTTAATTATCATAGACTATAATTGTAAATATGTAAGTGAAAAACTAATATTTTAATAATTACAGAACATAAATTATGTTGTATAAAATGAATATGGGATGCCTGGGTGGCTCAGTCGGTTAAGCAGCTAACTTTGGCTCAGGTCATGATCTCGCTGTTTGTGAGTTGGAGCCCCACATTGGACTTTGTGCTGGCACCTCAGAGCCTGGAGCCTGCTTCGGATTCTGTGCCTCCCTCTCTCTCTGACCCTCCCCTGCTCACACTCTGTGTCTTTCTCCCTCTCTCAAAAATAAATAAACATTAAAAACAAAAAGTAAAATGACTTCTCTGGTGATAGCATCGGATCCCCAGGCTAAGGGCTCAGTCCCACAAGACTCTCATTCCCCATCCCACCCAAACTGCAGATGTCAATTGCCAGTGGTATGTCCCCAGGTTACCCACAACTCCTGTCTAAGTTGGCTACAAATCAGAGATCCATAGGACCTCCTCCTGAGATCAGTCATTTGCTAGAACTGCTCAAGAACTCAGGAAAACTGGCTTATTATAAAAGGATACAACTCGGAAACGGTGGAAGAGATGCATAGTGCAAAGATGGGGCGGACCGGCCATCCCTCTGGTACCTCCATGTGTTCAGCAACCCAGAAAATCTCTATAAATTGAGGAATTTTTATGGAATCTTTCTTAAAAGGAAGCTCGATTAGATCTTTGACCATTAATGATCAACTCAAACTTCTAACCCTTCTCCCCTCCACAGAGGACAGGTGGAGCCTCTCCACAGAGCCCCTCCACAGAGGCAGAGGGGTGGAGCTAAAAGTCCCAATCTTCTAATCACATGATTGGTTCCCCTGGTAGCTAGTCCCCATCCTCATTAGCATTCATTAGTCATCACACTAACATGCAAAAACACACCCCTTTGAGGAAATTTCTAGGGTTGTGGAATGGGGTGTTGGGGAAGGGCCAAAGAGTGCTCTGGGGGTGTTAGGAGGTCTCCTTGGGCCAAAGGAGTGCTCTGGGGTGTTAGGAGGCCTCCTTGGCTCAGAGTATAGCCCTGCAGATAGCATGCATGTGTCTCTATTTATGTGAACTGGTTTAGTTTTTGTTGTTTGTTTTGGCAGTGTTGGTCAGTTGTAGGACCCCTTACTGCTTTCATACTCTACTCTTTCTTAGAGGTCTGCAGCCAAGATAACATTCCTGTGCATTTCCTCATTTAGTCCTACCTCCTCAGCCACTCCCGCGGGTGGTTTAGGAAATCTGCCACAGTCAAGTTTTGCTCTACAATCTTCTTATGAGCAAGGAGGGCATTACTGTTTTTCCTCCTCAGAGTATGCCACCTCTTTTTACAAATTTTGCATCTGGCAGTCTCAGTCTGAAAGCTGCATCTTGAGGTATCTTGTCTCCATGACATCTCTAATTCTGGTTGAATTTTCACTCCTCTTGGTGGCCCTTCTTCATATATATTACCCTTAAGTGTTTCTGATTTTACCGATGATAGGGTTTCCTTTTATTTTCTTATTGCCTTTCTTTTCTTAAGGAAGTTTAAGAGAGGAATGGGTAGAGATAAATTTGCTCCTATCTCAAAATTGGAAATATACAGTTAACTTTCTAAAATAAATCACAATTTATTTCCTTTCTGTTACATATGCAGTGTTATATATACAACGAAAGTAAGCTATAGGGTACCATAGAGGAAGCACAGAAGAGGAACATCTAAGGCAAAAGTGACTAGTGTGGGTCAGAGTAGGAGGGGGAGCCTAGGGGTTAGGGACATCTCTCAGAGGCTGTGAAGCTGAACCCTGAAGGTTGTGTAGAAATTAGGACGTTAGCACAGGAAATGTCACTGAGGTTGATGCGTGGAAGATGAGAGAAGGATCAGCTAAAGATAAATCCAGACAGTTGAGCAGGAACCACACCATAACAGGGCGTTTTGGGCCATATTGAAGAGTTTGACTGCTTTTCTGAGAACATCAGAGTAGATGTCCCTTTTAAGAACAGCGGCAGAATGATTATATGTGTGTGTTGCCACTCATGTTTGATTGTATTTTTCACAATAGTTATATTTAAGTAGCCTGGTGAGTATTAAAAGCATCATCAGGGTCATTAATTTTATAGAGATAGTATTCTTTTCCTTCTCATAGAAGAACATATGATATATTTGTTTGGATTATTTCTTCACAGTTTTTTGTTCTTTTTTTCATTGAAAATAATTAGAATCAGGCCTCTAGTTACCTTTTTCTGCATAACAAATTACATGTAAAGTAGCTTAAACTAATGCACACTTATTAGCTCATCATTCTGTCAGCCAGGAGTCTGGGAAGGGCTCCTGGCCAGGACTCAAGTCTCTTGTGATTCTGCAGTCAAACTGTCAGTCATACAAGAGCTCAGCTGGGGACAATCCTCAGTCACACGGGCCTCAACTATTCCGGCTGTTGCACTGGCGTCCCTTGGTTTCTTGCCAAATGGGCTTCCCTGTAGGGCAGCTGATAACATGGGAATTGGCAAGTGAACAAGAAGACACAAGAAAACATGAAGACAGAAGCCACATTCTTTTGATAACCTAATATCAGATGTGACGTCTCATCAGCTGTATTCTCTTCATGGGAAGCAAGAGACTGGGTCCATCCTACACTTACAGGGTGGGGATTACACAAAGGGATGAACACAAGAGTGGGGATTGTTAGAGACCCTCTTACAGCATGCTTTCCACACTGTGCTTTGCATATAGAATTTGTTCAATAAACATGTTAATTTTCAGCATTTTGCCTTGGACAAAAGTTACCCTACCATTTACTTACGGCAGTATTTTTAAGTGATGTCTTTTCAAGATTATATTTCAACTTTAATATTGTATCAGAGCAATTATGATGTATCCTGATTTCTCATACCATCAAGGATTAAAATGTATAGTTTCTGGGTTTTCTAAAAGAAAATAAAAGATCTAGTGCATTCCTCTATCTTTGGGTGGGGTAAAATTTATAGAACAAAAGTTAATAAAATGTATTTTACATCAGAATATTTTTAATGTTTGTTTATTTTTGAAAGAGACAGACAGAGAGAGAGACAAAGTGTGAGTGGGGGAGGGGCAGAGAGCAAGGGAGACACAGAATCCAAAGCAGGCTCCAGGCTCTGAGCTGTCCGCACAGAGCCCAACATGGGGCTTGAACCCACAAACTGATATCACGACCTGAGCTGAAGTCGGATCTTTAACCAACTGAGCCACCTTGGTGCCCCTACATCAGAATATGCTTGATTTGAATTATGTAGAATATCAGACAGCATTAGGCTTACCTCTAGTTTATCTGCTGTTTTATTACTAGAAATTTTTTATTATATAGTTAATAGTAAAAAAATTTATGTTAAAGTATACAAAAATATTTTTTTGTAACTAAGAGCAGACATCACAAAGGTAAATGAAATTGATTAATTTGAAATTGGCAGACATGTTCCTTTGTAATATCTAGCCTGATATACAAAAACTTGCCCCAGATTATGAGTAAGAAAATTATAGAATGAAATTAAAAATTAGCTACAGAGTTACAGATTGGTAGCATTAATAAAACATTATTAGCTTGAATTACAGAATACTGACTTTTTTTGGACAGAAATTTAAGCTAGGAGTAATATATTTCCCCAATTTTAATTCTTCAAGGTAGATTTTGGTGGTTAACACTCTGCAACAATAGCACTGTTTTGAACATTAATTTGTCATTCATCAAAGTGAATCAAAATCTTTCAGCATGTTGATTTTGTACAGCATGGTTTGGCTACAAAGATTTTCATGGCTGTTATTCTTTCCTATCTTTTAAAGTATCATGGGAGGTTTTTTTTAAAGCATATATTTATTTTGATTTTTTTGTAATAGCTTTATTGAGATCCAATTAATATCCCATTCCGTTTATCCATTTAAAGTGCAATGTTCCTTAGTGCTTAGTTTATTCACAAAATTGTGCAACTATCACCACAATCAATTTAAAACATTTTTATTATCTTAAAAAGAAATCCTGTGCCCTTTAGCAGTCACCTCCCCATTTTTCCCAACCCCGCTCAGCCCTAATCTATGTGTTACCTCTAGAGACTTGCGTTTGTGCTCATTTCATATAAATTGAATCTTACAGTGTGGTTTTTTGTTCTTGTTTTTTTTTTTTGACTGGTTTCTTTCACTTCGCCTGATGTTTTTAAGGTTCATCTCTTTTGTTGCATATAACAATACTACCTTTCTTTTCCTTGCTAATTAATATATCATTCTATGGATAAACCACATATTACTTATCCATTTATCACTCGATGGACATTTGAGTTGTTTCCACTTTTTGACTATCATAAATAATGATGCTATGAACCTTTATACACAAGTTTTTGTTTAGACATAGGTTTCTATTGCTCTTGGGTACCTCATGAAAGCTGTAGGGAAACAAGTTTAAGAACTGAGTAGTTAGGAACATTGACTTTGGAATCAGATTGATGTGGATTACTCATGCCACTTTCTAGTAGTGTGAACTTGAGCGAGTGACTTAATCTTACAGAAATTAGGTTTCTTCATCTGCACATTGGAGCAGCAGTCTTTACTTTGCAGCATTTCTGTGAGGCACACAGTACATGAAACACTGATCATATATTTGACACTCAACAAATAACAGCTATTATCATGAAGGACAAAGTAGAAAGAAAAAGCAAATGTTTGTAAACATGTAATTCCCTATAATGTTATAAAAAAGCATTCAATTTTATATTAGGCTTTTTTTAAGTCAAAGTAAATAAACATTTTAAACTAGCTTGTGTATTTTAAGGAATTATAGAGGGGCGCCTGGGTGGCTCAGTTGGTTGACCTTCCCACTCTTGATTTTGACTCAGGTCATAATACCAGGGTCGTGGGATAAAGTCTTGCGTCAGGCTCTGCACTGAGCCTGCTTAAGATTCTCTCTCTTTCCCTCTTCCCTCGCATTCTTTCTCTCTCTAAAATCAAATCAAATCAAATAAATAAATTTATAGAAACACTAATTGCTGAGTACAATCTAAATCATCAGTGCCTTAAATCATGGCTAAAAATTATCTTTCAGAGAGCTGGAAGGAAAAGCAAAGAATGGAACATAGTACAAAGTTGGGAAAGATGAAATAAATGAATGCATAACATCTCTTTTTTAATGTTTTATTTACTCATTTTGAGAGAGAGAGAGAGAAAGAGAGAGAGCACAAGCAGGAGAGGGGAAGAGAGAGAGGGAGAGAGAATCCCAAGCAGGCTCCATGCTGCCAGCACAGAACCCAGTGCAGGGCTCAGTCCCACAAACTGTGAGATCATGACCTGAGCTGAGATCAAGAGTCAGGCGCTTAACTGACTGAGCCACCCAGGCACCCCACAACTTACCTTTTTTTTAAAAAAAACTTATTTTACCTTTTTAAAGGAAAAAGGAAAATATATCAACATAATACATGCATATTATTAGATATATTGCCTATCACCAAATGTTTATAATAGATAAAAGAATTGCTTTGCCATATCCTTACTAGATTCCTAGTTTTAACCACATTTTTCTTTCAGTTATTTTTTTACACCAACTGTTTCTAAACTATATACTTATTTGATCTTTTAAATCACTTTCACATAATATGGTAAATGAGGATTTAACTCCTGTATTCTTTTCATCTCCATTTCCATCTATTTTTAGATAAATCAGTATCAGTGTTTACATGATCATGATTACAGAAGTAGAGTTCCTTACAAAGGCAATTAATGTAGGATGAATATATTTACTTTATTCCATTTTTTTAATTAATTTCTATTTTTCTTATTTTTTTTTCTTCTTTCCCTATATGCAAATTATATCTGCCATTGATTGTTTTCCAGGTATTCTATCCTATTAGGAAATTCATTAAGTCCCCTTTCCTCTGGGGCCTGCCCTCTTTGTCCTCTCCATCATCCTGTTCCAAACAGACCACATTTTCTTTAGACATGATGCAGATTTATTGAGAAGACATCTCTTAACTTTCTTTTACATGGGCTGAATTCACTATTTTGTGGATCTGTGATATCTTTTTATGATTTATTTTCTTTTTTTTGGAATAACTGCTATACTAATGTGCATGTAAGACAATTTTGGAAGTCCTTGCTTGTTTTAAATATGTCTTCTTCTTTTTTTTTTTTTTTAAGTTTATTTCTCTTGAGAGAGTATGTAAAGGAGGAGCAAAGAGAGAAGGAGACACAGAGAGAGTTCCAATCAGGCTTTGCACTGCTAGAGTGGAGCCCAATGTGGGGCTCGAACTCACAAACCATGAGATCATGGCCTGAGCTGATACCAAGAGTTGGACGCTCAACTGACTGAGCCACCCAGGCTCTCCTAAATATGTCTTGTTCTATCCTGATACTTCATTAGTAGTTTGACTGGATAAAACATCCTAGATTGTAGATCATTTGCCCTTGGAGTTTTGAAGACAAATGGTCCATTGTTTTACAGTATATTCAAAATTGCTAACTACTCATTCATCTGTTTCTCCTTCCTTTGAAAGTGATCTATTTTTTTTCAATGCGTGTTAGTTCAAGCCCACAAAGAAGCAACTACTAAGATGTAACCAGATGTATAGGATGTACTGGAGGTTTATTGGAGGGAAGAAGCAGGAGAAGGTGGAGAAAACCTTTAGTCTAAAATATCAGTGTGACACATATGAAAAGCAAGAGAGAAAGAAAAAACATTGGGAAGAGATTGGGACTGCAGTACATTTTCAAGAAGGGCTAATGGGCTGTTCACAAGACAAAGTTACCCTTTGGAGGAGTCTGCTGTCTTGCCAGAATAATCCTACCTCAGTCACTGGCTGAGAGAGGTGTGACCTTGCTATGATCATGTTGGTGGATTCAGTAGTACATTTTTTATGGCCATTGTAGGTTATTTTGAATTTTTTCCCCTAAAGCTTTTGCAATTTTTCAGAATTAGGACTTGTATGGGTATTTTGCACCCATTGTTCTGAGCAACCAATGGATCCTGTAGTTCTAAGATCTTTTCTTACATTATTTCTAAGATAATTTCTTCACTTCTGTTTTCTTCTATTCTTTCTCCATGTGGTTCTTATTGGTTGGATGTTGGACCTCCAGAAGTAATGTGCTAATAAGCTCTTAAACCTTTCTGCCCCTACTCCCTTCAACTTGGGCCTTTGTTTTTCCATTCTATATTTGTGAGAGGCTTCCTTCCTACCCTACTGAAAGTTTTATTTTAGCAGTAATTTTTAACTTTCAGTAAATATTGCTACTGTTTGGATCATTTCTTCTTTCATAGCATTCTGTTCTTATTAATGAAATATCTCATATTCCTCTAAAAGTGCTAGCACAGTTAAGGTGTTGGCAGGAAGGAGAATCCACCTCAGGATTTATTTCTCAAATAAGGGGAGTTAAATGAAAGGGTGGTTTCAGAAATACAGGCAGGGTTAAGGGCACAGTAAAGGATGATTTGGCATTCAGAGACTGGCAACACTGGGCTGTTGCTACTGCCAGGGCCAAAGGGTTCAGATGAAGCAATAGCATTCATGGTAATGGGAAGAGCCAAGGGGAAGTTTACGAGCTCCACCCCTGCCACGACCCACACTAGTTAAGGAATGCAGTTCTTGCCAGAAGAGTGTGACAGCCACGGGGAGAGGGAAATGAGATAAAAATACCCCCAGTTTCCTCCTGCTGAACTTTAGTCTTCTGCTAGACTAAATCCAGCTGAAAATAGCCAAAATAATACAGTTGGTAGAGCTTAGCCTTTTGGGTAGTAGTGCAAGGCACAGAAGTGGGTAGAATGAATTGGGGGTGTAGCAAATGAAAGGTAATCAGCATAGGTAATAAGATGAGTTTAGAGTTTTATTCAGTTTCTGTGTTCTCAGTTTCCTCCAGGGTATTTTTAGTTTTTCTTCTTTTTTTTTTTTTTCACTTTTATACTAGAATTGATCCTCACACAAATGTGGAGGGGGGGATGTGGGGGAGTGTGTGTGTGTGTGTTTATACTTGAGGGTGATCAGCATCAATACATAAGCAGATTTTGTTGACCGGTAGGTTTTATTTGCTTTTCAAGTGATGAGTCAGGGAGCCGGTTCCTTTTACTAGGGGATGACCAAATGCCAGTATGTGGAGGTCTTTCTTTTAGGCTATGTAGTTTCTCCAAAGAAACTTCTGTTGCTTTATTGAGGGAGTAGGTGTTATAGCTGCAATTGCATGAGGGTGAGAGAAGGTTTCTTGTGCCTCGCACCCACCAGGTACTATATTCTAAGCCCTATGCTTTTTCTCTAGTTTCTTCAGAGAGCACGACTTGGATCTTTCACCTAAAGTGATTGAAACCTGGATGCTGGCACGCCAGTGTATATGTGCTGAAGAAACAAAAGCATGTGGCCGTTGTAGATAAGTAGCTCATGGATAAATGCTACATCGTAGTAGAACTGAGATGGGATTCTAGATCTTATGATGTCAAGGATAGTGCACTTTCTACTATCTTACACTATTTTTTGTGTATGCAAAACTAATGAAATGATAGAAAGATCTTAGGAAGTAAAAGTCCCTCATTTGGGGGCGTCTGGGTGGCTCAGTTGGTTGAGCCACTGACTTCAGCTCAGGTCATGATCTCACGGTTTGTGGTTTTGAGCCCCGCGTCACGCTCTGTGCGTCAGGCTCAGAGCCTGGAGCCTACTTCAGATTCTGTGTCGCCCTCTGTCTCTGCCCCTCCCCAACTTGTGCTCTGTGTGTCTCTCTCAAAAATAAATAAACATTAAAAAAAAATTTTTTTTAAGTTCCTTATTTGGACTACATTTGGTGCATAAATTCTGGATGCCTCTATTCGTGGTGAACATTAACCAAAAAATCTGCATCCAGAATAAAACAACCTGGCATATTAGGTGTTAGAAAAAAGGGAAAAAATTAAGGCAAACAGGTAGATTACAGTGCAACATGAAAAACATATTTCCAATAATTAGAGCTATTTGGGAAAGCCTGACTTGTGAGGTATGAAACGTCTGATAGAAAGATTCAACTAAAAATGACTTGCGGAGAAAGGATTTCTGAATTTGATGAGAAACTAGAAGATTTCCAATTTCCCTTTAAATCTGATATATTTGTTTAACCTGGTGATATATTTAAATTTTTTTTTAAATATTTACTTATTTTTAAGAGAGAGAGAGAGAGAGAGAGAGAGAGAGAGAGAGCAAGCGCTCACGCGCACTCGCATGAGTGGGGGAGGGACAGAGAGAGGGAGACACAGAATCTGAAGCAGGCTCCAGGCTCTGAGCTGTTAGCACAGAGCCCGACGCGGGGCCCGAACTCAGGGACCATGAGATCATGACCTGAGCCAAAGTCGGACGCTTAGCTGGCTGAGCCACCCAGGCATCCCTAACCTGGTAATACATTTAAAAGGCACAAATCTATATATTTATTTATCTCAAAACCCAGAGTACTTTGAATTTTATAAATTTATAAACTGCTAGAAGAATTTAAATGAAACTTATCTATGGCATAAGGGATTCACGATAAAGTATATGGTATAAAATTATCACTTACCGTGACCCTGTGACCAAGATGGATACGATAATACATGTAAATCAAGATATATATGTAGATATATATATGCACATATTATTATTATGTATTTAAAACCCTCAATCTAAAGTCTATCATAAAAATTTAAAAATATTTATAGTACTAAATATATTATTGAAATACATACTCCTGAAACATAAAAGCTGCCTTGCATTCCCATTGGTAGAAAAAGTTTTCCCAGAGGTGACAGCACCGTCTCAAATCACTAAATTGAGTCCTTCATAGTTTTAGAGAAGAATGACTAATGGATTTATCCTTAATAGGACCATCATTCTAATTTTAATATTATATTTAAAAGTTCTTGGATTCATTGACATGCTTGCCAAAATACTAAATCGGAGAAGGAATGGCTATGAAAATGCTTTTTTGACTTTTATGAAATGACACGTGTGTAAAAACAGCCTCCAGTTGTTTCAGGATCCCTGCGCAGCTCTTCTGTATTGATATGAGCTGGGCCGTGTGCTTGGTTTCCTTGGTTATTCCGAAATCCATACGTCCACACTCTTAACATGGCATATTAAAAACTGACTTTCTGGGGGCGCCTGGGTGGCGCAGTCGGTTAAGCGTCCGACTTCAGCCAGGTCACGATCTCGCGGTCCGGGAGTTCGAGCCCCGCGTCGGGCTCTGGGCTGATGGCTCAGAGCCTGGAGCCTGTTTCCGATTCTGTGTCTCCCTCTCTCTCTGCCCCTCCCCCGTTCATGCTCTGTCTCTCTGTCCCCAAAATAAATAAACGTTGAAAAAAAAAATTTTAAAAACTGACTTTCTGTTCTTTGCCTATTGCTATTATTTACATGTGAACAACTTCCAGTTGAACAATGAGAAATTCTTGGTTTCTAAACCTCGGAGTTCCTCTCTCTATGTTGTATTTCCTGTTAAACTATCAGTGTTTGTTCCCAATGAAGATGGTCACCATCCAGAACTCACAGCTAACAGCTTGCCGTTTCAAAATATTTATATCAATATTTGTGTTAAATGCTGTCTTTGTAGTCTGCCAATTTGCATTTGTTTTCAAGGATAAAGCAAAAAATGTGGAGTGATTTTTATGAATATTCATCTAGTTTCTAGGAAACTCAATTCGAAAGATTTGAGCATAATCTCTCATCTTTATAGTGGTTATCTGGGACCCTCAATATGACCACCATTATACTGTTTAAGTAATCTTTCTCTGGCATAAAAACATACAGAGTCAACACATGTGTTAGGCTAATGACAAAACTGAAGAACATTGAGATCATTTAACATTGTGTATCAGGGAAAACACAATACTAAAGAGATTTCTAGTTCTCTGGAGTTGAAGACTTAATACATTAAACTATCTAGGCAGCACATTTCCAATTGTGCTTTAATTGACAAAGAAATAGAAACATGAGGGCAATAAGCATGTCTTCTCAGACTGGTAACATCACAACCCCCCGAAATCAAAGTAGGAGCTATTAGAGTAAAAACCTACAAAGTAGTGTTGGTATTGGCCTTCTGTATGCTGTCACATGTGGATTCTTCAGAACTTGTACCAACTTCATTTTAAAGTTAGAATTAGGGGCGCCTGGGTGGCTCAGTCGGTTGAGCGTCCGACTTCTGCTCAGGTCATGATCTCGCGGTCTGTGAGTTCGAGCCCCGCGTCGGGCTCTGTGCTGACAGCTCGGAGCCTGGAGCCTGCTTCGGATACTGTGCCTCCCTCTCTCTCTGCCCCTCCCCCGCTCATGCTCTGTCTCTCTCTGTCAAAAATAAATAAACATTAAAAAAAATGAAAAAAATATGAAGTTAAAATTAATATGGGAAAATGCTAATGTAAGAAATAAGATCTGGAATATATGTAGTCTATCCATGTTGGGTACATACTTGGTAATAACTTCCTTTTTACACACATGCACAATGTAGACAAAAAGCATTATAACTGAGTGGTTAAGTGGTACAAAACATAAAAGAAATATTTAATTACAGACTCATCAAGAATTTCTGGCTGTTAGTATATCACATCTATGTGTCTTTGGTAAATAACAATCACAGAAAGATCAATCTGGTATGTAGTAATCAGAAATGTCATGAGTATCAAGCTAAAAATTTATATGGACAAATTCAGACATTGTAAGCAATGACAAACTCAGTAAATAGACTAATCACAGTAAATTATATTTACTAAGCACCTATTGTGTGCATGCTGTTTTGTATGTTATCTATCTATACAAACTTTTTTGGGGATGTATATTATATTTTGAGGATGAAAAACTAAAACTCAGAGTTTAAGTAATTTGGGTAAGCTCATACAATTAGGTAGTGGTAGATTTGGAGATTAAACTCCGTATTTTTAAAAAATCAAAACAGATAGCCTCTTTGTACTTTTGAATTATTGCCAGTTGTATCAGTCATGTTTCAGTTGTGACATATAGCATCCCATTACAAACCTCTTAAGAATGAATTGCCTTCTCTGCTGCTGGGGGTAGAAAATGAGAAACTCACTTTCTTAGACTTTCTTGCGCTCAAGTACCATATGACTTGGTCATGCCCAATGAAATTAAGTATTAAAAGTAATAGAACTAAATGGGAATTTGACTATTGGAGGCAATTTTGTGTCAGATTAAAAACCATTATTATGTAGTGTTAAATATATTTTCAAATCCCTTCTGTTCTACCATGTGATATAGATCATTAACAATCGAGGCCGGGGATATTAATTGAAATAGTAGGTGCATTTCACAATATTGGTCTATGCTGCCTCCTTACCTCTTTCAGCAAATTTCTATGAGAAATAGATGAACTTGGACTAGACGTAGCTAGTCTGCAAGCAGAGATGGAAGGTATTTACTGCTTTGCTAAGGGAAGTGCTCTCTGTATGCAGTTTGTATTTAATGAGAGTCTTACCATTTGGAACCTTGTGGTATTGTAAAACCCAACTAGCCCTGTACTTCAAACTGATGTGGTTACTAACACTGGCTAGGTAGAGTAGGACCTTAGCTGGAGATAACCACCAGGCCTTGATATAGGCATGTGAGCCCAAGAAAAATATCAGAATAAAGATATTATCTTGTCTGATAATGGCTAAGAATTCAGACCAACCATCCTCATAACGACACCTAAACATCAAAGAGCTGTCAACATGGTAATTTACTGGTCAAAATGTGAAAAATGAGAACTCAGAGATATAAGTCTACAATCAAAAGCTGCTTTTGCCTTGAAGGCATTGGCCTATCTGAAAGAACATTTGCCTAACTTTAAAAATAAATGGAAAGGAAGGAAAGAAGGAAGCAAGGAGAGAAGGAAGGAAGGAAGGAAGGAAGGAAAGGAAGGAAGGAGGAAAGGAAAGAAGGAGGGAAGGAGGGAAGGAAGCAAGGAAGGAAGTACTGTGCTTTTGGTAGCCTTGCAGGATCAAGAGTAAAACAAATTCTAAGTCAGGGCAACCAAAGGTAGGAATTCTGATTAACCTCCCCTTGTTCGTTCATCCAAAATCCACAAAAGTCTTAACCTTTGAGTAAGTGGAAACAAAATAGCCTAATGAGAGATTTGCAGTCAGACTGCTACTTACCTGAGCAATTCAGGGAATCTCAAGTCTTGAATTTGAACACAGAAGCTCCTAAAGTAATACTGACCAAGGAAGCTGGCAAAATCTTATGAAAAGCCTAAGAGAGGATGCCATATCTCTAAGCCTACAATTCTTACAAATCAGTTTTCAAATGCATTGACTTGCATAGTGAAAGTACCAGGGACTTAGGAAAAGAGGAAATCATGAATGAGAAGTAGTAAGTAAATAAATGAGTAAGTAAGTAAGTAAATAAATAAATAAATAAAACAGGATCACAAAGGTTTAGTATTGGAATTATCAGAATCAGACTATATGCCAGCCAAATTTATTATATTTAAAGAATAAAATCCAAGCTAGAAAAATTTGTCAGATTGGTGAATTGCAGTCTTGCAACCCAGTCTATTGTTTTGGATGAATAGAAGCCCTGGAGGGTAAAGACTGAGTAAGTAGCCGAGCATAGAAGCCAGTATCTAAGGCCATAAATCTGTAGGCCTGAAAACTACGTCTAGGCAAGATCCTTGGTTGTGGTTACTTGCTCATGGAAACTGACCAGAAGTGAAGAAACCATAAGCCTCTGTATTGTCCAGGGTGCTTGCTGCTAAAGGAATTCTAACCTGGCCGGCTGCAGCCTACCCTCAAGCTTACATGAGGTTCCTAAATTTGTACCAACAGGCTGTTAGTGGGCCACCAGAGTGGTGCAGTCCCCCGGAAGTTTATCGTCTCCAATGCCTACTTCATGTGTGGTCATGGAGTATAGTAGACCAGGAATATTCTGTTGGTCTGCTCAAGGAACTACACCGCCAGTAGAGACGCTTCACTATACCTATGTAAAAGGATTTAACGCTTGCTAGGGATCAGTAACTGCTGTTTCTTGCCCATTTTCCATTTATCCTAATGAAAGGTTGTTACTGTGTTTAATTCAATCCTTCTCTACCATTGAGTGCTGGATGTGTTGAAGGAAGATAATTTGTAAGTTAGTTTAGTTGACAGAGATACCCAGACCTGATGGACAGGTCTGCCCATGACTTTAAGGTGAAACATGCTGAGCTTTTATTTTTTTCTGTGATTATATTTATCGATAATTTCTTTTTTGATTTCTTTGTATGACTTTAAAAAGAGTCACCCATATTTCTTTTGGTATTGTAGGGTGTCTTCTGTAGCTTTCAATATTGAATCCAATGGAATCTACTTAATATAAGGAGTAAATCTGAAATTTGGCTTAAGATTTTTTAAATGGGTAACAGGTTATTGCAAAAGTATTTATTAAGTAATTCAATTATCTTTCACTAGTAAGTGTCATCTAGTAACATACTAAGTCCTCACATGTACCCAGGTATATCTTTTGAGTGTTGATGCCATTTGATTTATCTGTCTCTTATAATGCTGTATAGTATTACATGGCTTAAGTACCTATTTTGGTATTTCAGAAGATGCTGAGCTATTTTCGTTCTTCAGAAGATGCTGTGGCTCTTTTTTCTTAATTTTCATCCAACTAAATTATAAATCATTTTAGTATGTCTCAAAAATATCAAATTAGAATTCTAAATGGATTTAAATTTGTAGAATAGAACAGGGGAAAATAATACTTTCATAATTTGAGTTATCCTATTAAGGAATGAAGTATATCTCTTCATTTATGTGGACATTTAAAAAATGTTCATCAGTAAAATTTTATTATTTTCTTAATACAAGGTCTACATATTTTTTACTAACTTTTTTTTCCTTGGAATTTCGTACTTTTATGTTATATTTGCTAATGGTGTGTTCTCTTCCATATTCTAAGTTACTGTGTTTTTTTTTTTTATTTTAATTCCAGTGTGGTTAACATACAGTGTTAGAGTAGTTTCAAGTGTACAATGTAGTGCATCAGCAATTCCATATATCACTCAGTGCTCCTCAAGAGAGGTGTACTCTTAATCCCCTTCACCTCTGTCACCCATCCCGTCCACCCACCTCCCTTCTTGTAACCATCTGTTTGTTCTCTATACCTAAGAGTCTGTTTTTTGGTTTGTCTCTTTTTTCCCCCACTTTGTTCTTTTGTTTTGTTTCTTAAATCCCACATATGAGTGAGATCATATGGTATTTGTCTTTCTCTGACTTATTTCGCTTAGCATAATACTCTTTAAGCAGAAGGCACAGTCCTTTTTTTTTTAATGTTTATTTTTGAGAGAGAGAGAGAGAGAGAGTGAGAGTGGGTGTGAGCAAGGGAGGGTCAGAGAGAGAGGGAGACACAGAATCTGAGGCAGGCTCCAGGCTCGACATGGGACTCGAACTCACCTCGTCACCTGAGATGAGGTCAGACACTTAACCCACTGAACCACCCAGGTGTCCCTCACTTAGCATAATACTCTAATACTTTCTGGATCCATCCATGTTGTTCAAAATGGCAAGATTTCATTCCTTTTTTTGGCTGAATAATACTACATTGTGTGGGTGTGGGTGTGTGGGTGTCACATCATTTTTATTCACTCATCTACCAGTGGACACTTGGCTGCTTCCATAATTTGGCCATTGTAAATAATGCTGCTATAAACATAGGGTGCATATATCCCTTCGAATTAGTGTTTTCATATTCTTTGGGTAGACACACAGTGATGCAATTACTGGTGGTGCAATTATAGGGTGCTTCTATTTTTAATTTTTTGAGGAACCTCCATACTGTCTCCACAGTGGTTCTACCAGTTTTCATTCCCACTAACAGTACAGGAGGATTCTTTTTCTCCACATCCTTGCCAACACTTATTTCTTGAGTTTTTGATTTTAGCTATTCTGACAGGTGTGAAGTGATATGTCATTGTGGTTTTGATTTGTATTTCCCTGATGATGAGTGATGTTGAGCATCTTTTCATATGTCTGTTGACCATCTGGATGTCTTCATTGGAGAGGTGTTTGTTCATGTCTTTGGCCCATTTTTTAATTGGACTCTGTTGTTTTGCTTTGTTTTTTTTTTTTTTGGTGTTGAGTTGTATAAATTTTGTATGTTTTGAGTACTGGCCCTTTATAAGGTATGCCATTTGCAAATATATTTTCCCCTTACATAGGTTGCCTTTTAGTTTTTTTTTTTAATTGTTTCTTTAATTGTGCAGAAGCTTTTTATCCTGACTTAGTCTCAATAGTTTGTTTTTATTTCTCTTGCCTCAGGAGACATATCTAGAAAGATGTTGCTATGGCCAATGTCAGAGAAATTTCTGCCTGTGCTGTCTTCTAGGATTTTTACAGTTTCAGGTCTCACATTTAAGCCCTTAATCCATTTTGAGTTTATTTTTGTGTATGCTGGAAGAAAGTGTCCTAGTTTCATTTTTTTTGCATGTAACTGTCTGGTTTTCCCAACACTATTACTTGAAATATTGTCTTTTTTCCTTTGCATGTTCTTGCCTCCTTTGTTGAAGATTTACCATACATTTGTGGGTTGGTTTCTTGGCTTTATATTCTTTTCCATTTATCTATTTTTGTACCAATATCATACCATTTTGATTACTATAGCTCTATAATATAAATTAAAGTATGGAATTGTGATACCTCTAGTTTTGTTTTTCATTTTCAAGATTTCTTTGGGTATTTCGGGTCTTTTGTGGCTCCATACAAATTTTAGGATCGTTTGTTCTAGTTTGTGAAAATGCTATTAGTATTTTGATAGGAATTGCATTAAGTCTGTAGGTTACTTTGAGTACTATAGACAGTTTAACAGTATTTGTCCTAATCCATGAGCATGGAATAACTATTCATTTCTTTGTGTTGTTTTCAATTTCTATCATCACTGTGTTTTTTTTAATGTTTATTTTTGAGAGAGAGAGAGAGAGAGAGAGAGAGAGAGAGAGAGAGAGAGAGAATGCATGAGCAGGGGACGGGTAGAGAGAGAGGGAGACGGAGGATCCAAAGCAGGCTATGCACTGGCAGCAGGGAGCCTGATGCGGGCTGGAACCCATGAACTGTGAGATTATGTCCTGAGCTGAAGTCGGATGCTTAACCAACTGAGCCACCCAGGTGCCCCTCTTTCATCAGTGTTTTATAGTTTCCAGAGTACATGTCTTTCACCTCTTTGGTTAGGTTTATTCCTAGGTGTTTTATTATTTTTGATGCAACTGTGAATGAAATTTTTAAATTTCTCTTTCTGCTACTTTATTATTAGTATACAGGAATGCAGTGGATTTCTGTACATTGATTTTGTATCCTGTGACTTTACTGAATTTGTTTATCAGTTCTAATATTTTTTTGGTTGAGTCTTTCAGGTTTTCTATGTATAGTATCATGTCATCTGCAAATAGTAAAAGTTTTACTTTGTCCTTACCAATTCATATGACTTTTACCTATTTTTTGTTATTGTCAGATTGCTGTGGCTAGGATTTTCAGTACTATGTTGAATAAAAGTGGTGTGAGTGGAGATCCCTGTCTTGTTCCTGACCTCAGGGGAAAAGCTCTGTTTTTCTTCATTGGGTATGATGTTAGCTGTGGGTTTTTCATATATGACCTTTATTATGTTAAGGTGTGTTCCCTCTAAACTGACTTTGTGGAGGGTTTTTATCATGAATGAATGTTTTACTTTGTCAAATGCCTTTTCTATATTTATTGAAATGATCATATGGTTTTCATCCTTCTTGATGTGATGTATCATGTTGATAGATTCACAAATATTGAACCACCCTTGCATCCTAAGAATAAATCCCGCTTGATCATGGTGAATGACTTTTTTAATGTGTTGTTGGATTTGATTTGCTAATATTTTGAGGAATTTTGCATCTGTGTTCATCAGAGATATTGCCCTGTAGTTCTCTATTTTCTGTGGTGTCTTTCCTTATCTCATTTTGTTACCAAGGTAATACTGGCCTCATAGAATGCATTTGGAAATTTTCCTTCCTCATATTTTTTGGAAAAGTTTGAGAAAAATAGGTATTAACTCTTTTTTATTTTTTATTTTTACTTTTATTTTTTTTCAATATATGAAGTTTATTGTCAAATTGGTTTCCATACAACACCCAGTGCTCATCCCAAAAGGTGCCCTCCTCAATACCCATCACCCACCCTCTCCTCCCTCCCACCCCCATCAACCCTCAGTTTGTTCTCAGTTTTTAAGAGTCTCTTATGCTTTGGCTCTCTTCCACTCTAACCTCTTTTTTTTTTTTTTCCTTCCCCTCCCCCATGGGTTTCTGTTAAGTTTCTCAGGATCCACGTAAGAGTGAAACCATATGGTATCTGTCTTTCTCTGTATGGCTTATTTCACTTAGCATAACACTCTCCAGTTCCATCCATGTTGCTACAAAGGGCTATATTTCATTCTTTCTCATTGCCACGTAGTACTCCATTGTGTACATAAACCACAATTTCTTTATCCATTCATCAGCTGATGGACATTTAGGCTCTTTCCATAATTTGGCTATTGTTGAGAGTGCTGCTATAAACATTGGGGTACACGTGCCCCTATGCATCAGTTCTCCTGTATCCCTTGGGTAAATTTATTAACTCTTTTTTAAATGTTTGGTAGAATTACTCTCTGAAGCATCTGATCCTGGACTTTGGTTTATTCGGAGTTTTTTATTACTAACTCAATTTCATTGCTAGTAATTGGTCTATTCAAATTTTCCATGCCTTCCTGCTTCAGTTTGGTAGGTTATGTGTTTCTAGGAATGTATCTTTTTCTTCTATGTTGTACAATTTGTTGGAATATAATTTTTCATAATATTCCTTTAGGTCATTTATATTTCTGTGGTGTTATTTCTCCTCTTTCATTTGTGATTTTATGTGAGTCCCCTCTCTCTCTCTCTCTCTCTCTCTCTCTCTCTCTCTCTCTCTGTGTGTGTGTGTGTGTGTGTGTGTGTGTGTGTGTGTGTGTATTTTATGAGTCTGGTTAGAGGCTTCCTAATTTTGCTAATCTTTTCAAAGAACCAGCTCCTGGTTTCATTGATCAGTTCTCTCTCTCTATTTTTTAGTTTCTATGTCGTTTATTTCTGCTGTAATCTTTCTTATTTCCTTCCTTCTGCTAAGTTTGGGTTATGTTTATTTTTCTTTGTCTAACTACTTTAGGTGTAAAGTTAGGTTGTTTATTTGAGATTTTCCTTTCTTCTTGTGATAGGCCTATATTGCTTTAAACTTCCCTCTTAACTGCTTTTGCTGCATCCCATAGATTATGGACCATTGTGTTTTCATTTTGCTCCATGTAATTTTTTATTCTTTGATTTCTTGGTTGACCCATTCATTTATAGTAGCATGTTATTTAACCTCCAAATATCTGTGCTCTTTCCAGATTTTTTCCTGTGGTTGGTTTCTAGTTTCATAGTGTTATGATCAGAAAAGACACATGGTATGACTGTTCTTTTTGATTTTGTTGAAACTTGTTTTGTGGCCTAAAATTTGATCTATTTTGGAGAATGTTCCATGTGCAATTGTAAAGAATGTGTATTCTGCTGTATAGGGATGGAATGTTCGGAATATATCTGCTAAATCCATCTGGCCCAGTGTGTCATTCAAAGCCACTGCTTCCTTGTTGATTTTCTGTCTGGATGATCTGTCCATCAGTGTAGGTAGAGTGTTAAAGTCCCCTACTATTATTGGATTAGTATTGAATAGCTCCTTTATGTTTGTCATTAACTGTTTTATGTATTTGGGTGCTTGCATGTTAGGTGCATAAATATTTACAATTATTATATCTTCCTGTCAGACTGTCTACTTTGTTATCATGTAGTGTCTTTTTTTGTCTCTTATTACACTCTTTGATTTAAAGTCTATTTTGTCCAATGTAAGTATTGCTACCCAGGCTTTCCTTTGACATCCATTGTGCATGCCAAGTGTTTCTCTGTCCCCTCTCTTTCAATCTGCATGTGTCTTTAGGTCTGAAATGAGTCTCTTGTAGGCAGCATATAGATGGGTCTTGTTTTTTTATCCATTCTGTCACCCTGTGTCTTATGATTGGAGTATATTCAAAGTAATTATCAATTGGTATGTATTTATTTCCATTTTATTACTTGTTTTGTGGTTGTCTTTGTAGTTCTTCTCTGATCTTTTCTTGCCTCTTCTCTCTCATGGTTTTCTGGCTTTCTTTAGTGATATACTTGGTTTCCTTTCTCTTTATTTTTTGCATATTTATTACTGGTTTTTGATTTATGGTTACCATTAGGTTTGTATATAACAGTTTCTGCATGTAGCAATCTATGTTAAGTTGATGGTCGCTTAAGTTTGAACCCATCCTTTGCTCCTTTCCCCACCATATTGAAGGTATATGGTGTCATACTTTATATCCTTTTATTCTGTTATTCCCTTGGCTGATTTTTACAGATACTTATTTTTACTGCTTTTATGCTTCCATTTTTTTTTTTTTTTACTCTTATTTATGGTCTTTCCTTTCCACTCAGAGTCTCTTTTAACATTCTTGTAGGACTGGTTTAGTGGTCATGAACTCCTTTAGCTTTTGTTTGTCTGGGAAACTCTTTATCTCTCCTTTTATTCTGAATGATAGCCTTGATGGATAGAGTATTCTTGGCTGCAGATTTTTTTTTTTTTCTTTTCAGCTCTTTGAATATATCATGCCACTCCCTCCTGGCCTGCAAAGTTTCTGCTGAAAAATCCTCTGATAGCCTTATGGGGTTTCACTAGTATATAACTGCCTTTTGTCCTCTCGGTGCTTTTCAATTTATTTCCTTATCACTACTTTTCACTATTTTAATAACTATGTGTGGACCTGCTTGGGTTGATTTTGTTGGGGGATCTCTGGACCTCTTGGATTTGGATATCTGTTTCCTTCCCTAAATTAGGGAAGTTTTCAGGTATTATTTTTTCAAATAAATTTTCTGCCCTCTTTTTTCTCTCTTCTTCTTCTGGGATCCCTATTATGCAAATGTTATTACACTTGATGGACTCAATGAGTTCCCTAAGTCTATTCTCATTTTACATATATATTTTTTTTCCCTTTCACCTCTCAGCTTGATTATTTTCCATTACTCTGTCCTCCAGGTCACTAATTTGTTCTTCTGCTTCCTCTAGCCTGCTGTTTATTCCATCTAGTGCATTTTAATTTCATTTATTGTGTTCTTCATCTCTGATTGGTTCTTTTTTATCTTTTGTTAAGGGTCTCACTGATGTCTGCTACTCTTTTCTCAAGTCCATTGAGTATTTTTATGGCAATTACTTTAAATTCTCTATCAGGGAAATTACTTATATCTGTTTTGCTTGGGTCTCCTGCTGTGGTTTTTCCCTGTTCTTTCATTTGGGACATATTCGTCTGTCTCTTCATTTTATCTAACTCTCTGTTTCTCTGTGTTAGTAAAATCAGCTACATCTCCTGCTCTTGAAAGTAATGGCCTCATGAAGAAGAGGTCCTGTAATGTTCTGCAGTGCGATGTCCTATGTTCACCAAAACCTGGCACTTTTGGGGTGTCTCCTAAATATGCTGTGTGTGTCCTGTTGTGTCCTGCCTGCTTTTTCCTTCAGTCCAGTAGTCTGTGTTGAATCTCTTTGCCTGTTGTGGGCAGTGTTTGGTCCCCAACTTGGATAGAGTGTGCAGTCTTAACAAGGTACCCAGGGGTCTACTTGCCAAGTGAGACCTGCCACTGTGGCTGCCACCTGACTGGGCCACTGGGGTGGCTGCACAAAGTGCACACGGGTGGGGTGCACATTTTAACGAGGTGTGTAGGTATTCCGTGGAGCCTGCCAGCAAAGTCACCAGGACTCCATAAATGTGTGGGTCAGGAGATGTGGTGTTGGTAAGATTTGTTGTAGTCTTCTGAGGGAGGGGACCTGCAGAGCTGGGACTGAGGAGGGCCTGTTTGGAAGGGGCAGATCCCTGAAGCCCAGGGGGCTGGGACCTGATGTAAGTAAGTTAGGTAGTAAATGTCTATGCTGTGCTGGTTACAGCAGGTGCCCCTATGTTAATGCTGGAGGGTGGGAGAGGGAAATGGCACCTGCCTTCTCCTTTGTCCATGGAGGATTTTCCCTGAGAACCCTGCCCCTCCCAGACAAGCTGTGAGTAAACAATTCTCCCTCCTGTTTGCCTCAGGTGTTTTTCAAAATGCTGCTTCTAAACTGTATCTCTGGAGGCTGTTTGTTGTGCTGTCTTCTTAAGGGTGGGGCTCAGCTTCCTACCGGCCTCCAGGCCCTCCCAGAACCCAGCCCACTGACTTTTAATATTCCAGGCCTTAAATTCTGCTGTTTTTAAGAACTCACAAAATTTGGCTCCAAAAGCTGGTTTGTTATGGGGACTGTCTTCTCCATGCAGGCCCAGGCATGGTAGTCTGTTTCTCTTCCCTCTCCTCGCTTGGCTTCCTCTCTCCCACGGTGGGTTGGTTCAGCTCCCCACTGCATCTCTGCTCTTTCTACCCTTTCACAAGGCCTCTTCTCTACTTGTAGTTGTGGAGCTCATTGTGCCAGTCTTCAGGTCATCTTCTGGGTTATTTACACCCATGTGTGTGTTGCCTAGTTGTATCTGTGGGCCAAGGTGAGCTTGGGGTCCTCTTACTCCCTTCTCTAGTATTATTTTTACATATAGGAAAGCAGTATATTTTGAGAGTAATTTTATACTTTATTGAAATCTCTAATTGGGTTTCAGAATTTTTGTAGTTTTTCAATGATGGCTGGTTTCCTCATTCAGTCATTCCACAGTCTTACGCAGGGTGGAAGGTAAACCGGAGGAATGGGAAGTTGTGCCCTTGACACTGTCCTCTCAAGTCCTGATTGACCTCCTGTCACTGTGGATATTGATTTCATGAAGCAAGATCAATGTGAAGTTCCATTGCTCATAGACTCTTTTCTTTTCTGAGTTTATTTTATTTAGCAGCTCTCAGGCTACTTTTCCTCATTCTCCAGCTCAGATTCCCATCTGGTCTCAATTCGATCAGAAGCTGTGATCAACAACAAAAAGAAATTACTTGGTTACAAATTATCTCCTTTAGTCCTGTATCTGGTTATCCCTGTCTTTATCCCTCTTGGTTGGAGCTCTTACTAGGTTCTTGAGACTTGTTCAGTTATTTCTCACCTGCTACACTCACTTTGTGACTAAGGAAAATATCCCATATTTGTGGTTCAAATTGAATATGAATTTAATTGAATATTCTTCATTCATTCAATTCCTACTTATTTTCTTCAGTTTATGATGTTCCTTTTTTTTTTTTTTTGCTTTTTTTTTTTTTCCAATACTTTTGTTTCTTTTTATTCATTTAGCTGATTTTGGAAACAGACTGTAGGCAAAAGAACACATTCACTGTCTTCCTAGAAATCCACACATAATTATTTTAATAATTATGTGTTAGCCATCTAACACTATCAGTATTAGCTATTATATTATGCTTTCCTTAAATGAAGTGTCATTTCCTAATTTTTAAAAATCTTACCCTCTCTTCAGGTTGTGGAGCCTAAGTTGTTTTACACTTATAAAGCCTTTATTTTTTGGAGAATATATATATATATATATATATATATATATATATATATATATATATGACTTATTTCTTATTTAAAGCAGTTTTATTTTGACCCTTGATTATAGTATTTTCTTGTTAAGATATGGAAGGTTTAGGGGTGCCTGGGTGACTCAGTTGGTTAAGCGACTGCCTTTGGCTCAGGTCATGATCTTGTGGTTTGTGGGTTTGAACCTCACCTCAGGCTCTCTGCGGTCAGCGCAGAGCCCGCCTCTGTCCCCCTTTCTCTCCACCCTTTCCTCGTTTGTTCTCTCTCTCTCTCTCAAAACTAAGCAAATATTTAAAAAATAATGAAAGTTTGATCTTTATATTGCTATTGACAATTTTCCCATTTCCTGTTGTTCTTGACAGAGAGTATTCATTTAAAAATTATTTGCTAAAAAAAATAAATAAATAAATAAAAATTATCTGCATAGAAGTAAATGTATGGATGCATAAATTGTTTGAATATGGGGTCATATATTCTTTTTAGTGCATAAATATTTGTTAATTAAGTTAAATGTTATAAATTTGGAGGAACCAAATTAGATTTTTAATAGTAGCAAAATCTGATCCTCTTAAAATATATAATGGATCTTTTGTATGTTGTTTCATGTTTTATAGTAAGTATAATTAAACAAACATTTACAGTAATATTCTGATAGTATTCGAAAGGCCAGTTCATACATTTCATAATTGCAAAGCCTGTGTGATGTAGGTGAAAGAGCAACGGTAGAGTCTTAGCGGATCTCAGCATGAACCTCCCATTGAAGACACTTGGAATTGATGTTTTAATCAAATAGAGCTATTGTCACTCAAGCACATTATAAATTACTAGCATGTATTGAGAGCTTATTGCATACCAAGTATTGTACTAAGCCCCTTATTCTCATTATCTCCTTCAATTTTCACAACAAACCTGTGAGGTCAATAGTATTACCTACTCTACAATTCAAATGGAAAGATTTTGTTTTGTTTTGTTTTGTTTTGTTTTGTTTTGTTTTGTTTCATTATGTCCAGGACCTCCCTCTAAGTGATATTTTTCATAGGATCCTTAGTTGGGATGGAAATATTCGCATAGATGTTTGATAAAGAATGAATAGTTACCTGAAAATAAGGCCAAGCATAGACCATATAGACAGTGAACCATTTCGCAATTAGTTATTTGGTAAAATTAAATGAAACTCGTTCAGGGTCCATATTAAGAGTAGTTTCTGCACCGTATTCATTTTCTTGAATAAAGCCCATCCATTTCCTTTTTGAGAGATATTTTAAGCCTAGTCAATAAAACTGTGTGTTTTTATTAAACATATTATCTTAAGTTAATGAAAAGAGTGGCAGATTTTTCTGTTTTTGTTGTATGAAAGACGTTTGAATCATAAAAAGTGGCTGCTTCATAGATTCATTTGGTAGGTAAACTGTCAGGTTGTGTCCATAAGTGGGTCGTCATGTTATTTCCTTTATTTTTATTATTTGAACTCAAATTAACTTCAGTTTCACAATTTATCTATTGTGGATCTGAACTAAGTAGGACAGAAGAAAAGGTGCAGTTCCATTAAGCTCTAACATATCATTGGCTGTCAGGTAAGCCTTGTTATGCTGTCCATCCTCATTTAACTATCCCACAAGATCTCTTAATGAAGTTAAGCCCCAAGTTCACTCCAATAATTCTGTGGCAAGAGTTTGTGCAATGTAACAATTCATCACTTGTCAGGAAGGCACTTTTAGTTTATACATTTAATAAGGGCATCCTCTAGCTTGGTTAATTAGAAGTGAACAGTTTGCATATTTACTAAATGCAGAGTGTCATTGCCACCACGGCCTATTGCCTACATGAATTATTTCTCTATCTGCAATAAACAGCTGGGTAATTATTACTGCCATAATCAGATAAATTCCCTCTGTAAGGCTTTTCTTACATGGCAATCCTTTGAACTCATCCAAAGCTGAACAAAATTTATGAACTCCAGCAGCTAGGCCACTTTTTCATACTATGGTGTCCCTGTTCACTATTTCAAGGACATAAGTAGAGAACCATTTATATTGTGTAAATAAGGAGAATAAATATGATTACCTAAAGATAACATTTCAGTAAACCTCATTTTAAAAGTATAATATTCTGATCTCATCCAACTAAGTGATAGTGGTTTAGCTGTCTCTAATTGTATCTAGATGACAGGCTCTTTTAATAAGGAATAAGCTGAGATGTAAAGAAAACATTTTAGTTTTTAAGAACCAAATTAGTCTGTAATGTCAACTATACATGTGACTTTTTCTCTGTAGACTCATTTTATATGTAAAGATACAACATTTATAGCAATTAATTTGGTAGAATTTAGATAATAACACACTAGAGTGTCTAAAATACAGCACATATTCTGTGCTCTAGAAACAGTCTGTTACTTCTCCATAACTAGTAATTAATGACATAATCCATAGATAACTTTATAATATGGAATGATTTCTACCATTTGATTACCGTCTTTTCACATACTAAATTTTTAACAAGATTGTACTACCTTTAACATAATGCTATTTCAGAAAATTTTAAAAGCCAAGTATATAAAAAAGGGTAAAAAGCTTCATTCCTGAAATAGAATTAACAAAAGGAACAAGCTTATTTAATTGGGTATAATCTTTTTATATATATGTATTTAATTGTTTCTTTTTTTCAAATTTAGCTCTTTATACAATGAATTTTAGGTAGTTTACAAAGAGTTATATTAAAAAAGAGGAAAAGAAATAAGGACCATAATAAAGGAAAATGCAGAATGATTACTATATTATTGTGACTTATCAGGAAATGTGGTTAGTTAAGTATATACCATTGTGAAAATGTGGAAAAAAAATACTGCATATGCCAAGAAAGAGCTTTTTCTAGCCCTGACCTAAAAGAAATGTCATACACGAATCTTCAGTAGGATGTGCTGGTAATGTAATGAACTGTGACTTCATTAACTTTTTTTTTAACAGAAAAAAACCCTGAATTTCAAGACTCTCTTTTTTGTGGTGATAAAAAAAAAAAAAAAAAAAAAAAAGCTAGAGTATAGCATCAAGTTTTTATTCATTTGAAAGCAAGGAACTAAAATACATTTGTTTATGGACTTAGTCTTGTGGTTGTCTACCTTTGAGGAAGGGAAGAATTGAAAGTTCTTATCTCACTTATCCTAGCTGATCTCTTGCTAAGAGATAGAGAGAGGAGAGTTCCTTTTTTTTTCTTTTGAATTCTGTGAGAAAGACTAGGAAATCTATTTTTAATATTATTGATTGAGAATGAATTTATACAGTGGAAATAAGGTTTAGGTACGTGATATATCTGTGTACAAACTTTTCTAATCAATACTTAGGTATGTTTAAATTATTGTGAAAATGTATTAAGAAAATGTAACCATTTTATGTAACCATAAAAAGTTACTTATAATTCTATCCATTGAGCTATTGAACCTTCATCTTATTAGGTTCTTTAAAGCATAAGACACTGTTGATAATTTTTTTCCTCTAATCTCTTTTACAGCTTGGATTCTGTGACACTACTCTCTCCTGCTTTCCTTTCTACTTTTCTAATGTTTTTTTCTTTGTACTTGCATTTATTTGCCTGATCTTAAATATTAATGTTCTCTCTTTGATGCATTTGCCTTTTCACTGTCTGTGTCCAGACAATCACTTCCACTTCTGTGACTTCAGCTAGCACTTGTATTGTGAGGATTCATAAATCTGCATATTCTCCAGCCCAGAATTGTCTCCTGACTTCTTAGACTGATTATAAAACAATTGGCCAATAAATAGTTTTCTAAAACTTATTAGATAATTTTCTGAAGTTACATGTGATGTGCTCCTACATGTAATACTACTTTAAAATATGTTGACATCATACTATCAATATGTTGTTGCTTTATCATAGCATCCTGATTAATTTAGAGATGGTCCTGGTCTGTGTTGAGTCGATTGCATGCAAAAGCAGCAGCAATTAGTTTTGCCTTAAAATTAAGTTAACACAGTTTAAATGAGAGACAATGTGTGATTTTCGAGTGAACACAAAGTAAATAAGATCTTGCCGTTCTTTTTATATGAAATAGACATTTGGCTACGTCACCTCTAAATTCTACCCCAAACAAAACTTCAGTAGCTAGATCCTCACCCTGCACAGCTGAGTCACTGTGAAGATATGCAAAGGTGAGAAAATAAGATGTGCCTTGATCTACCTTTATGCGGAAAGCCCCCATGCTGTGTCTCAAAGTCACCATCTGTAAAGTCGTTTCATTTCACAGAGAACAGGAACCTTGTTAATAACACCTGCCCCTTACCAACCTCGGTGGAATGTTGTGAGGGTGAATTAATGTCTGTGAAGCACTTGGAGCTCCTGAAAATAATGCACTATGTAAATACATTTCATTATTATAGCTATTATTGTACTTAACACAATGTCACTCTCAATTATTTGACATCATATATATTGTATAAAATTTTACTTCCTTTTACAGAAACTATCCAGAATAGTAAAAAGAAAATAATTTTTCAGTGAAATATGTGCATATTTTTAGAAAGAATACTATACAAAAAATTCTTTTCAACTAAATTTATTCAAAGGAGCCAGAAGAAGAAAAAAATTGATTTTCATGAATGATCTTTGAATGGAGTCTTATTGCTTTTTAAAATCATGCAAAGTAGGCAAATGAAATAATGGAGCAATTGGATGATCCCTTTTTATGATCACAGTGAAGTCATGGTATTGTAATTTTATAACATCAACCATTATCTTCTTTTTTTTTAACTCTTTTCATTTTCCACGTGTCTAGTCTATAGAGTACAAATTTGCTAGCATTACCCTTGGAGAGCCCATTCACCCTAGGTCAAGAAACCTTTCTTCTAATCTAACATGCATTCCCTCTACCCCTTTGCTGTTGATGGCCCAAGTCTACCAAAGAGAGCAAGAGTTCCCTGTGAACAGTTCAACCTCATCTCCTACTGCTCTCTTCTATCCCGTCTCTTTAGTTCAGTACTCAGTGCTTCCACCTACATGAAGCCTTTTCTGATTTCTCTGGATTTTAAGCACTGCATCTGTATTGCTTCATACTGTGTCTATAGTCTAGTTGGTTATCTGCTATTTTATTTATAAGCTACTTGAAGGCAGGGATTGGGCTTTACACATCTTTATTTCTTTTAATATCTTAAACATACTTGTGACTGCCTAACTGAATAAACAAATGAGTGCTAGTGTTCTTTATGATTTTAACTCTTAAGTAGCTTAGGCGTTTTGGGGAGAAATTAATCTATACAGCAACAAAAGATTTTCAAGAGTAGCTAAAAATACTTTTTGAGAGGACTTGTCGAAATGTTTCCAGAATGTTAGTCTCCACTTCGGGTTTCAGAGTAAGGTGTGAAGCCCAGGAGCACCCTGAGCGCTTGAATGTTAATGACCCTGTGCCACAGGGTGCTTAATTGTAAACTGGGCTTTCCCTTTGTAAAGTGCTGCCGGAATGGAATCCGCAACACCTGTCCAACACTTCCCCGGCCTCGGTAACCAGGGGACAAAATAAGTGGTTTAAATGGTGAAGCTTTTGTTTCTCAAGCAAATGTTTTGGGTATTTCTCTGACTTCCACATAATCTTTCTAAGGTTTGATCAATCTCCAAATCGTTTCGGATGTCACACACCAAGTCCAAGCATATGATTGGCTTTATTTGTGCTTAATATTTTTGCTTATGTTTTAGACCTAGCCTTTTTTTTTCTTTTATTGTCTACTCATTTGGTTAAATTAATATGGACAATCATGAGAGACAAAACAAAGTACATTCAACAAATTTAACTAAAACACCTTTATGTCATAATGTACCACAGCAGAAAGTAATGCTTTCAACCAGTTTTGGTTGGAAGGCTTCTTACATTTTCTTTGACTTCATTTCCCATCAAAACAGAGTGAAGATGCTGGAGAACTGTTTGAATCCATTTCCTTAGAAGTATTTTTTCTTCAAGATGATTCAGATGATGACATTTTGTTTTTATTTGGTAGATTATGTAATATTATTACCAGTTACCTCTGAGATTTGGGGCACTTATTTTTTTTTTAATTTTTTTTTTAACATTTATTTATTGCTGACAGAGAGAGACAGAGCATGAGCAGGGGAGGGGCAGAGAGAGAGGGAGACACAGATTCCGAAGCAGGCTCCAGACTCAGCTGTCAGCACAGAGCCCGAGGCAGGGCTCGAACTCACAAACTGTGAGACCATGACCTAAGCTGAGGTCAGATGCTTAACTGACTGAGCCACCCAGGCGCCCCATGGGGCACTTATGCTTTAAAAAAATTTTTTTTAATGTTTATTTATTTTTGAGAGAGACAGAGACAGAATACGAGTGGGTTGGGGACAGAGAGAGAGGGAGACATAGAAGCAGAAGCAGGCTCCAGGCTCTGAGCTGTCAGTACAGAGCCTGATGTGGGGCTGGAACTCCGAGCTGTGAGATCATGACTTGAGCCAAAGTCGGAAGCTCAACTGACTGAGCCACCCAGGCGCCTTGGGGCACTTACGCTTTTAAAACAAACTCCATTTAATTTTTTTCTCTGTCAAAATTATGATTCCTATGAAAATATTGTGATGTACATATCATGTCTCCTTTGTAGTACTTCTTAAGTCCCTTAGCTTATATGGTGATGTTCATATTAAAATCAACTGAATATAATTGCGTCTCTTTATGATGTCATACTAGTGAGTAGAGTTGAATCATCTTAGTTCCCCAGCAGACTTGATAATTTTCCTTACTGCAGACTAGTGCTTCTCAAACTTTAGCAGGGTCCTACCCCCCAGGATTTCTGAGTTGGTCTGGTGTGGAACCTGAGAGTGCACATTTCCAGCGTTTCCCAAGTGAACCTGATACTGTTCTTCCAGGGACCACATTCTGAGAACCACTTTATAGGCAAAGAGCCAAAATCCTGGCTCTTCCCCACTTCCCAAGAGAGGCTTTCACAATATGGCTTCGTCCTTCTTCTAATTAAACCGTAAGAAGTTATGGAATGTACTACTAGTCAGCTGAGAAATAGTTAAAAAGGATGGTAGCACTTAATTTATACCAGATAGTAGACCAAATACTTTGGGAGGGACACATCAATGAATAAACCTTAAGCCCGACCTTCGGCACCTCCACTGGTGGGGGGAGTATAGGCAACATGCCCGCAACTATAACGTACTATAGAATGTAATAGACATATAACAGGGAGGATTGTGAGAGTGGAGACAGCTAGAGATTAATTATTATTGAATTGATCTATGAAGACTTTTTAGAGGACAGGGTAGAGATTTTTGGTTTTGGGTTCTGGACTTGTAAAGACAAGAAGATAAGAATTATAAAGAGGTTTTTTTTAGTACCATATTTTTAAAGGAATAAGAAAATCAAACACAATGGAAAAATATAGTTGACTCTTGAACATGGGGTTCTATACAGTTGTCAACTGTCTATACAGTTGAAAATACATGTATAAGTTTTGACTCCCCCAAACCTTAACTGCCCATACCCTGTTGTTGACTGGGAGCCTTTTCAATAACATGAACAGTTGATTAACACATATTTGTATGTTATGTGTATTATGTTCTGTATTCTTACAATAAGGCAAGCTAGGGAAATAGAAAATATTATTCAGAAAATCATAAGGAGGAGAAAATACATTTACAGTATTGCCCTGTGTTTATTGAAAAGAAAACTGCATGTAAGTGTGATTCAAACCCATGTTGTTCAAGAGTCAACTGTATTGGATTTAGGCAAAATGTGTAATATGAGTATAGTATTGTACATAAAGGCATAAATTTTGGTGCCAGGACTGTATTCAAATTCTAACTTTCACCTTCTAGTTTGGGAGTTTGGGAGAAGATTTAGCCTCTGTGCAACTCATGTCCTAATCTAAAAAATGGGAGTGATAATATCTGCCTCACTGGATTGTGAAAGGATTAAAAGCAGTAATGTGTATGTCTTAGCCAGGAAATTCTTGGAAATAAAATGTAAGTGTAGGATTAAACTGATAATACTTTATTTGGATGTTTTAAGCCCAGGGCAGAGAGGGTGAGGAAAAGTGGAAAGTGAAATGTCATAGCTTGAAACAGACTCTGGATGCCATGATTTGGTGTAAGATTATATTGGGGAGTATTTAGGGAACAACATCCGTAGGGTGGTGAAGTTGAACTGCATCAGAAGTCTCAGCCAATCTCAGGAAACTCGGGATTTGGTTGGGTGTTTAGAGTGGATCCAAAATTGAGAAAAAGGCTCTGGGCCTCTGTACTCCTTCAGTCACCAGTCATTGGATGCCAGCTGGAGGGAGAGGGAGACAAAATCTGAGGCGGAGCACCTGATTTTCTCCAGTGGCATGCAGCTGTAAGCTGTCAGCTACCAGTGCTCCTGCACTGGTTCTGTAGGGAGCAGTGTGATGTGATGAGCCCCTGCAGCCCTGGCCGCCACTTCACATGGAGTCCCGCAGTGACTCAACCAGGTCCAGCAGGTAGGCAGGCGCTGCTTTATCCATCAGCCACACAGCTTTGCCAGGAAAACTCTCAGCGGTGCATGGAGGACACAAAAAAGGGAAATTTATTTGCATGGCTCTCTTCTGTCCCCAATTTCCCACCAGTCAAGGTTCACCCCATGCCTCCACGCCTTTTAGAAAACCAGATTCCTTGCTTTGCCTCATGGAATTTCTTCCATTAATTACACACTGATCAGGAGAGGAAAAAGATGAAATCACCGAAGGAATTTGAGAAAATACAAAAGATTGGTATCCAGTTGAGTAGATAAAGTCAGTAGCCTAGAACATGGCCTGGAGTAAACATTCAATATATAGCTAACATTTACCTAGTGGCTTCCTATGTGCCAGCCCCACTCGGAGTATTTTACATAGATTGATGTATTTGTTCTTCACAATAGCTTGTTGAAGAAGAAACTAATACTAATATATTTACATTTTATAGGTGAGGATATTGAGACTCAGATATTATTTTTTTTTTCAACGTTTATTTATTTTTGGGACAGAGAGAGACAGAGCATGAACGGGGGAGGGGCAGAGAGAGAGGGAGACACAGAATCGGAAACAGGCTCCAGGCTCTGAGCCATCAGCCCAGAGCCCGACGCGGGGCTCGAACTCACGGACCGTGAGATCGTGACCTGGTTGAAGTCGGACGCTTAACCGACTTGCGCCACCCAGGCGCCCCGAGACTCAGATATTAAACAGCTAGTAAATAGCATAACAGAGTTTATAACCAGGTGTCATTTCAGAGTCTGTGCTGTGAACCACTCTACCGGACTGCTTCCAAATGGCTATTTTATTTTTATTATTACTATAATAATTAGAATATGTAAATTTTTATCATTATAAATATCATTAGCATTAGCAAAATGTACTCAAATAGGTAAAGCTTTACAAAAGTTTCGGAAATTTTTACCTTTATTTTTAAACTGATATCATAAAACATTTTATATATATGAAAAGTGATGGAGGAAGTCCTGGGACTTACCTAAGTTTCTTTAACTATATAGTAGAAAATAGGATCATAAAAGAAAAGAAAATATATGTAATTCATTCAATAAAAAATATCTTCTGCATAGTATTTCTTGCATCAGGATGACTATAGTTTTTAGATCTGCAATTATAGAATCTGTCAATCTAAGGATTCTAACTCCATTTCTGCCATTAACTGATTTGTTATTCAGAGTACGTCATTTTATCTCCTTATGTGTTTCCATATCTGTAAAATAAGGTAATTAGTAACATCTACCCCATATATATCACAGGATTGTTTTTTAAGGATAGAAATAAGACCATATATATACCTGAAATGAGAAAAAATATTGAAAACAACCCGGAATTATTTGGGAAAAAAATTAAGTGTTTTAAAAGTTCTGCATTAAAAAAAAAATCACTGGGTGAAAAAAATCGTAATTTTTATAATTTTATAAAGAAACCTAGTTAGAATGGTTTCCATCATTTAATCTTTAATGGGATCATAATTTTTTATTACATTCTTTACACTGAGACACATCTTCATCACTACTGATGTAACAAAAACTTGTATATCAGGGATAGAAATTTATTCAGCTCTTCCTACTTGGTCATTAAACAAAGAGGACTTGACATGAATATAACTGCGATGTTCAATATATCTGTACACTCTCAAGTATGGCAATAAATCAGGGACATAAGATTGATTTTTTTCAAAAATTGTACAAATGTATGAAATTAATTACTTTTGTGTTTTGAGATTACCCAAGATTAGCTTTTCTGGTGTTTTGTTTTGTCAGATTTCTTGGATTTATTTTTAGGGCTTCCCAGTTCCTTCTGGGTTTACTGTGTGGTATCGTTACATACTGGAAACTGACATTCTTTTACAGGACTTTGAGTTTTAGCTTTCCTTGTCAAGCTCCCTGAGTACATGGCTGTTTTTATTTTACATTTTCATATCCAGAAGATGGACTGTTTTTACTATAGCATATAATCTACACTTTTGATTTTGTATCCAAATCCTATTACTTCTTTGCACCTTACCTGTTCATGTGTGTGTTCAATTATATCGGGCCTTTTTTCTTTCTTATGTAAGATCTCTTCTTATTCATTAAATCGTTTATAGAGCACAAACTTCTTTGTAGATTTTTTTTTTTATTTTTGTGATTGCTCGGAAAATTACTGTGCTTATCTTTGGAATGACATAAAATTGGATACACGCATATCTGAGTAATTATCCTTGTAGTGGCAGTTCATTGGTTATTTTAAATTATCTTAAAGACTTATAAGAGGAATTATAGAAGAAATAATTTTTACGTAATATTAAAAGTAAAGATGAAAATTAATAATGTATTTAGTTTTTTTATGTAACATGTGATTGTTATTTTTCCTGGCCAAAAAAAAAAAAATAATAATTCTCATTTATTCATATGTAACTGCCTTGAAATTTGTACCTTAAGGACAAAGAAAGGTCACCAATCCTTCTAACTCCTGGTTCTTTGTCAAAAATGGACACAGTTAATGAGGTTTGTTTGGTACAGAACAAATTCTCAGACACAGATAGAGATCCTTTCAATGGAAACAAATTTGTTTGGCTTTACCAGGTTACTTAGCGATTAATAATAGCCTTGAGATGCAGGTCAGAAAGGTCATTGTACCAGCTTGCCAACACAATCTAAATGTGCAGCCAGCCCAGCTCTGTGGGCGCAGAAGCCCCCAAAATACTATGCATAAAGTAAAACAGGCTATTTTCTGACTCCTTTTTTCATATTAATAAGCAATTTTCAAGAGAAGGGTGGCAAAATGAGGGCCATGCCACTCCAAGTAATTCATTTATTTTGCAATTTAATCTTATGTTGAAAAAAATTGCTCTGCTGCAATAGCATAGCATGGTGATTTTTAAACGTCAGTGTGTTTCATAAGTAACCTTGTATGAAGTATTGTATTAGTAGCCTTTAACAGAAAATTGCAACAAAAATATTTCTAGACATTGAAGTAGAAATGAAAATCTTTTTTTTTTATTATTTTTGGAATCTTTCCCTCTACTCTCCCTTGACATCTTTGAGGTAGATGCTCAGACAATTTACTTAAAATTTTACTTCAAGAACTGGATGCCAAGTTATATGTCTACTTTTTAAAAAGAATAAAGTATAATTTCAAGATAGCATTTTAACACGAATAGTTAAATATGTTCTATGAAAAGAAAGGATTTACTCTTTCCATATTTGATAATATCTTAATCTATTTATCAGGTGTTTTTCTTCACATCGTGTGTTTGAAAAGTTTATTTTTTGTTTAAATGTCTTAGATATACATACACAGAAATGATGCAGTTTTCATTACTTTAATGGAGTTTATTGTACCTAGAAAACCATGAACTTATTCACCTAATTTAACTTTTATTTTAAGTATCCGTATGATTGAACAAAATAGCCTTTCAAGTGCAGGATAATATATATAATCATGTTGGTATTATTTGAACTGTTACCTGCAGTAAACTTACAGAAAATTAAGTATATGTATAAAAACCCATCATGCTTTCAAAATTAGCCCATTAGCATACAAATTCAATGATCAGAGATTTCCTAATACAGAATCAAAATTTAAAGGAAATCAGTAGCTCAGACGTTTTCTTGGGCTATTTAGCTATGTCCAAAATAGTCAATCTTCAACCAAGAAAGTGATAACATAGTAGCTCACTTGCTTTGCATTTGATCTATTTCCTCAGCCACTGAATTAATTATAACATGGAGATATTTGATTTAAAAAATTTAACCACTGAAAAATCACTTAAATGCTTTGTAAAGATGGCAAAGATTCAGTGGAATGTGCAGGTAAGATAGATTACGCCACTGATTTTGATGGATGTGGATGATGGTAGCCCCTCACAAACTTCCTTGATTATCATCAGTGGAAGAATGAAAATGTTAGCAGATTTTTTAGTATCATAAATAACTGCGGATTGTTTTGATGCAGGGAGGCGTTAGAGGAGTTTGCAGAGATGAAAGAAAGGGAAGAGAAGAAGGCCGACCTCGAAAGGGAAGAGAAGAAAAGAGATTACCAAGCCCGAAAGATGCATTACCTCCTCAGCACAAAGCAGGTTGGTGGACCTGTCCCTGACAGCTCCCGTAAACCACTTGGGCCCTTAGCCTGACAGAGATAAAGTAGCAGGCTGAATGGGACATGACTTGTTGAAAAGATATCACAAAGACACTACTTCGAGTTCAATTTCGTGCTTCTTTGTAGGTGTGCGCAGGCACCATGACTTGTCCGTGACAGCAGCTTCATAGAGGCAGCCGCTGTGACGCTGGCAGAAAGGTCCCAGTCAGCAGGGTGATGTGCCGCTGTGATAACACAACACCAAGGGCATAACCTCGCTTTTAAAACCCATTCTGAGTGGCTGATTGTTGTTTTGCGAATTGATCAAGAACTGAGAAGTTACGAAACTGAGGCAGCTTTCATGTTTTCTCTTTTCCTTGAGCTAATGTTGAGATTAAAACCCTTCTTGCACATTTTCCAAATGTTGATGCAAGTTTCCAAGTAAAGCTTTGAAACAAAACTGCTTCAGAAATTACATCATCATATTGAGATATACAAGTGTGAAATTTAGAATACTTAGAAGTATTTTCTTATAAATGGTAAAATTTTCTTGCCTTAGATCTCATCATAGTCGCTAAGAAAAAATACATTGCATGTAGAATATTCTGCTCACAAAGAAATACGGTGAAAAAAAAACAAAGGAATTTGGGGGTTGGGATGTTCTGTTACTTGAGCTTTAGGCAGGAAACTAGCAATTTGTGGGTTTTTATTTCTTCTTATAGACTGTCAAGTACAGTGTCATGTTCCAGCCAGAGTCACACATTCAGATGTCTCAGACATGGGCAAGTCAAGTCCATGGTGGAGGCTGGTAGAGGGTACAATCTGAGACTGAATGTCATGCTTTGAGGCATCCAAATTCAAAAACATTAAGTCCTGGGGTGCCTGGGTGGCTCAGTGGGTTGAGCTTCCGACTTAGGCTCAGGTCATGATCTCACCGTTCCCTTGCTGGAACCCCGCGTGGGGCTCTGTGCTGACAGCTCAGAGCCTGGAACCTGCTTCCAATTCTGTGTCTCCCTCTCTGTCTCTGCCCCTCTCCCACTCATGCTCTGTTTCTCTCTCTCTCTCTCAAAAATAAAATATTTAAACAACAACAACATTAAGTCCTGGACTGGTCATGTACATTCAGAACAGAGAACTGCACTTCTAGCCTCTATCTGGTGGTCTACTTAGCAGTACTTTTCAGTAATGATGACTGTCTTTATATTTACTTGGATTTGTATAGCTGAGTTATCTTCATTTAACAGATAAGAAAACTGGAACTCAGAGACAATGATGTGACTGGTTCAGAGACACAAAAAGACACCTCAAACCGAGGTCTTTAGACTCTAAATACTTGGGCAATAAAGATAATTAAAAAAAAAAAAAGTCAAGGTATTTTCAGTTTTGATTATAAATCCGTAACAATGAAAAATTTTATCTGTTTGATTGGTAGGCTACATGTTTTTAAAATGTAGACTCACAAATCACAAATTTTTTTTTTATCTTTAGTTATTAGTAATTTCAACTTTGATGAAACTAAGGGAGTTATAAATATATACTTTAATTCTTGAAACCTGATAATAATTATTGGGTACCGTTGTTTATTTTGATAACTCTGAACCCCTTTTATGCTTTGAATCTTTCTTAATCTGAGGTCTAATTGTGTTGTTTATACTTACAACGGGTAGTGTAATAGCAGAAATAATTTTTTAAATGGTAAAATCAGATTTAATAGAAACATTTGTTAATTCTCTTTTATCTAGGGTTACTTAGATATCGAGTACATAGTGGAATATTTTACGAAGTCCATAAAGACTTAGTTGTTTTACTAACAAAAATAATAAAGCAAATATCCATGGAGTACTTACCATGTCCCAGAGAGTATGGTTGATACTTTATATGCATTATTTCTTTAACGATTTTGATTTCATTTCACTTTTAAAATTAAGCACCTGGTTTAACAAATTATTTCAGAAACTTGACCATGTGACTTGCCTCCTGGACCTTAATGAATTTTTAATATTACGATTGTGTTTTAAGTATATTTATGTTGTTAAATGCAAACTGTCAATGCTCTAGCTCATTTTTCTTCTTGTTTATATCTTGCAGAGTGCTGGTAATAGCTACGTATATAAACTTTAGTTTAATGATCCCTTGTCTCCAGAACTCTTAGCATCCAATAGAATGATTTTTTTTTTTTCAGGCACTGTGGTACAGTAGAAAGAGTATGGGTATTGACATTAGTCTCCAAACTCTCCTACTTAGGGTAAGATATTAGGAGATTACCTGGAATTGTCTGTTTCACTCTGCACTTTGAAAGAACATTAGGAGGATTGAATGTAACATATTTAAACTACTACCTGGTCCTTAAAGAGCATTCAGTAAATGGTAATGATCATATTATTGGAATTTAACCTATGGAGGGTAAACAAAGTGTCTACACTTTGATTTTCGTCTATCTTTGCTAGCTGTCCGAAACATTCATGTTGTCATTTCTTTGCTTTGCTTTCCTTTAGTTATTCATAAAAATTATTAGAAATATTTATAATGCTCTTCCCCCAATATCCCCTTAATATCCCCTTCCTGCATTTTACATCTTAACCTAAATAAAGATACGCAACACTAACGTTAATAAATATATTGAATATAAACCTTAACTTTAAAGTCCATCAATTATTTCAAATGACATATTTTTGAGTATCTATAATCTATCTGACTAGGACATATAAATGTATACTGTATGATCCTTAACCACAAAGAGCATTCACTCTGATTTCAGTCCAATGCCAAACAAACTTTTTTACTAGAAAGAAATCGACACCTTTCAATTACAGCTTGTATAGGTATTCACATTGAATTTAACAACCATTTATATTTATCATTTTGCTGATTCCATTTAACAAAAATCTTCATTTTCCCTAAACTAAGGAAGGATTAGAGAATGAAAGACACATGTTTCAATGTAAGTATTATTATTGATTTTCTCAGCATGACTTGGCTATTGGGGAGAAATTAAGCTGCAAATTTTAAAACATCCCTGAGATGTTTACAGCTTAATTGCATTGCTTACTTTAAGAGTTTTGATTTCATTGTATTAAATTCACATTTAAGTCCAAAATAAAAGCCAAATATGAATTGGGTATTTTTAAAGGCTTGTGTTAGTATTAACTCTTAACTTGCGTAGTTATTTTAAAATTTGCTGAATAAATATTCAAGTGTAAATAATTTTTAAACAAAGTATCTCAGAACAGGAAAAGTTTTGCAGATGTATGTAAAAGGAATAATGCTAGTAGTCTTTTTGGAACTATTTTATTAGTGATTTCAATAATTAAGGAGTGATTTATAATGATATATAATGATAGTTTGTAGAATACTAATTTTCGAATTAAATTTTCATAGGCCTGATGTAGCTTCACTTAGATGAGTAGAAATAAAACATTAATTCAGACAAAGAATGTTTTAGAAAAGGTAAGGAATTTTCTAAGCCAAAATTGTATTTGTGAATTCATATGTAGATAATAAATGAAGTCATGTGTTATTTAATATATTAATAGTTTGGGGGACTATTATGCTGATACATTCATACTGATAACCTAGTTTCAAAGTCAATGTTAGTGTAAATCTAATGCATATGTTAAAATAGTTCTAAAATCTATCTTGATTTTAACTGATATTAAGTATCTCATCTTTATGCAAGCAAATATGTTAGCACTAATAGGAATTACACAAGTAAATAACTAATATTGCAATGAGTGAATTAATAGACCCCTCAGGGTTTTATTAATTAAAAAGTTCAAGTCATATTAAAGCACCTTTTGTATATGTTTATTTCAATCAGAAAGCTGAACATGGTAACTTATTTGCATAAATAATCAATCACCATTTACTAGTAGTAATAAGGTTAATTTGTTGCTACAGACATAATAGGATTAGTCAATTATATTTTCCAGAAAGTACTGTTTGTTATGCACCCCATCACCTGTAAAACAGGATTGGGTTTAGCGCCCTTATTAAATGAACACATCAAAAAAATCTTTGTCCCTGTAAAAGTTTTATAAAAAGAAAGCTAATTTCAGTTGATTTGAATAAGTAAAATGCAAACATTGCTTCCATTTGTAAATTTAATTTATCTTTCTGCAAAGATTGATTATTTAATAAAGTTATTTATTTTGATTCAGTAACCAGTCAAACTGAATCTAACACATATAGGACATATTTCCTTTGAAGAAAATCTCATTTGCAGATTTGTTTTATTCCAAATAAACTGACTTTCATTCCCTGTCCTTGTTCTTGGGTAATAAATTATGTTGTCTGCTCCACCTACTGGTGGATACATGCAAAGGCCTATTGTTGGATTCATTAGAAGATACTGCCTCTAAAATGTTGCCAGAATTTTTATGGATCCTGCCCCGGAGAACAGCAGAGTTACAGATACAAATAGAAAACTCAAGATCCACATCATAAACAGTTAATGTTTCAAAATATAGGATATTGTATAAAGTTGTATACATTGTTTCCTGATCAGTGAAAAATACAACCCTGTTTTTTTATTTCAATATGCTAATGGAAAAGGATAGGTACAAAATATATTCGTGATTAAGTATATTATAACTATATGTGTTTTATTTTATAACAATGGCTTTTAATAGTTTATACATATTCAAGTTAAAACTAAAATGAAAGTTTATTAATTAAATAGAATTTGCACACATTTTACAGAAGTAATTTTCATGTCATCATTTATATAGTAGGTTTTCAATGTTTTTTCTTTAAGGGGTAGTGAAAATTTTTAAATGGACACTGAGGTAATGATTTTCAGTTATTTAGGATTCTTTAAAAAGACCCCATGCCCCAATGAATATTAATAGAACATTCTCTTTAATTACGTTATTTTTTGAGAGAAAGAAATGATTTCAGCAACTTATTTTACAAAATGTTGTCAAATCATATGTGTACACAAAAGAAAAATAGCTTAATTTTAAAAACTTAATGTAACAAAAATTAATTGATACCCTGTTGATATGGATAACGTACTGGTATGGATAGCATGTTTATAAGACAAATCTTATAAGGTGAAAAAATGCTAAGAAATATAGTAAATCTTTGAAGTTATTTATTACTTTCAACTCTAGCCCCCCAGCATCATAAATGGGGAGCTTCTGTGCCCTACATGTATTAAATACTTAATATGTAATTGCTCACATAAAAAAAAAAATCTTTATTTGTCAGAGAGAGCATGAGTAGGGGGAGGGGCAGAGAGAGGTGGAGAGGGAGGGAGCATCCCAAGCAGGCTCTGCACTGTCAGCACTCCCCGCCCCCAGCACCCCGCGCTGCCCCTGCCCACGGGCTCGCTCTCAACCATGAGATCATGACCTGAGCCAAAATCAAGAGTCGGATGCTTACCAGACTGAGCCACCCAGGAATCCAGTAATTGCTCACTTTTAATTTGAAGTGATGAAGTAACAGAAGAATGGCAGCCTGCCAGCGTGTACCTGTGCACATGCACGTGTGCATGAGTGTGTGTGTGAGTGTGTGTGTGAGTGTGTGTGTATGAGTGTGTGTGTGTGTGTGTGTGTGTGTGTGTGTGTGTGTGTGAGAGAGAGAGAGAGAGAGAGAGAGAGGGAGAGGGAGAGAGAGAGAGAGATGTCTTTGTGTATATGGTATATTCGGAAAGCATCTTTGGAGAGCCTTCCCAGAAGACATTTTCCGTAGTCAGTGGTATACCACAGCCATGGTGGGGAAACTCCAGTGTGGTGTTGACTGCATTGCTGCAATGACTCTCTGGAGTACACTTTTACACCTGTTGATCTTTGTCTGAAAACTACTGCTTTGGCTTCAAAATATTAATTTTGTTCCTGTCTCGCTTCTAAGTTGGACCTCTTTTTCTCTTTTTCCCTTCCACCATCCCATCCCTCACCTCTGCATTTCCATGATGTACATACAAAAGGATGCACGCCTTGATATGTGTGGCTTTAATAGTACCCACTAGAGTGAGTCTTACATTTACGATATTCATGGTTTGATGCAACTTAATTTGGGGCGTTCACATGATTCCTTTGTTCTTCTTTTTAGCTTTTTTTTTCTTTATGCGTTTTTTTTTCTTTATTTGTCCAAATCAGTCTTTATTTTGATCGATGATCTAAACTATTCCTAGTCACCCCAATTTTTTAAATCTTTGTCTCTTTTTGGGGCGCCTGGGTGGCGCAGTCGGTTAAGTGTCCGACTTCAGCCAGGTCACGATCTCGCGGTCCGTGAGTTCGAGCCCCGCGTCGGGCTCTGGGCTGATGGCTCAGAGCCTGGAGCCTGTTTCCGATTCTGTGTCTCCCTCTCTCTCTGCCCCTTCCCTGTTCATGCTCTGTCTCTCTCTGTCCCAAAAATAAATAAACGTTGAAAAAAAAAATTAAAAAAAAAAATCTTTGTCTCTTTTTCATTTATTTTGTACAATCACCAACTTCTTTCCATTTATTCTTCCTGGTATGTTTTAAATAAATTCCATCGTGTCCGTTTCCTGAACCCTGGACAATGGTAATAATCTCTGAAATGATTTTCTTTTTGTTCATTCTTTTCCTCTCTGTCCCAGTATATCTACTACCATCAGATAAATTCTGCTAAAATAGTATTTTTTTATGTCATGTCTCTTTGCAGTTTGAAAACCTCCAAAGATTCTGTTGTCTGTAGGATAAAATCCAAAGTTTTCAGCATAAGCCTTTAAAACTCTGAAGAATCTGACTCTACCCTGCCTATTTAGCCTTATCTTCCTTTCCTTCTCAGGATGAGCGTCCTGATACAGTCTGACTTTATACCCTAGAAACATTCATCATAAGGATCTCTTTATGAGATAGGTGATTTCTTGTGGCTTGTCATATTCTGGAAATTCAGAAGCTTCCCTATTACCACCCCCAATTCCCCCCAAAAAATCAACATCTCACATACTTTCCACTAACACTTGGATTTTGCCATTATTTTATCATTAAAGATACATTTCTTTTCCCTTATTAAATTAAAATACTTCCAAGAAGGAGACAGCTGTTGAGGTGTCTTATTAGTATAGCTTGGTGACAATAACCGGGACTAGGTTATCATAAGAGGAGGGAAGAAAAGTATGTCCAGTGCCTGGAATATGAAGACCAAAATGGGCATAAGGTTGGTAACAAAGAGATCTAGAGATGCTAAGGTGTATGATGACTCCATGGACTATCTGGGGAGAAAAATATGTATTTAAGGCACTGAAAAGAAAATTAGCACATATAAAAGAAACTTAACAAATTTGCCATTTTGTTTAGCATCACTGCTATTTAGTGTCCCTAGTTAACTATTTCATTCTAGATACCTCTTATTTCTTTCTTACATCACACAGCATTCTCAACATTGAATTCTTAATTCTTAAATTATTCATCCCTAGTTTTGACATATTTCTATTGGAGTTGAAAAGGTCTGGCAGTAAAAGTGAGAATTAGGGAAGTATGGAGTAGTACACTCATAAGTCTTACATGAAGGATCTGATTTTGATTTTTTTTTTTTTTTTTTGCAAACTTCCCAGTAGTTTGTATGTTTCCATGGAGAAAAATATAAAAATAGGAACTCACACTGACAGAGGACAGGACCTTTCATTGCAATATACTAGAGCAGCATGGAGTCTTTATAGATTACTTTTCTAGCTCTTTCTGTTAACAGATTAAAGAAAGTAGGTCTAGAAGATGAAGCAACTTGCTCAAGGTTATGTAATATTTTATTTAAACTCTGATGTTGGGGCATCCTCAGTACAGTACAGCCACAGTGAAAATCTGCATTAGTGGTTCTACGTCTGTGTCTATATGTGATTCACATAAGTAAACTCTACTTGGAACTCTACCTTAGGTTTCATGGCTGTCTCTTTATCCCTCAAAACACTAGCATTCTGAGTGTACATTTTCCTTGAGTTACCCTCAATTCATTGAACTCTCTTTTTACCCTTTCTCTGAAATGTTTTAGTACTTAGAAGAAAATTGATTTGAATGAGTTCATGGACAAAGAGAAAAGCTAGGGCCTGCATATCAAAGATTGAAAGAAGCAAGCGAGAACATAATATAGATTTCTCTGGCGCCTTTCTGTGAACAGCTCAAAGCACTTTTATTATATTTATCCCCACAATATTGTATGAAAGTAGCAATTATCATTCCGGTGACTAAAAGACTATTGTTTGGTAGTCATTTTTCCTCTAGACACTTGGCAGATTTATTCTTTCAAGAAGGCTATGTAGTGAATAAACATCTGACCCGACGGTCTTTGGATCCATAGTTTAAGAGGCAGGTCCTCAAGTTTGGTCATTTGCTCTTGGTCCCAAGTGAACCGCCCACATCACAAAACCATCACATAATTTGTTGCTGTTGGCAGTTCTCTCTTCAGAAAAGGCCAAGACTGAACTAGCATGGCGAATGAATTAGCTATTAACTTTTACATTTTATTTCCTCCCTCTTTAAGATTATCGTTTTTATTATCCTGTAATGTGTGAAAGAGATAAGATTATTGTCCATTGTCAGTACTCTTTGAAGAGACAAAGCAAGTGGTTAAAAAACAAAGTGTGTCCCCAAATAAGTGTGTGCCCCTACCCTTCTCCCTGCCACCGTTCAGCCACTGTGCATCTAAGAAATGGAGACAAAAATAAAAATAAAAATTAATGTAAAGTGAGACCACTCAGTTAGAAAAGTGCCTCTGCTACTCTTCTTATATGTATTTTCCTCTTTCCAGCATGCTACATTCTAAAACTTATTTTCAAAAATATTCTTTAGCAAAAGACACTGTATACCTCTCTTGTGCATGTGACCAGGGGCAGATTCATGTGCTGTGGGGCCTGAAGCTTATAAGATGTTGGGATCTACCTTGAAACAAGAAGTGCACAAAGTTACAAAATACAAGAGGATGAATATTTTTTATGATGAGCGAATATTTCAAGCACATTTCAAATTTTAATATGAGAATACCTCAAAACTCAAAATCTAAATATTGCAGTCGTTGTATTAACCACTTGATAGCTCTCTAATATTTGCTCACCATATTTTGGTTTCATACTCTTTGATTGCTTCTTTATTTGACAGTAACTTTGTTGTATTCTGTAGTGAGTAAAAGAAATTTACTCATTCCCTTTTGTAGGAACACTGATCTAAAGTTTTTATTACTATAAGAAGGTAAATAATGTGTTTCCATTTGCATATGCTGCATCATTAAGTGTATATTTTTTAATGTTTATTTATTTATTTTTGAGAGAGAGAGAGAGCAAGTTGGGGGAGGGGGGACATTGCAGAGAGAGAGAGAAAATCTCAGCCAGGCTCCACACTGTCAGCACAGAGCCCAATGCGGGGCTCGAACCCACAAACCGTGAAATTATGACCTGAGCTAAAATCAAGAGTAGGATGCTTAACCATCTGAGCCACCCATGTGCCTATATTGAGTATATTTTTGAAAGAAGAGATCTTCTATTTTGTATAGGAAATGATGAGAATCAAATTCTCCATTTGAGAAAAACCCACTTCTCTTCCATTAACCACATACTTCAGCTCCAGACCCTGCCTCTGTTTCTCCCTTCCTTCCTCCCCCTTCCTCTCCTTCCTCTCTTCCTTCCTTCCTTCTTTCCTTCCTTTTTTCCTCCTTCCTTCCTTCCTTCTTTCTCTCCTTCCTTTCTTACTTTCTTCCTTCCTTCCCTTCTGTTGTTATTGTTGTTTTGTTTTTCTGGGTTTTTTTCAAGCTTTTATTTAAATTCTAGTTAGCTACCATATAGTGTAATACTGTTTCAGGAATAGAATTTAGTAATTCATCGCTTACGTATAACACCCAGTGCTCCTCCCAACAAGGGCCCTCCTTAATGTCTGTCACCCGTGTAGCCCATCTCTCACCCCCCTCCTCCATCAACCCTCAGTTTTTTTTATATAGTTAAGTGTCTTATGCTTTGCCTCCTTTCTTTTTTTCCCCTTCCTCTATGTTCATCTGTTTTGTTTCTTAAATTCCACATATGAGTGAAATCATATGGTATTTGTCTTTGACTAACTTAATACACTGTAGGTCAACCCATGTTGTTGCAAATGGGAGGATTTCATTCTTTTTGAAGGCTGAGTAATATTCCATTGTATATATATGTCATGACTTCTTTATCCATTAATAAGTTGGTGGGGATTTGGGCTATTTACATAATTTGGCTGTTGTTGATACCGCTGCTGTAAACATCAGGGTGCATGTCAGGCCAGACACGTTAGGGTGTTCCTACTGCTGTGAAGTCTCTGGTCCTGTACCTTTTTTCATGATGCAGGTGAGTCTGCCCAGTGGGTTCAGGAATATTCCTGAAAGTTATTCTTACATTGGGATTCCTAAAAAAAAAAAAAAAAAAATAATAATAATAATGATAATAATAATAATATACTTGGAAGTAACAGGAAAAAAAAAATAAATATATCCAGCAAAACCTAAATTAAATATATACCCACCTTAGTTTTTTTCTTGCTCAGTCTCCAGCATGCCCATAGCCACTCTTGTGCCACCCAACCCAGGTGTGATAGAGGGTAAGTCAGAGTATAAGAAACAGTGGAATGAACTTATACTTTACTTTCACAGACTTTACAACAAAACATAACCAGGTGAGCACATTGCCAGGCTCCTTCCTTGTGTCTTGGAAAGAGCCTGTGAAAATGAGGGCCCCAGAAATTAAGCTGAATCGACTTAACTGTTACTTCACCTCTAGTTGGACTATATTTTTGTACTGTGTTAAACTTGCTCAAATACGTTTTAACTTTTAATTTAATTTTATATAAATAATCATCTGCATATCAGATTTCTAATCTAGCATTCAAACATTTCAAAGAACACTATTATTTTAATCCTGCCCATAAATTTGAGGCACCTGATTTTCTTTAGTTCTCTATTTATTATGTTTTTGGTTTTTTTTTGTTTTTTTTTTTTTTTTGGACCTCAAACTCAGGGTCTGTTTATTTCCATCCAGTGACTGGGCAAATTTTTAACGTATTAGCTATGGAGTAGAGAGAGTTCTACTCCCAATCCTAGGTATTAAAAAATAACCTATATATACACACCTATGTATATATGTGTGTTATATAGACATCTGTGTATATACGTACACAAATACAGGTTTGTATAAAATTTCAAATCTTTAATAGGAAATTCAAAAGTCAGAAAAGAATTAGAAAACATTTGTAACAAAAGTACTTCCCATTTCCCATTTTAATGTAAAGTGTTCCTTTACTTACCTTTTATACTCTGGCACACCATATTTTAAATTGTATGCAAACATATTGCACAGTTAACTGGTGTATGCTTATTTCTGTTGATTTCATATTAAATTAATGTTGTTGGTAAGTTAATTATAATCACTTTTTTCAACTTCTTCACTGATTAAAAAAGACTGAGTTTTTCTGGTTCCTTTTGCTATCGCTACTTATAATACCATGAAATCTAAAACTTAGAAATACAAGGAAGGTATACCATGGCTTTAACTAGATCTAATAAGGTTATAATGGTTTGGTAGATTTGAGAATTTACTCCTATTATTAGTATGACTATTTTTCTTAAGTTTCTTAAGACTTCAGAAGACTTTCTTAAACTTCAGAAATATTTTAGAATGAGACCAATTGGAAGTTAGATTCTGTTATAATGGATAAATAATGAAGAGGTAGATTTTGTCACTGTTCGTCAGCTCATGATTTATCTTAGCTCTCCTGCAAGTCCAAAAGAGTAGCTTCGTATAGATAAGCCCTGCTCTCCCTACACTCTTGACATTGAATTCACTCTTCTGGATTGGAAAACTTTAGAAATATTTCAGCTGAATATCTAGTAACCAATTTTAAAATCTCAGGCTTTGGATTACTCCATCTTCTTTCTTCCCTTCTTCTTCCTTTAATCTTCTTTATATCTCCTTCCCCAGCCCTGTACCCTACAGTCGAAAACATTCCTTTGTATTAAAACTAGGGACATAAGGAGAGAGTTTATATTGTCAAATGTTTTCTTAAAATGAACTCTTAACTAAGTCAGTGGTCAAAATTCTGAAACATTGACTAATGTAGCTTATTTGATCATTAATGTCACTATTAAAAACATGAGTATTTCTTAACATTGGAGTGTAAATTAAGATATAGTCCAACACAAGAAATCATCTATGACCTTGAGATTTTATAGAGTATAAAGTAGGGAAATATATGTGTATATATATATATATATTATATACACACACACACACACACACACACACACACACATATATATACATATATATATTTAATTTTTTTTAATTAAAAAAAACTTTTTTTGAGAGAAAGAGAGAGCAAGCGAGCACAAGTGTGGAAGGGGCAGAGAGGGAAGGAGACACAGAATCCGGAGCAGGCTCCAGGCTCTGAGCTGTCAGCACAGAGCCCGATGCAGGGCTCGAACTCAGAAACCGTGAGATCATGACCTGAGCCGAAGTCAGACACTTAACCGACTGAGTCACCCAGGCGCCCCTGGTAGGTAAATGTTTTAAAAGACATAGAAAGTTTGTACCATATTTTATATATTTATTATAATCACAAAAGAAACATAACCAAAGAGGAAGTACAATTGTTTGTTCAAAAATATATATTAAAATTTAGGGGTGCCTGGGTGGCTCAGTCGGTTAAGCGGCCGACTTCGGCCCAGTTCATGATCTCGCAGTCTGTGAGTTCAAGCCCCACGTCAGGCTCTGTGCTGACAGCTCAGAGCCTGGAGCCTGTTTCAGATTCTCCCTCTCTCTGCCCCTCCCCTGTTCATGCTCTGTCTCTCCCTGTCTCAAAAATAAATAAAACGTTAAAAAAAAAAACCTTTAAAAGAATATATATATTAAAATTTAGTTTCATTTTGCTGTGACAAATGTGACTTTAAACATGTTAGTATAAAGTAGCATATTTTCTATTAAATAGTCTTGTCAATTGGTTTTTCTATGTATTTTTTGACAGTTGAAAGTATTTCACTCAAAAAGGAGTTATGTTATCTATACAATATTGCAGCAGACAGTAAAATAAAAGGTGAGAAAATGGAAGGAAGGTGTGAAGAAGGGAGAAAAGAGAAAGAATTTGTTTTTAAATCTTAATCTGTTAATATCTCTTGGGCCTAAAATAAATAAACTGCAGGTCTCAATTGCTGTTGTCATACGGAAAGGAAAGTCTTGCCGAAAGGATATGACCTCTCTCAGTTTAGAGAAAAGTTACATTTTCAAGGTGTTTATATAATGTAAAGCATTCCTGTGGTTTTAGTCCCTTTAATGAGTTGAAAAATATTTTTCTGTTAAATTTATTCAGCTTTATTTTCCATCTACTTTTAAATTAATACATGTATATATACATATGCATATAATTTCATTTTAGTATCTCTTTGAAATAAATTGTGAATCATTAGGATGATATAATTTTGTTGTACTCATACTTATTATTTATGCTTATGCTCTACATGCATAAGTTAATTTATGATCATCTGAATTAGTCTTAAATTAACATCATTAAAATGATTCAATTTATTTTACCTGGTTTATTTCTTTCTATATCCACACAAAAATCAACTGCTCTGTCAACAATTGTCCAAATGCTAAAATTGTTGTAGGGCCTTCCCTGACCTCACAAGGCACAGCTGTTGCTTTTTATCTCCATGTCTAAATATAACACTTACCATTGGCATTATGGTTACATCTACTTCCCTCTAAAGTAGGCAAATTCATAAAGGAGAGCAACTGTGTCACTGTAATGTCCCCGATTTCTAATATCAGAGTCATGCTATGCTATTTCTTTTTTTTTTTAATTTTTTTTTTCAACGTTTATTTATTTTTGGGACAGAGAGAGACAGAGCATGAATGGGGGAGGGGCAGAGAGAGAGGGAGACACAGAATCGGAAACAGGCTCCAGGCTCTGAGCCATCAGCCCAGAGCCCGACGCGGGGCTCGAACTCACGGACCGCGAGATCGTGACCTGGCTGAAGTCGGACGCTTAACCGACTGTGCCACCCAGGTGCCCCATGCTATGCTATTTCTAATAAGAGTCCTAATTCAGATTTACAATACTTTTCACATTCAAAACAAGAAAGGAAGCTTTTATTTCAGTCTCAATTATTCACTATTTCTTCTCTGAATTAAATAAAAACTATAAATAAAACAATCATCTTGACACATGTAATGATATTTAGTAACTGATGCCTATATTTGGTAGAATATTCATGTGTTTTTTAATTTTGTTAGATGCTTATTTATTTTGAGAGAGAGACAGGCAGAGCAAGCATGAGCAGGGGAGGGGCAGAGAGAGGGAAAGAGAGAGTCCCAAGCAGGCTCCACACTGTTAGCACAGAGCCCAGTGCGAGGCTTGATCCCATGAACTGTAAGATCATGACCTGAGATCATCGGATTCTCAACCCACTGAGCCACCTAGGTGCCCCCTAGGTGGTGTTTAAAATGGCAAATCCTATATTCAAAGAAAAGGCAAAGGGGAAGCTAACTCTTTAAAAAAACTTTTATGTCCCAAAATAAGCCAAGTTCCATAACTAGACAGGGTGAAAGTGAAATTCAAACTAAGATGTGGCTGTTTTCAAAACCATACTTTCTCTTTATGGTATGGTTTAAAAAGGACTGAAAAAGGTCCTAGTTCAACATTATTTTCCTGGATGATGGCTGAAATCATATCTTTAAATTTCTATTTATTTGAAGATAACTACTAGACAATATATTCAGTATTATTACCTTTTTATGCTTTGTGTGAATTAGCTTATCAGTTTCTTTAAGCATCAGGAGGTGAGAGGCATGAGTCTAAGATGTAGGGCTCCTTCACAGGAAGACAGGCAAGCCTTCATGGGTACATCTGGATAGCTGCTGGGCAGTGTGTTTGTCTTGTTGGGGAAAGAGCCATGAGGAAAGGAATAAGGATGAATACTTATATAATCTCTTAAGTATTTTTGCCTTTGAGGCATCAGCTGAAGTTCTGAAACAATAGATGTCCTATTCAACACTACTACACATTGTCTTATGATCCTATGATTTGAGATGAGGAGATATCTGTAAGAATACAAATGGTTTTGACATCTCACTCTTGATCTCAGTACTAGTGTGTAAAGGTGAAGGTCAGTGAAGCTGAAGGAGTCGAAGAACCATGAATCTATGCTGTTGGGATGGGTCACCCACCTATGCATGACATACCTAAAATTATCCCCCATCACATAGTAGAAAGGAAGACTGAACTAAGTGCCAGTGGCTATCATGAATATGGGCAAATGATAACTGCAAGGAAGGACAGAAGATTGCATATGTATATTTCAAGAAGGTCAACGAGTACTGGTTTGAAAGTGACATTGTGAACTAAGAAAATGCAAATCTCTCCCTGGTCACTATGATACAGGGGAGTTCTAAAATGCTTTGTTCAGTGGGCCTGCAAAGGAAGTTCCAGTTGTAATAAAAAAGAAAAAAAAAAAAAAAAAGAAGGTAGAGAATATATTTATTGAAAAGTTTTGGGTGCAAAGAGAAGTTGCTTAGCATAGATGGGAGAGGGATTTCACAGGGCAAGGTTGAAAGGATTACAGTCAAGGGATCAGAATTGTTGGGAAAAGAAATAACGGTAGTTGAAGATGAGTATAAAAGAGAATATAAAGGAGAGCTGGGATTAATTTGGCAGATAATTATTTGAGCATGAGCATTTTGACCAAAAACCAAATAGATAAATAGGTGTTTGATCCAATTATCTCTTCTTGTAGAGAAATTCAAGTTGCTGCACCTGTTCTTTATTTTCATTAGCACAGTAATGATATAATAGACTGAAAATGAAGTAATGGGTTAAAAAGTACAAGGGAGGTATTCTTCATATTTTTGAAGTGAGGAATGAAATGACAAAAAGCCCACATAAAAACTTGTGAAACAACCCAGTAGTACACCCCAACGCCAGAGACTAGACTTTATTCATCTTACACCAGATCCGGTTTTTTGATCAAAATATTGTGTTGGCCAACTTCCTCTGATTAAATCACTTTCCCTTTAATTGTGTTTGTGGCCAAATTGTGTTGCCACGAGAGGGTCTTACAGTTTGAGTTGAGATAAAAGATAGCACAATTGTGAAGCATTGTGTAATTTTCTGGGCTCCCTACCACCAAGGAGGTCAGAACAAAACAGGAAAGCAAAAGATAGCCCAAAAAAGATAAAGTTTTTATTTAAGGGTAACACAGAAAAGTGAAAAAATCCTAATCACTCAGCTCAATTATCACAAAGTGGCAGGTATAATCTGTACCTAATAGGCACTAATTAATAATTTCCATACAGGAAGCCACAGGTCTACAGAAAAAGACTGTGTGAGAGCACAGTAGTCTGAAAATGAGGTGGTCTTTGAGATCTGGTCACAAGATTGTAGCCAACCAGATTAAGGCAACATAGCATTTCCCCATGAGGCAGTCAATCCTATACTTTTGATAAAACTTAAAATGGCTTCCTCCTGTTTGCTTAAGAAATCTTTCTTCAAAGACTCTTGGGAAATCAGTTTCTTACAAAGCCCCAGATAACACTGGGAATATAGTTTGACAAATGCTCCTTTCTATTAGTACATTTTCTTTAACAAAAGAAAGTTTTCAATCCTGTTGACGGTTTCTGTATTTTTCTTTTAGCAACTAATTGTCTTCAAAGTCATCTTTTAAACCCAAACTATGAAATCATTTTTATTTTTATTTATTTTTCATTTTTTAATGTTTATTTTTGAGAGAGACAGTGCATGAGTGGGGGAGAGAGAGAGAGAGAGAGAGAGAGAGAGAGAGAGAGAGAGAGAGAAACACAGAATCCAAAGCAGGCTCCAGGCTCTGAGCTGTCAGCACAGAGCCCGGATGTGGGGCTCAAACCCACGAACCTTGAGATCATGACCTGAGCTGAAGTCGGACACTCAACTGACTGAGCCACTCAGACGCCCCTGCAGTCATTTTTAAATTAAATCATGTGTAGAACTGAGCAGGGGAGGGGGCACTTGGGTGGCTCAGTCCATTAAGCGTCTGACTGCGGCTCAGGTCGTGATCTCAAGGTTCATGGGTTCAAGCCCCACATCGGACTCTGTGCTGACAGCTCAGAGCCTGGAGCCTGCTTTGGATTCTGTGTCTCCCTCTCTCTCTCTCCCTTTCCCCTACTTGTATTCTCTCTGTCTCTCAAGAATAAATAAATAAACATTTAAAAAAAAAAAAAGGAAGAACTGGGCAAGAGAAAATAATAGGTTTCTGAGGGGGGTGGAAATGGTATACCATGGAAGGTTTGGGGTGGGTGGTGGAACATCCTTTACTGTTTTTCTTAGGTCATTCATACTTTACTGGTATGTATAATAAGCCAGTGCAGAACATGTAGAAATTGGGTGTTTGAGACATTGCAATAGGGACTTTTCAAATCGTTGCGGAATTCGGTGTCCACTTGCACTGCACTATTCAGAATAATTTTTGGTAAGGTCACCCAGGAATCTCCTAATTTTAAATCCACCAGACCTTTGGGAGTTTTGCACCTGGCTCATCACACCTGAGATATTGAAAGTTGCGTTGGCCTTGATGACCTTACGATCAGCTTTTTCTTCTACTCTTTCATCATTTCTTCTCAGTCTTCTTCAGTAATTCTTGTGTATCTTTTTACTCTGACATTATATAGGGCTATTTATAGTTCTTTACTATCAGTCATTTAAAGTTTCTATTCCTTTGCAAATCTTTGTGTTCTAGGAATGCCTTCCTTTATCTTACACACCAGGCACATTCCTTGTCTTCCTTCACACGTCTTAAATACCAGCCATCCTAACCCCCCAGAATAATCTATTCTCAGTATGGTTATATATCCGTATCAATACTAATTCCAGTATTTTATAATTATTTATAAACTGTCAATGCTGTGACTCACATGGAAAAGCAGGAATCAAAGCCAAATCTGGAGAGAGTGCCAAGGTAGCAGATCAAGGAGGGGAGGAAGTAAATGAAGCTGTTTTTTTTGTTTGTTTGGTTGGTTGGTTGGTTGGGTTTTTTGGAGGTGGGGAAGGGAGTTTCTATGTGTTAGGAAAAGGAGCAGGCCTAGAAAATTTTCCTAAGCAAGAAAATAAGTGACTTTCATCCACTCCTTACAGGGATTAGTAGAATAGTAACCTGACATTTACAGAGAAAAAGACAAAAGGATTGTTTAGTGGGAAAGATTTCCCAGAAAGTCTTTTACGTGGCATCTTCTCTCAGAAATTCTTTCACAATGCAATATAAAGGGAAATCCTGACTGGGGGAAAAATGTTCTTTTAGTCCCAAGATTTTCTGAGTCATGATAATATTACTATATTTTAGAAGACTCAAATCAGTCTCTACTTCTTTTTCTTTCCTGACATTCAATGAATTACGATGTGATTTGTGCCACAAGAACACAGTTTGCTTCTGTGGAGGTCACCTGTCACCTTCTAATTACCATGCCAGTGGTGCATTCTTTGTCCCCATGCTGTTCCACCTCTCCCGAGCCTCTGACACTGCTGACCTCCTTCACGGAACCGTCTTCTCCCTTGCGTCCTGCCTCTCCTCCCTCGCTGTGTGCTCTTTTGAGTGTCCTTCATGGGCTTCTCCTCGCCTACTCATCTCTTGCATGTGCTCCTAAGACCGTCCCCCTGAATTCCCCACATGCTCTCCCTCAGTGACCCCATTCATTTTCATACATTCAGCTATTTCAATTCAGAAAACAACTCCATTTGCCGCCTACGACCTTTTTCCCAAGTTCCAGACCTACTCTTACAGCTCTACACTGGACCTTTCAACCTGGATTTGGGGGAAGCTCAATTCTAATAACTCCAAAACAGGTAGTAATATCCCTGCCTGACTGTCCCCTCTTTCCACCTTCTCTGCCTGGGATCTAAGCCCAAGTTTTTCTGTAAGTCCACATTCTCTTACGTTCTTCTTAATAAACATATTATCAATGTCCTCTGGTTCTGTTTCTGTAGAACGCTCCCTGTCCATGTCATTCTTCTATTTCCACTGCTCTTTCTTCTTACCTTTCAATAAACAGTCTTCACATTTTCCCAGACTGCTGGTCTATATTCCTTATTCAGATAAATATGGATTGATGGTCTACTCTGAGCCAGATATTAAGATAGGCTATAAGTCAGGGTTCTCAATTCTGGCTGCACATCAGCTTTAAAACACAGAATTAAACTCAGCTAATGCCCAGACTGCTTCAAAGATTCTGGTTGGGTTGGTCTAGGTTGGGCCTTGGACATCAGTATTTATCAGGTTCCCCAAATGACTGTCCTCTGTTGCCAGCTTTGAGAACCACAAACTTAAGTACACAGAGGCCGATAAAATGGACATAGTTCTTGCCCTGATGGAGCTTAAATTCTAGATAATTGGGGAGATAAACATCAAAAAACAAAGTCATATATATGTATAATTAGAAGTTGTAAGTTCCAGGAAGAAAATGAACAGAAGATTTTGAGAGGGAGAAAAAATATAACAGGACAAAGTATATGGGGGGGTGGTGGTGACAAGAGGTCTTTCCAAACAAGTGAGATTTAATATGAATTCTTAGGGATGAGTATAGTTTGGCCAGGCAAATAAGCAGATAGGAAAAACATTTGGTGAATTTGAGTCATGGAGTAGCCTGGCATGTTGTGAGGAAATGAAAACCATTGTGGATGGTAGATAGTGAGGGATAGAAAGCATGACTTAAAAGAGGTTGGAACAGAAAAAAGGGACTTTGTTCAGAATTTGTTAGGATTTTTAAGTGCATTAAAAATACACATAGTTTTGGGGCGCCTGGGTGGCGCAGTCGGTTAAGCGTCCGACTTCGGCCAGGTCATGATCTCGTGGTCCGTGAGTTCGAGCCCCGCGTCGGGCTCTGGGCTGATGGCTCAGAGCCTGGAGCCTGTTTCCGATTCTGTGTCTCCCTCTCTCTCTCTCTGCCCCTCCCCTGTTCATGCTCTGTCTCTCTCTGTCCCAAAAATAAATAAACGTTGAAAAAAAAATAAAAAAAAATACACATAGTTTTTTAGGGGCTAAAAAAATCGTTTTAATTATTGCTTTGGCTTCCCCTGAAGGCAAGTGGGGTTCAAAGCTGAAGAGATGGAGAAGAGCTAAATTTCAGTTTGAAGCACTTTGGTAAATAAGGTTGCTTGAATAAAGGTGTTGGCTGTGGGCCTAAATAGATGCCTATGGATTCAAGATAGAATTTGGAGGTAGCATGAATAGAACTTGTTGCTGGGTTGGATATAAGGGACAGGGGAAGACCATGCATCATCAAAGGTGATTCTCAGGTTTTTGGCTTAAGACACAGAGCTGATGGCACCATTTGCTTTTTTTGTAATAGATTGTTTTAGAGCAATTAGGTTCACAGCAGAATGGAGCAAATGGTACAGAGATTTCCTATATACCCTGTGTCTATACCCATGTCTTAATGTACAAATGAAATGATATAATATGTGGTATTGTGTCTAACTCCTTTTATTTAGAATAATGTTCTTGAGATTCTTTCATGCTATAGCACACATCAGTATTTCCTTTCTCTTTATTGTTGATAGTGTTCTATTCTCCAGATAACTATATTCAGTTAATAATCTGTTGATGAACATTTGTATTGTTTCATTTCAATTTTGGCACCAATGAATAATCCTGCTGTAAACATTTGCACGCAGGTCTTTGTGTGGGCATATTTTTTTCATCTGTCTTGTACAGATTCCCAAGGATGGAATTGTTGTGTTATAGGCTAAGCATAGGCTTAACTATTTTTAATAGGCTTTTTAAAATTTGAGCAGTTTGGGGTTCACAACACATTTGGTCAGGAAGTTGCCATATACTGTCTACACCCACACATCGTTAATACCCAAAGTCCATCGTTTACATTAGGGTTCACTCTGGGTGGTGTATTCTATTCTGCTCTCATCTCACTTGCAGGGTTTCTGAAGAGAAGTTGAATGTAATTCTTATATTTGTTCCTCTGACGGTAAGGTGCTTATCACCTCTGCTTCTTTTTTTTTTTTAATTTTTTTTTCAACGTTTTACTTTTATTTTTGGGACAGAGAGAGACAGAGCATGAACGGGGGAGGGGCAGAGAGAGAGGGAGACACAGAATCTGAAACAGGCTCCAGGCTCTGAGCCATCAGCCCAGAGCCCGACGCGGGGCTCGAACTCACGGACCGCGAGATCGTGACCTGGCTGAAGTCGGACGCTTAACCGACTGCGCCACCCAGGCGACCCTCACCTCTGCTTCTTATAAGATTTTAAGTATGATGTGCCCAGGTTTATGTTTGTTTATGTGTTTGTTTGCCATTTATTTCACTTGGTGTTTTCTGAGCTTCTTGGATCTGTGATTGGATGTATGATATTAATTTGGGAAAAGCTTCAGTCACCATTATTTCACATATGTCTTCTGCTCCTTTCTCTCTTCCTTCTTCTGGATGTTCCCATTATGTGATGTTATACCTTTTGTTATCCTACCTTTCTTGGATGTTCTTGTTATATTTGTATCAGACATTTTTTTTTCTTTGCCTTTCCATTTTGGAAGTTTCTGTTGACATATCCTCAAGTTCAGAGATTCCTTCCTCATCCATGTCCTGTCTACAAATAAATCCACCAAAAGCAGTCTTCATTTCTGTTACCGTGTTTTTGATCCCTGGCATTCTTTTTTATTCTTTCTTAGAATTTCCATGTCTGTGTTTTCATTGCCTACCTGTTCATGTCTGCTAACTACTTTATCCACTAGCTCCCTTAACATATTAATCATAGTTGTTTTAAATTTCTGTTCTGATAATTCCAATGTCCCTGCCACATCTTATGCTAGCTCTGTCTCTTTGTAATATTGTGGTTTTCACCAGTGTTTCCATGAAGTGTGTTTCTGTAGACTTCATGTACTAGTAGGGCATGCTTAAGACTTCCTCCCAAGTTTACCTTCTAAAGGAGAATGTGAAAATCAATAGACTCCCATTTATGTAAAAAGTAAGTGTAACTTGCAGCCTTCTGGAGTTTGGCCCTGGTTTATCTTTACAACCTCATCTCTGACTATAGCTTCATGCTTAAACTGGCCAATATGATGTTCACTGAACAACCGCTCTGTGTTTTCCCACAAATATGTTTGTCTTTATTTTTACCCTTTGCTTAGCCTGGAATGCCTTACTTCCCTTTTTTTCATTACCAAAATTCTACCTACCTTTAGAACAAAGCCAGATACTTTTTCCACAGAATTTTCTAAAAGATAAATACCTTTCCCATAATCTCCGGTGTGTACCTCTTCTACAACAGTAATTAGAGGATACTTACTATAGGCTGGGTATGTCATCGTCAGCCACAAAATCACTCTCCTAACCCTCCCTCCCCCACCACTGAGAATGGCTTGATGGGAGTGATCTCTTTTTGTTCATCTGTACCCACCTTAGATCTAGTAAAGTGTTTCTAAGTTAGTAGCTGCTAAATATTTATTGAATTGAATTAGTTTATAGAGGATGGGATTTTATTTAAATTTCTTTGTCTTATTCAATATTTAATGAAAGCATTTTAATATATGATAATAACAATTACAGAATCCACATGACTTATAAATATCATTTGTTAAACTAATGAAGCCAGCTACATCTGGGGTCTCCATTTCACATGACCCCACTCTGTACTTTGACTGAAAACTTAAAAATTCTCCTTAACTGAAGTAACAGAAAAGCATGTGTTGTTAGTCATTTTTTTTCATATTGCTTTATATAGACAAGTTTTCTACCAAATCTCTTCTTGGAGAATACCAAATGTTTCCATGAAATTCTTATTCCTTCTGGGCTACGGTGTCTGACGGGTAACATGACTATTGTCTGAAATGCATGTGGAAGCATAACTGTAGTAGCTGAGAAATGACCATGTTTCCTTTTAGTTCTCAGCAAGAGTAATTGAATGTAGAATATCTTACTAAACACTGGACTGTGACAGTGTGTTAACACTCTGACTATCTCCTAACAGCAGGGCAATTATTTGCTGAGTGGGATTTTTATAAATCTCCTGGCACGAGTATGTCTCCATAATGATGATGAAGTGCACTGGTCAGTGTTGATTCAGCAGTCCTTAGCCTCGCAAATACTTCATTCACAGTTCTCAGGCCCACTTTTACTTTCCTGCTTATTAGAGATCTTTACTACTCTTCTGGGCTGACTTAGAGTCTAATTTGTAAAATAATTTTTATTAAATCTTAGAACCTGAACATATTTTAGTCAGCCCCCCTTTCTAGAACCGTGTATCTTCCGCACGCCCCCCCAACCCCGTACTCACAAATTCTGAATCCTTGTCCAAGAAAATACCTTTTGATTTTGTTCCTTTGTGTGGCAATCCGCAATTCCCTTCCCTGTGTAATTGTCACTCGCAGAAGTAAAACTTGAATCCTCCCACCTCTCCTGTGTACGTAGTAGCTGTTCATTCCTGAGTAAGCAGCTACTTGGAAATTATGAGAAATTATTATTTCTCAGATGGCAGAATCCGAAATGGAAACGCTGGTCATTCTGCTTTGGAAGCTGTAAGGGTACACAGTCATGTTTCAAATTCTTTGTATTTTACAGAAACGTGTTTTTAAAAAGTAAACCTCAATAACAGAGAGAAGAAGCAAAAATTAGAATAGAGCTTCCCCCAGGCAAAATGAAGGCCTGTGGATGAGTGGGAAATGACCGTAAAAACATTCTCCATGAAATAAAACAGTAGATGCTCCACATCTGCCATCCATTTGTTTTTAAACCAACTGCATTTTTTAAAGTACTTTCCCACACAATACTTAATAAAGAATAAAAACCGGGAAGAAAAGAGAAACTGATAGGTTGTTAGAAATATGGAATGGTTCAAAATATTAATGTAATGCTAAGGGTGACTGGGTAACAAATGGTACATTTGCTCGTTGCTCAACCTGACATAATTAATATTCCAGGTCATGCTTAAGTTCCCATGATGGAGGGTCTGAAGGGGGGAATTCAAGAAAAATATATATCTATTATATCACTCATTGCCTTTTTTTTTTTTTCCTTTTGACGAGTCAGAATCATAGCCTTTAAAAAAAATCAGTGCTTTCACACCTCATTTGCCGTATTCACCACTGGGCCACCAGTCAGCAGCCCAGCCTGATGCAAGGAGGTCAGTAAGAAGCTATTAGCAGAGTCCTCTCCTGAGATTTCTTGGGTCTTATTGAGTTGAATGTTAGCATGACAGTGCTGCAAATAACTCAGTTGTAGGCTTTTTTTTTTTTAAACAGTTAGCACAGATTTCCCCATAGTGTTGGTCACTCTAGAAAATTATTGCTGAAAATGAAGTCCCAAAAGCTAGCTTGGCAGTAGCCCTTCTAAGTTGCGAAAAATGTGAAAACTGAAAAATATGTCACGGTCCCTTAGGATTAACCTTGTCTTTTGTGACTCATAGTAATATTTTTTTAAAAATCCACAACAAACCATTGTTCACAAGTGGCTTGCAAAATTATGACGTGTCCAATTGAGACAATAGTAAGTTAGGGTTGTTTTATTTACTTAAAGAAGTAATAGCTAAATGAATACTGTATCAGTATAAATAAATAGAGTATTTGCTTGCTGTAGGGACCGAGGGAGGGCTGGACTGTTTTCATTGACGTAAGTTAGCAAATGTATTAAATTAATTTCTAAACTAACCGACACCTTGAAGATTTTCAATGATACATTTTAAATTCAATTAAAATATATTTTCTACCGATATTTGATTTAAATTGCAAAGAGAATACACATGAGGAGGTCTCCATATAGGTTGCAAAATATAATTTAGGAAAGTTATCATGTCTACTGATCTATTTGCATTTCCCATCTAGCCTATGTATACATGTGCATGCAAATGTGGAAGGAGACCAAAAAAGATTTCTAATGGGGTAAAGTTAATAGCAGTTATTCAAGTAGATAGATTTTTTAACTGATAAATGATAGCCTGGTTAAATTGTACCTATTTCACAATTTTAATCTGCAAGGTTGTGAAAATGATAAACTAACAGACTTAAATTAGCTAGATCATCACGAAATAGAGTGGCATTCTCCTTTCTCATAGGCTATAGAGATTTAGTTATATTTTATGTCAGAATATTCTTTTAATATAATATTGTGTTTTTCTCACTATAATTGGTACATTCTCGTCATAGAAAATCACCCTGAAAATCATCTTAAAAATTATCACCCACTTAAAAATTACGCTAAAAACTATTTTAAGTATATGTGCACATATTGTCTTTAATTAACATCATTTAAACTGTTTATGAGTCTGCCTTATTTGATATTTAGTATTATAATGAGAGAATGTTAGTATGACATTAACTATGGTTTATACGATTACCCATAATATTTTCAATACCTTTTTTTTGTATAAATTATATAGGGGAAAAATCCCAAAGAAGACCCAGTTCAAAAATATTTTGAAGATATTTAAATATATTTGCATTGGTTTCATGTTACCTAATAAAATTCAACTATAACAGGAAAAGTTGAGTTGGAGGTGACTCAATGGGTCTATGATAATTTAGTTCTAGCTCACAGCGTGTTTGAAAGCACATGGAAACTGATATGTTAAGAAAGATAAGAAGAGTATAATCTGTATTTGTTTGTAAGAAGTTGATAAGATAAACATTTTACTGAGATATTGATGTGGTTTTGGAAAACAAGCGTAAAAGAGAGGCTTCATGGGCCTTTCTGAATAGTGCATCATTGTTCTCGATAACCACATTCGTTTTTTGATAGCATTCGTTTTTTGAATGTCTACTATGTGCCAAGTACCCTACTGGGCCATGGGGATACAAAAATACCTAACAGAGCTCTGTGCTCCAGCTGCTGGTTTGGGGAAGACCTATACAGACAAAGGTAATTATGAAACAATGTGGTAGGTGGGTAGGAACTGTGAGGGAATTGTCCCAGGTTATTAATGAGGCATTAGGGATAGGACACTGACTGTAGCCTCAACTGGTTTTGGACAAAGGTCAACACTGAACTGAAGTATTAGCCTGGAAATACAAAATTTGGGGGAGCGCCTGGGTGGCTGAGTTGATTCAGCATCCGACTTCGGCTCAGGTCATGATCTTGAAGTTCACGAGCATCATGCCCCACACCGGAGCCTGCTTCAGATTCTGTGTCCCCCTCTCTTTCTCTGCCCCTCCCCCTCTCATACTCTGTCTCTGTCTCTGTCTCTCTCTCAAAGATAAATAAAACATTAAAAATTTAAAAAAATATATAAAATTTTCTTAAGATGTTTTTTTCAAAGACAGCAATCTAAGGTAATGATACTACTTTGGAGCTGCTGATTCCGTCAGGTAATTATAGTGAACAGAAAAGTGTATGCACATAATGGTGACATGAGAGAAAAGCACATTATAGGAAAAACTATATGGGTTTAATGGATACATTCTTTACATTAGTCTAGAGTATCTACACAGAAACCAAACAAGTCATACTATCCTTTAAAATGTCCTGGGGCGCCTGGGTGGCGCAGTCGGTTAAGCGTCCGACTTCAGCCGGGTCACGATCTCGCGGTCCGTGAGTTCGAGCCCCGCGTCAGGCTCTGGGCTGATGGCTCAGAGCCTGGAGCCTGTTTCCCATTCTGTGTCTCCCTGTCTCTCTGCCCCTCCCCCGTTCATGCTCTGTCTCTCTCTGTCCCAAAAATAAATAAACGTTGAAAAAAAAAAAAAAAAGAATAACTAAAATGTAACTTGTCCTTATGGTTATGCATTTGTATATACGAAAAAAGTGTCAAACTTCTATGCAGTTTGTAAACTCAAACACCACTGAATTTTCAGAGAATGAACATCTGCTATACTTGAATTTAACATTTGTTGCACACACCTCCCTTGAACCTCTATTGCATAGCAGGCGCTGTGCTAATAAGTAAGTGGACTATTTTGATACAGTGTGTGACCAAGTCAATGAAAGAACATTAAGGGTATACGACACTACGCAAGTATAACACCTAATAGAAAAACCAGTTTATTATTTTAAAGTGAAGAACTTAAAATAGCTGCCATTAAATAGGTTGTATAATACATAATCATTAAAACATGTATTTATTGAGTGCATACTTTGTGCCTGAAACTGGTTCAACCATTGCATATTTGAGTTGTGTAAGTGAATGGTATGATTAAATCTATGTATACATAGTACTCAGAAGACAGAAACAATGACTTAATGTCTTTCTCTTATGTTTTCTTAAATACTTTTGTATAAAATACGCCATATGTGCCAGATAGAAGCTATAGCTGAGTGTGGTGTTGTTGTTGCTGTTTTTTGTTGTTTTAATGTTTATTCCTTTTTGAGAGAGAGAGAGAGAGAGCACAGGAGAGGGGCAGAGAAAAAGGGAGACAGAGGATCTGAAACTGGCTCTGAGCTGACAGCAGCAAGCCCGATGGGGGGCTTGAACTCACGAACCATGAGATCATGATCTGAGCTGAAGTCAGTGCTCAACCGACTTTATAGCTCAGTGGTTTTTAACATGTGTAGTCTTTAACTATGAATGATTCTGAAATTGTTAGTCTGGAGTAGAGATAAAATGAGTACCTTGCAATCTCCTTGGATGAATCTGAAGTCAGCCTCTAGTTAAAAACTAGAGTTCTACTGTAAAATAGCCCTTAAACATATGACAATTTTTATGATACAATTTTATCTTACTTTTAAGTCGTGTGAAAATTGAAGATAAACATCAACATTATGTTCTTTTTTTCAGATTCCAGGTATATACAATTCACCATTCAGAAAAGATCCCGATCCATGGGAATTGCGGTTACAGAAGGCAAAGCCCTTAATAAGCCAAAGGCCTAAAGTTAAGCAGAAGCGCGACGTCAACATTAGCAACCAGCAGGCTTGTACGAGTGCCCGCTCCCTTCCTCAATCTGAAATTCTGCCACCCATTGATAGGAAGCAGTGTCAGGTACTTATCACTTCCGTCTAAGAATTCTGTCGATGATTGTATTCTTGCTGTTTTTTTTTAAGGGTTATTGTTGTGCTCTTTTGTCTTTGTGACAAGAAAGAAAAATTGTTTTTTATGGAATTTAACTATAGCTAATAAATACAGAGTGTGTTTCAAATATATACCAAGGAAGGAATCAAATATTTCTATAGTACTGAATTTTATGGTTTCAGATACAGAGTTAACACATAGGATTTTTGGCTAGGATCTACTCTTTTTCTGTAAGAATATTGTTGCAACAGTACTTGTTATAACATGTTGCTAAAAAAATAAGATGTATTATCACCTTTAACTTCTCATGTGATGATTCGTATCTTTATATACAATGTTAAACGTAATTTAAGTTTGATTCATTTAAAAAGTGCAAGCTGGAGAATTACAGAGGATCGAAAACAATGCAGGACTCAAGCAGAGACAAATCTTCCCTGTGGATGGGTATAGAGCTGGATTGGCAAATGACTTCCTAGGGGTAAAGGGTGGAGTAGGATGTGTTGGGTGATGATCGCCACCGTCCCGAAAGGCCCAGAAAGCAACAATTCTATGATTCCCATGAATATTTAATCTGGAGTAGATGACCGCCACCAGGTAGCATCAACCTAGAATTGGGTTGATTTCGATTTGCACAGCCAGACTTGCGGGACTCGTACCTGGTAGTTCCCTGCATAGGCTTGCCTCTGCATGTCTTTTGCTGTATAATAAATGGGTTCAAAACCTGATGGCTTAGCCAACAAACATGTCTTCTGTCACAGTTTCTCTGAGAAACTGTGGTGTGTGGCAGGTACAGCTCAGGTGAGTACATCTGACTCAAGATCTCTCATATAGTGGCAGTCAATGTGCCAGGCAAGGCTGTGATTTCATGTGAAAACTCAACTGTAGGGAAGAAGGGAAGGATGAGGACATCCTCTTCCAAGGTCACTCATATCGTTGGTCATGTTCATATCTCAGTCCCCTCTCACGTTGGCCTGTCTACACTACTGCCTCACTGGCAGCTGGCTTCCCTCAGGGGAATCTAAGAATCATTCAGAGAATGATTCAGGGAATGTAAGAGGTCATTCAGAGAATTCTCAAAATGGAAGCCTCAGCCTTTTTATGACCTCATGCCTCAAGTGACAGCCCATTACTTCTGCCATATTCTGTTTTTAGGAGTGAGTAAGTCTAGTCCACGCAAGGGCTTGAATCCCAAAGTGGGATCATTGGAGGACATCTTCGAGACTGCTTTTCACACCCACACCCATTTCCTCAGCTTGCAATAAGCCAACCTCATCAAAGCCTTATTTCTGATATCTTATGTATTCATTTTCTGAAACTGGTTTTTTTATTCCCTTTATTTTGTGCATTTTTTGCTCTCTTAAAGCTACTAACTGATCATTAAAACTATCTAAGGAAATACTATTAACTGATGGTATACACTATATTATAGAAAGAGCTGTAAAAAAATTTATCTAAGGAAACATAGAAGCTGAAAATTCTCCCTCTTTCTGAAATAGAGTGACACACAGAGTGGAATTGAACAAGAGGACAAGGGGGAGAGATAATTGCAAACATTTCAGTTTATTTTGAACAAAGCTTCAGAGTATGGTTTCATGATTCTTTTCAAAATATAGGTTATACCAGTATTCTAATAAAGGCATTTAAAATAGTTTTGAAAACAAATATAAATTGCATTTTGTAAGTAACTGAATTTTTACCATTTGAATTATGCCTATTACTATTTCAGTTGATACAAGTAACAATTTTGCATGATACCATCTGAATGAGCAATTCAGTGTATTAGTTATTCTATAAAGAAAATAATCCTAGTATCATCATTGCTTGTGTATTAAGTGTTCAATGGTTGCTAAGGTGTCAGATATATAAAATATAATCTATATTTTATGCTATCTTCAATGAAATTGCTATTGGGAGTACACAGAATTCATAGGGTAATTCTGAATACAACTTCTTAGGAAATGTGAAAATTATATGGTATTAATAAGATATAGGTATATAAATGTTTCTGAGTTGGAAATACTCTAGAGGTTACCATACCAAACTGCCACGCTGTATAATATTTACAATGTTAACCATGCACATTTAATATCATTTTATATGAGTTTTATAATACTGGTATTTTATATTAACTTCACTACTTTGCTTTGCTTTTCTATGCTTCTTAATACTGCTGATTTTATACAAGTTTGTATTCACTCTGCATCTCTATTAATATGCTTTTCTCAATACAACCACTTATTACTTTACATAGCTTCCCCCATAGTGTTCTATTTATACATATATGTATTTAGTATTTATGGAATGCACATGGAAGATATATACATATACCTATATATATGATATATGTGAACCATTTTTACATGTATATTTTTATATAAATAAATATATACATTTTATATATAAATAAAATATACATTTTATATATAATAAATATATATAAATTATATAAATATATATAAATTATATAAATTATAATTTATATAAATATATATAAATTATATAAATAATATGAATTATAATTATATAAAATTATATAAATTATATTTATATAAATATATTTTATAAATATATTTATAATATAAATTATATATATTATAAATATATTTATAAATATAAATAATTTATAAATATTTATAAATTATAAATTATATAAATATATATAATATATGATAACATATAATATACAATATATAATATATAATTATATAAATATATATTTATATTTATATATAAATTATATAAATAATATAAATAATAATTATGTAAAATTATATAAATTATAAATTATATAAATATATATAAATATAAATATATATAAATAAAATATACATTTTATATATAAAAATAATACATGTAAAAACTGTCATATATATTTGTATGGAAGATGTGTGCATTTATATTTATATAATAAATATGGAAATAAATATAATATATGTGTAAATATATATGGGAAATATATATGTGTGTGATTGAGGTATTTTCCAACACCAACAACTAATTCTCTGGTTCTCTGAATACCATTTGGCATCCAATCCATTCAAGCCAGTTCTGACACTAATTACCAGGAGTTCATGCAAACCCCGCAGCTTACGGGCTTTTGACCCCACAAAAATGTTCTTCACTTCACATACCAGTCGCAATTTCTGGGTCTCCCGTACTTTTTACTGAACTGGCTATAATTGAGCAGTCCCCTGACCCCAACCTAAGGTTTGATAATTTGCTAGAATGTTTCAAGAACTCAGGAAGACTTTTTATTTAAGTTTACTGCTTTATTATAAAGGGTACAAGTAAACAGCCAGATGAAGAGGAACATAGAGTGAGCTCTGAAAGCCTCCAGAGCGCACAGGCTTCTGTTCCCACAGAGTTGGGTGCACCACTTTCCCAGCACGTAGATAGTGTGTGCAAGCTAAGAAGCTCATCAAATCTCTGTGTAAGAGTTTTTATAAAGCTCAATCTTGAACTCCATTAGATTTCACTGAAGATCTGAAATGGGGCTGGAAATTTCAACCTTCTTTCTGGTGACCAGTCTCATCATGAGGCTGCTAGGGATCTAAATCATCTCATTAGCATAATCTCAGGTGTAATCTTGTTTTGAATAACAAAGGCACCCCATCACTCAGGAAATCCCAAGCATTTTAGAAAGTCTATGCCAGGAATCAGTGACAAGGACCATACAATATATATTTCTTTCTATATCACAATAGTATATATATATGAAGACACATAGAAAAAATATATATACATTCATATAAAATATACATGTGTATATATACTTATGGAATACACATATATATGGAGGATTTTATATGTGTGTATATATATGGATACATATGCAGATGTATATCATACATATGTGTATACTTATATACACGTACTCAGAAATTACCTTCATCTAGCATACCACAAAATAATGATCGTTGTTAATTTTCTTTTCTTTTCTGCTCCCTTCTTTCTTCCTTTTTTTTACTTTTGCTCTCTACCCTTGTTCTTTTTCTCTTTCCTTCTTTTCCTATCTCCTTATTCCTATCCCTGGTCTTCTTTCCTCCCCTCCACACCATTATATCTCGTCTTTCTTCCTTTCTTTCCTTCTTTTGTATTTCCTTCCTTCCCATTCTTCCTCAACCCATCTTTTCATCCCACCTGCTTCTCTCTCAGCTTCCTTTGGCTTCTCCTTTCCTCACTTCCTTGTCTTCTTTTTTTCCTTCTTTCCATTCTTGTTTTCACAGAATGGGATGTTTACTGTTGTGGTTTTATTAGACTTAACCACATTTCCTTTATGTTACCTAATAATATAAAGCTACGTACATCATTAGGGAAATTTAAGATTATATATGCTCTACTCCAAATTGTAATATTTATACTCCGATGATCTGTCTGTACTTGTAAGCTACATTTCTTAAACGTATGAGATAATGTTAGGAGTTTGAAATATACTTCATTATTATTTAAGCTTTGACAATAGTTTAAAAATACAAGATGACTATAAAGTAACATGGCCTATTAAAAACACAGAAGAACATAAATGTATTTGACCTTTATAATCAGGATTTGGTTGGAGGCAAATAAAATCAAACTTTGGAAAACTATAGCTAAGAGCCAAAGGAGACTAACATTTCAGGTTGAGTCTAGGCATTATAGGGATTAGTATTTGGAAAGGGGTACAATGAGCAGATCTGAAGTTGGAAGCTATGTCCAAAATCTGTGACCCCATGTCACTCCAGGTATGATCAATGTAAGTAATCACTTGAGATCTAAAAGACACAAATTGAAAGAGCGTTGGCATAGGAGAAGCTTGACAGCACATGTCGTTTGCTTACCAGGGAGGAGTTCTATTGAGCTCAGAGGCAAGACATGGATTGTTTAGGATAGAAATGTGTGGACCAGGCACTGAGGGACATAGAGAGATGGACATGCTAACAGGAGGACTAGGGCCACAAAGGTTATATTAAGCCCCAAAGAGAGACTGGGTCTATTTTTGTCTTAAATTTTGCTGCTTGAGTAGGGCTCCTCCTTTTTCATTTCCTAGTCTTTCTGGAAACAGTAAGCTCCAGAACAAGTAAGTCTACAAATGGATATGTGTTATGTTGATACACCACCAGAGGATAGAGGGCAGAGCTTGGACACTTAGAAGACCATTTCTCCTTGTGAATGCCAGTTCCTTCAAAGAACTAGCCTTGCCCATTTCCTCATATATATATATGACACTGCTATTGTTCAAAACCTTTTTCAAACTTCTCTTGAAACTAATAATGAAAATAAAGCCAGGAGTATCATTTTTGAGTGTTTAGTATGTTCTGAGTACAATGCTAAGAGTGTTACTTACATTATCTCATATATTGTAAGATTAATTTTGTGAGTTATTATTCCATTTTACATATGAGGGAAAAAGGTCTAGAGAAATAATTTTTCCTGATAACACAACCAAGTATTAATTTTTTTTTTATTTAAAAAAAATTTTTTTTTCAACGTTTATTTATTTTGGGGACAGAGAGAGACAGAGCATGAACGGGGGAGGAGCAGAGAGAGAGGGAGACAGAATCGGAAACAGGCTCCAGGCTCTGAGCCATCAGCCCAGAGCCCGACGCAGGGCTCGAACTCACGGACCACGAGATCGTGACCTGGCTGAAGTCGGACGCTTAACCGACTGCGCCACCCAGGCGCCCAGTATTAATTTTTAAACCATAGAATTTCTCAAAGGAAAACATGAAGAATCTGTAAAGAGAAAAAAAAATCCCCATTTGATTTCTTAATGGTGAACTTGGAATCATGTTACTGTATCTTTAAAAAGTAAAGTTCCAATAAAAATCCATTAACTACTTTAAAATATAGCAATCCTCCTGTCCAGCTGTGAAAAGTACTAGATGATACTTATTTGCCATTTGTGTTATTTACGGTCCATGACTTTTATGGTAACTGGTTCCTATTATTGGTTTCTATTAATGTAAAACATAAGTGAACATAAATGAGGCGTGAATCATTTCTTTTTATTAGCCCCACAGTCTTCACTCAGTGCTTCCAGTAACTCCAGCTGTGTCTTGTTAGTGATAACCTATTTAAAGAAGCGATCTTTAAGGATAAGGAATATGATTAGGAATCTTTGTCCATTTTACATCACTTCTCTCCTGTACGATAGTGATGAAAAAAGAAAGCAGTATATAATTAATGGCGTAGCAGAATCTGGAGCCACTTCTGATTTGTATTGTACTTAATATACTAATTGGACAATCAGTGGATTCTAGTAATTAGTGTAAGTAACTACTAATTTAAAGGTAGGATATGTTGTAAAACAGTTTTCACTATTGCAGCTTATGGACTTTCCTCTCCTATGTATTTGTACCATTAAATAGTTGCCATTGTATCAGAGCTATTATGCAATAGAATTTAGAATTTTAAATAAAGAACACTTAAATTAATTACAATTATGGCCCTTCTGTGTTTTGGAGGATCACCAATTAAGCATAAGTTGTGGCATTAACTTCAAAGTTTTATCTTAATAAAATAACACTTGCTATGCTATTTCTGTTTATAAGAGAGCTTTTTAAAAGCAATGCTCAGAATTTTTCCTAATACTTTTACTTGCTCAAAAAGGGAGAGAATTTTTTTTTTAATTATACCAGAAGAAACATTTTTTTTAATTTTTTTTTTAACGTTTATTTATTATTTTTGGGACAGAGAGAGACAGAGCATGAACGGGGGAGGGGCAGAGAGAGAGGGAGACACAGAATCAGAAACAGGCTCCAGGCTCTGAGCCATCAGCCCAGAGCCCGACGCGGGGCTCGAACTCACGGACCGCGAGATCGTGACCTGGCTGAAGTCGGACGCTTAACCGACTGCGCCACCCAGGCGCCCCGAAATATTTTTTTTAAATTAGAAAACAAAGTAACTTATAACTACAAATTTAGAGTTTTAGCATGAAAAGTCTTTTGATGTAAATAGGGAAATTCTGGCTAATATCAAATATTTTACTACTTGTATTTATAAAATCAAAACATTTATCAAAATATTTATCAAAATATTTATCAAATTTAAAATTTAAGAATTTATCAAAATATTTACTACTTGTGTGAACATTTCTTGAAGATGTGATATTATTATGTACTTTTTAAAGCTTATTTATTTATTTTGAGAGAGAGAGAGAGATTGAGAATCCCAAGTGCTAACAGCGTGGTGCCCCATGTGGGGCTCGAACTCACAAACTGTGATATCATGACCTGAGCTGAGCCACCCAGGTGCGCCCCTCTTATGTATTTTCTAATTCAGAGAAGAATAGCTTGTTATTTAAAAATAATTTGGTAAATATACTATACTTTGTAAATATTCAGCACCTTTAGTCATCAAAAATATAACAACAGATCTTCCATAGTAGAGTATTTCCTCATTCTTTCTTGTCAGGGACCTTTCCGTGATATCACCGAAGTACTGGAACAGCGCTACAAGCCTTTGGAGCCAACATTGTGGATGGCAGAACCAATCAATGAGTTAAAGATGGCCAGAGAAGAACTCAGAAAACAGGAGTGGATGCGAAATATAAATGACAATATGTGAGTTCTTAGTTTAAAAACATAGCTGTACCATGTTTGGTGCCTTAAGAGATCCAACATTTTTTATTTCCTGATTGTAGAGAATCTCTTTTTTGTGAAAAAAGGTAAAGCCACCCTTGACCCATTCAGAAGCAACATGCAAATGTTTTATATATTTATATATGTAAATATATATAAATGTGTATATATATGGATACATATTTATTCACACACACACACACACAGTTGTGTGTGTGTGTATGTGTGAATTAATGGCATTCCAAGGGGATAAGTGACTACTGTCCATACATCTGTGAAAATAATTACCTTAATTATCTAGTGAAAGCCTATGTATTTATGATGCTTCCAAAATAAGAGCCAACAGAACAAAAACATTTTTCTTAATGTGGACTAAATTTAATTTGGAAACGCTGATATACATTGTAGTTTTCATAAATCAGGTGCAGTGTACAACAGACTCCAAAAATACCTCCTGAAGAGCCAGGCCTTGGACAATGTTTGACCCCTTTTTAATATAGTAGTGCTCGCAGTTGCAGGACACATAACAAGATACTAAAACATGTAAAGTACAGAAAACTAGCCAAAATGACAAAATGGAAGACTTCTCAAATTCCAGTAAGAAATGAAAGCTAGAAAATTACTCAAAACAGATATATCTGATCAAGAATTTAGAATAACAGTCATAAGATTAGTAGCTGGGCTTGAAAAAAGCATAGAAGACAGCAGAGATTCTATTGCTGCAGCGATCAAGGAACTAAGAAATAGTCATGATGAATTAAGAAATACTATAAATGAGGTGAAAAATAAACTAGATGCAGTGACAGCAAGATGGAGGAAGCAGAGGGGAGAACAAGGGAAACAGAAGATAAAATTATGGAAAATGATGAAGCTGAGAAAAAGAGAGGTGAGAAAATACTAGACCACAAGGGGAGAATTAGAGAACTAAGTGATTCAATGAAATGTAATAATATCCATATCATAGGACTTCCAGAGAAGAAGAAGAAGAGAGAGAAAGAGGGAGAAGGTTTATTTGAACAAAATATACCTGAGAACTTTCCTAATCTGGGGAAGGAAGCAGACATCCAAATCCGGGAGGCACAGAACTCCCTTCAGATTCAACAAGAATAGGTCTTCACCATGTCATATCATGGTGAAACTGGCAAAATACAAAGATAAGGAGAGAGTTCTGAAAGCAGCAAGGGACAAATGGGCCTTAACCTACAAGGGTAGGTACATAAGGGTAGAGGCAGACCTGTCCACTGAAACTTGGCAGGCCAGAAGGGATTGGCAGGAAATATTCAATGTGCTGAATAGGAAAAATATGCAGCCATGAATCCTTTATCCATCAAGGCTGTCATTCAGTATAGAAGGAGAGATAAAGCCTTTCCCAGGCAAACAAAAACTGAAGGAGTTCATGGCCACTAAACCAGCCCTGCAAGAGATCCTAAGGCGGTGGGGGGTGGGGGGGGTGGGGGGGGTGGGGCGGTCTGTGAGTGGAATGCTGCAAAGACTACAAAGGACCAGAGACACTCCACAAGCATGAAACCTACAGATAATGCAATGACACTAAACCCATATCTGTCAATAATAACTTTGAATGTAAATGGACTAAATGTCCTAATCCAATGACATAGGGTATCACAATGGATAAAAAACCAAGATCCATCTATATGCTGTCTACAAGAGACCCATTTTAGACCTGAGGACACTTTCATTTTGAAAGTGAGGGGATAGAGATCCATCTATCATGCTACCAGAAGTCAAAAAAAAGCTGGAGTAGCCATACCTATATCAGACAAACTAGATTTTAAACTAAAGACTATAACAAGAGATAAAGAAGGGCATTATTATCATAGTTATAGGGTCTATCCATCAAGAAGAGCTAACAATTATAAATGTTTATGCCCCCAACTTGGAAGCACCCAACTGTATAAATCAATTAATCACAAACATAAACAATCTTACTGATAAGAATACAGAAATTGCAAGGGGCTTTAATACTCCACTTACAACAATGAACAGATCATCTAGGTAGAAAATGAATAAAGAAATAATGGCCTTGAATGATACACTGGACCAGATGGACTTGAGAGATATATTCAGAACTTTTCATCCAAAATCAGCAGAATACACATTCTTCTCAAGTGCACATGGAACATTCTCTAAGATAGATCACATACTGGGTTACAAAACAGCCCTCAATAAATATAAAAGAATTGAGTTGATACCATGCATATTTTCAGATCACAATGCTTTGAAACTTGAAATCAACTACAAGAAAAAATTTGGAAAGCCTCCAAAAGCATGGGGGTTAAAGAACATCCTACTAAAGAATGAATGGATCAACCAGACAATTAAAGAAGAAATTAAAGAAATATATGGAAGCAAATGAAAGTGAAAATATTGAAAATACATTGCAATCCAGGCCTATCTCAAGAAACAAGAAAAATCCAAAATACAAAACCTAACCTCACACCTGAAGAAACTAGAAGCAGAGCAGCAAAGAAACCCCAAAGCTAGCAGAAGAGAAACAATAAAGATTAAAGCAGAAATAAACAATATAGAATTAAAAAAAAAAAAAACAGTAGAACAGATCAATGGATCTAAGACCTGGTTTTTTGAAAACATAAACAAAATTGATAACCCCCATCCAGACTTCTCAAAAAGAAAAGAGAGAGAACCTAAATAAAGAAAATCACGAATGAAAGAGGAGAGATCACAACCAACACCACAGAAATATAAACGATTATTAGAGAATACTATGAACAATTATATGCCAACAAACTGGACAACCTGGAAAAATTGGAAAATTCCCTAGACACCCACATACTACCAAAACTCAAACGGGAAGAAATAGAAAATTTGAACAGACCCATAACCAGTGAAGAAATGGAATCAGTTATCAAAAATCTCCCAACAAATAAGAGTCCTGGGTCAGATGGCTTCCCAGGGTAATTCTACCAGACATTCAAAGCAGAGTTAATACCTATTCTTCTCAAGCTGTTCCAAAAATTAGAAATGGAAGGAAAGCTTCTGGATGCATTCTATGAAGCCAGCATTACCTTGATTCCCAAACCAGACAAAGACCCCACTAAAAAGGAGAATTACAGGCCAGTATCCATGATGAATATGGATGCAAAAATTCTCAACAAGATACTAGCAAATCGAATTCAACAGTATACTAAAAGAATTATTCACCGTGATCAAGTAGGATTCATTTCTGGCCTGTAGGGCTAGTTCAATATTCGCAAATCAAGCAATGTGATACATCACATTAATAGAAGAAAGGATAAAAACCATATAATCCTGTCAATAGACGCAGAAAAAAAAAAAACAACATTTGACAAAATGTAACATCCTTTCTTAATAAAAACCCTCAAGAAAGTCAGGATAGGAGGAAAATACCTTAACATCACAAAAGCCACATATGAAAAGCCCACACCTAATATCCTCCTCAATGAGGAAAAACTGAGAGCTTTCCCCAAGATCAGGAACATGACAGGGATGTCTGCCTTCACCACTGTTGTTTAATGTCGTGTTAACAATGTAGGAAATCCTAGCCTCAGCCATCAGACAACAAAATGAAATAAAAGGCATCCAAATTGGCAAATAAGAAGTCAAAATGTCTCTTTTCACAGATGACATGATACTCTACATGGATAACCCAAAGACTCCACCAAAAAGCTGCTAGAACTGATACATGAATTCAGCAAAGTTGCACAATACAAAATCAATGTACAGAAATCGTTTGTATTTCTATACATCAACAATGAAGCAACAGAAAGAGAAATCAAGAAATCAATCCCATTTACAATTGCACCAAGAACCATAAAATACCTAGGAATAAACCTAAGCAAACATGTAAAAGATCTGTGTGCTGAAAACTATAGAAAATTTATGAAAGAAATTGAAGAAGTCACAACGACATGGAAAAACCTTCTATGCTCATGGATTGGAAGAACAAATATTCTTACAATATCAAAGCAATCTATACATTCGATGCAATCCCAATCAAAATTGCACCAGCATTCTTCTCAGAGCTAGAACAAACAATCCTAAAATTTGTATGGAACCATAAAAGACCCTGAATAGCCAAAGTAATGTTGAAAAAGAAAACCAAAGTTGGGGAGCATCACAATCCTGGGCTTTAGCCTCTACTACAAAGCTGTATTCATCAAGATAGTGTGGTATTGGCACAAAAACAGACACATAGACCAATGGAATAGAATAGAGAACCCAAAATTGGACCCACAAATGTATGGCAAACTAATTTTTGACAAAGCAGAAAAGAGTATCCAATGGAAAAAAGACAGGCTCTTTAGCAAATGGTGCTGGGTGACCTGGACAGTAACATGCAGAAGAATGAAAGTGGACCACTTTCTTACACCATACACAAAAATAAACTCAGAATGGATGAAAGACTTAAATGTGAGACAGGAAACCATCAAAACCCTAGAGGAGAAAGCAGGCAACAACCTCTTTGACCTCAGCTGCATCAACTTCTTACTCAACACATCTCTGAGGGCAAGGGAAATAAAAAAACTGAGCTATTAGGATCTCATCAAGATAAAAAGCTTCTGCACAGATGAAACAATCAACAAAACTAAAAGGCAACCGATGGAATGGGAAAAGATGTTTGCAAATGACATATCGGATAATGTGTTAGTTAGTATCCAAAAATCTATGAAGAACTTACCAAACTCAACACTCAAAAAACAGATAATCCAGGGAAGAAATGGCCAGAAGACATGAATAGACACTTTTCCAAAGAAGACATCCAGATGGCCAACAGACACATGAAAAAAGATGCTCAACATCACTCATCATCAGGGAAATACAAATCAAAACCACATTGAGATACCACCTCACACCAGTCATAGTAGCCAAAATTAACAAGTCAGGAAACAACAGATGTTGGTGAGGATGTGGAAAAACATCTTACACTGTTGGTGAGAATGCAAACTGGTGCAGCCACTCTGGAAAACAGTGTGGAGATTCCTCAAAAAATTAAAAATAGAATTACCCTATGACTGAACAATAGCACTACTAAGGATTTATCCAAAGAATACAGGACTGCTGATTCATAGAGGCACATGTACCCCAATGATTATAGCAGTGCTATCAACAATAGCCAAATTATAGAAAGTGCCCAAATTTCCATCCACTGATGAATGGATAAAGAAGATGTGGCTTATATATACAATGGAATACTATTTGGCAATGAGAAAGAATGTAATCTTGCCATTTGCATCAATGTAGATGGAACTGGAGGGTATTATGCTAAGTCAGGCAAAGAAATAAGTCAGGCAGAGAAAGACAGGTATATGTTTTCACTCATGTGGAATTTGAGAAACTTAATATGGGGGAAGGGAAGGAGAAAAAAAATAGTTTCAGGGAGGGAGGCAAACCATAAGAGACTCTTAAAATACAGAGAACAAACTGAGGGTTGATGGGGGGGAGGGGTGAGGGAGAGGGGAAAGTTGGTGATGGGCATTGAGGAGGGCACTTGTTGGGATGAATAGTGGGTGTTGTATGTAAGTGATGAATCATGGGAATCTACTTCCAAAGCCAAGAGCACACTGTATACACTGCATGTTAGCTAACTTGACAATTATATTAAAAAAATAATAACAAATAAATAAATAACTAAATCAGATGCAGTGAAGGAGGTTAGAGTCTTTACTACTGAGGAAGATAACTGAAGAAGATAAGGAAGATCTAATAGCATATGCAATTTAAAATTATTTTACTAGTCTCACTGATTTGGGTCTCAATTCATACATCTTTCTCCAAAGCACTTCCTCTCTTTTAAGGCATTTTTGTCATCAAAATAGTTGCATATAATTTGTAAACAGACTATTTAAAATCTAGAATGGCTTTTTAAAAATGATTATTATTATCCTATAATATATCCTGTAATTATCTTTGTATTGTATCTTATAATAATTCTTTAGTAATATACATATTCTAATAATAAGATTATTATATTCTAACATAAACTATGATTATATAATAATTATAATATAAAATATTACTATAAATCATTGTATAATAGTCAACAACATATAAACTATTGTTTTTACATGATATATAGTATGAGTTAATCATATTATAAATGTTACATAATAATAATTTATCTAATAATAGTTCAAAAATACATTACAAAGCATGCTTTTTTAAGTAAAGAAACTAGAATTACCTCTCATCCAACACAGTGGATTTTGGATCATTTTATCAGTCAGGTGGGATATATAACGTGCTTTATTTTAATCATACATTTCTGAAGAATCTCTTTAAAAATGAAAATTTCCCACAAATTCAGATGAAAGATAAAATTGGCAGGCATCTCAAGTTATTTATATATATATATATATATATATATATATTTTTTTTTTTTTATAGCAATTACTTGATGTGAAATAATTAGCTATAGAGTATTCCACAGCTTCTTTCAAGAATTGACAGACACCCAACCTATGATGAATAAGAAAACAATAAAAAACCTATTTCCATTTGGTTTGGAGAAGGTATATTTGTTTTACCAAAGAAATTATAGAAGATTAATGCTACTCAGACTTAGTCAAGCAAAATCTGCGATTTAGTGATGTATATTGGAGGAGTTCTATTACACAGAATTATTTTTGTTTTCAATGATGCATAGGTTTATGAAATAACAAGATTAGCTGTTCAAATAATTGGCCACCTTGGTATTTATATGCAAATCACCATCTATCAAAAGATACGGAAGTATCCTTTCATAGAATTTCCCTTGATAAGCCTGGAAGAACAGATGTCAACATCATCCCCAAAGAAAGGTGGTCCACTTACACTCTCCATGGATACTTGTCAATACCTTCAACATCTGTGCTATATATCATGCTGGTAACCCCTTATCCTGAAGCTTTCAGATTGAAAGGTGCTTCCAGGATTATCAACCAATCAGAAACACACCCGATTGGGAATGCTAAAGAAATTACTTAGAGATTTAAAGCTATTATGTTTTTAGCCAAGGGGCTAAGCAACTGGTCGTAGCAACTAGCCAATGGGTAATTCCTGTTTTGTTTTGTTTTGTTCTGAGAATTAAAGCAGTGATATTTTGTAGCTTCTTCTGAAACCATTTTGGTTTTTATATACTGCATAACATAATTGTATTATTGTGTATTGTGAGGCAAAAGAAATGTTAGAAATTTAGGTTTTATATATAGATAGATAATAATTCTGTGATAGAAATTAGGAAAAAAGAATTCTTTACCACAGAGATGCATAATTTTGTAATGCAGAGGGTCCTATCTATCTTAGGGGCCTATCTTATTCCATTAGGATCTCATCTTCTTATATCTGCAACTGTCCTGTTTTCCAAATAATGTCACATTCTTTTTTGTTCTTTAAAATAAGTATAGAAAGTGGGACAATAGTATTGTATGCACTGAGTACAGACTACAAAGGGGGTTTTGTAAACATTTGAGAACTTTATCTGTTTGCTCTTTTCCCCAAAGAAACTCATTCCAGTTTTTCACTTTTTCTTGAGGAAAATTATCTTCCTTGTTCATATTCCCATTTACCACAACAATACTAGAGACATTTAAGCAAGCTGTCATTCAGCCAAAATACTTTTTAATGGCTTTTTATCAACTCCATGATAAATCTTAATTCTTCATCACAAGACACAAGGCCCTTCAGGATGGGATCTAGGCTTGCTTCTCTAGCCAATCTGCCACACTTCATGAGAAACTCTGTGCCTCAGGGCTTCTGAGCAGCTTCCATTCCTCTGTATATCCCACGTTGTCTTCCGCTTCCGTTAAGGAATTTTCTAACTCCCATGATTTACTCAATCTGATATTCACTTAAAAACACTTAAAAGAATTGTTATTTTTACTTTTTGAAAAATGGAGACAGCAACACATATTTGTTTTAGATTTTTTCAGAGCATTTCAAAGAATATTTTTAGATGTAAAATAGGACCATGCCAGTTGCCCCGATGAAATGAAGAAAAAAGTCATTGTTATTAAGAGGTGAAAGAAGTAGAAGTCCCTGCCATCAAAGAGCTCTCCAAGTAAATGCTTAACATATGCACCGACATGGCAGAGATGGAATGGAATGGGTGACCATGTCAGGTGGTACAGGCTGACAGGGGCTTCGCTTAAAGTCTTATGAGAGGTGCTAAGGTCCTATATGTTAATACCTTCTGTTAATTCTAAGCATTCTGGTTTAATACAGAGAGTATAATTATGCAGACTGTAACTGGATCCAATGGGAGTGGGTTTAAGACATGTAATAGAAGTCAGTGCCAGTCTGTGTTCTGGGAGGCAAAATGATGGCTCCCGACAGAGTCTGTGGGAGTCCCAACCTAACTCAGGAAGCTGTGAATATGTTACCTTCTATGATGTAGAGGACTTTACCGACATGATTAAGGTTTTAAGGATGGGGGGGGTTATCCCAAATTATCTGAGGGGGCCCAATATAATCACAAGGGTCCTTAAAATTGGAAGAGGGAGGCAGAAAGAGATTTTACTACATAGGTCAGGGTTGTGTGATATGAGAAGGACAACTTATCTTTGCTGCCTTTGCATCTCATGGACGCGGCTACAACCAAGGAATACTGGCAGCCTCCAGAAGCTGGGAAAGGGAGAGAAGTGACTTTCCCCCTAGAATCTCCAGAAGGAATGCAGCTCTGCCGGCACCTTGATCTTAGCCCAGTGAGACCCGTTTCAGGCTGCCGACATTTTGTACTCTTTAACCCAGTAAGTTTGTGGTGACTTATAGAAGCAATAGAAAACTAATGTACCTTGTTCTTCAGATGAAAGCGCTACCTTGGGGGCGTCCGGGTGCCTCAGTCATTGTAGCATCAGGATTTTGATGGTGGCTCAGGTCATGATCATCTGGCTCCGCACTGAGCATGGAGTCTGCTTTACGATTGTCTCTCTGCCTTCCTCTGCCCCTCTCCCCCACTCGCGTTCTCTCTCTCTCTCTTTCTCTCTCTTAAATTAAATTAAAAAAATAAATAAAGCTAAGAGCTATCTTGTTAGATCAGCCTTTGGTGTTTATAAACCTGAGCTAAACTTGAGGGAAATCCTTGGATTTCTAAGGACTGGAGATTCTTCTGCAGGTTTAAGGCATGGTCATTTAAAGGATTGAAAAAAATATGATTGTGGCTTGAGCCTTCCTATGAGGAGAAGTTAATAATTGAATCACAGTATAAATTATATTTATTTTAAAGCTGTATAGGCTTTCATAAGAACGTAAATACAGACAGCTTAATAGCTGTCTACATCTTTTTGAAAAATAAAAGGTGTTAATTTTCTGATAGTTATTGTAGGGGAGGAAAAACTTTCACTCTAACCCCTTAGGGTCCTCAGCTGGGCCTAAAAATTAAATTGACCTACAACACATTAACAGGAGAAAAGCACACACACTTGTTAAATTAAGTATTACATGACACAGGAGCCACATAAGGAAATGAATACCCCAAAAAAGTGGCAAACCCTAAGTGCTTATATATGAGCTTGAACAATGAGAAGCAATTGTGGAAAAATAAAACGTGTGGGGAGAGCACAGGAAGAGAAAAGTTAAATAACAAAATTTGTACAAAATTCCGTTGGCCTCAGCTCCTCATCTCTGGTGATAAGCACGTCTTTCCTCCTGGTTTAGGAAAGCCAGCTGTCATAGGGGTGTGTTAGTTCCCGATTTTAGGGAATAAAAGGAGAGTTCAAAAAAAAAAATGGAGAGTTCAGATCACTTTTCTTGTGCCTATCTTTTCAAGTGCCTTTAGCTCAAAATAATCCTTTGGCAAAGTGGCATGTTCTGGGATGGCACGTTCTGTCACCCTTTGTTACCAGATTAGGTGAAATGAGAGGCATCCTACACACAGTTAGTAGCAAAGCATAGTAGCTCCATTTCTTCAGCTCGGCCATTTGCTGGCACTGGTAACAAGTGTTTTCAGTAACTATGAATCTTGTGTGTCTGCCGTCATGCTCTCAAATGTGCACCCTGGCTTAGACAGAAGCCTTGGTGAATAGATTTACTCATTATTAAACCTTTGAAATACACTTTTCTAATTAAGTATCAGTATCATTTCGTAGACTGTTACCACTGGAAAAATGTTATAGGAAAGGTTAAGAAACTAGATCTAAACAGTTTTTTTTTTTTAAAGGACATTTACAAAAATGTACATCTAGATGAGATCTGGTTATATTTATCACTAAAGAATAGTGATACGAAAATTTAACACATCTCAAAAGTTTTTTGACCCTTGGGATTTTCAAACACCCTAGGCCTTTACAATTTGCATATTTTCTGAACTGTTATTGTATTATGATAAATAGGGATTATCGTATATTTTCAGACAATGTTTTCTTAACAATTCAACTTTTATTTGTAACTCTTCCATTTATTTTAATTACTAGCACAGCGTGCAACATTTATTAATCAGCAGAGCCTTTTTAAGTTAAAATACTAAATTAGCTCACCCCATTAACACAGAATACTCCAAACAAGCAGTAGTAGGGGAGGTAGTTACTGTGCAAATCGTATTAAACACGCGGGTGCTCTAGGGCACAGTTAAGCATGATTACCCTCTTTTGATCCAGTATTCCTCTGCCTCTCCCAGCTCATTTCCAGTGGAAATTTACAAAGTACTGCCTTCATTTTTCCAGCTTAATTTTTCTAATGAAGTTCTGGTACTTTATAATACTGGAGATACAGATAATAAGCCAATGTATAATTAAGAAGTTCTAGAATTTGTCTACAAAAGGCCCTTTATTACTTTGACTCTACAGTGAGAACTGTGCTTTTGTTTTGTTCACTCTTTCCATGGGAAAAAAAAAAAGATGATTTTTTAAGTAAGTTACTTTCCATGGAAAAAAGTGACTTTTTAAATAAATTACTTTCCATGGGAAAAAAAATGATTTTTTTAAATAAATAACCACAGAACACTTGGATTGTGTTCTTAACAGACATTTAACACCAAAGAAGTTTAAGATTTACAACATCAACATAATGGGATAACTTGGAATACTTTTATTGATATCCTGAGAATATTACATACGCCTTGGTGTATGTAATTGAGCAAGTCATAAAAAGACACTTGCGGTCTTTTTCGTTAGGTATTGTCATACCCTATGTACTCTTCCTAAGACAATGCCTGACATATGCTAGATAAAGTTTTGCCAGTTGACTTTAGGTACTTTATGAGGTATATGGAATTTCTTTTTTGACAGAAGAATAATCATTTTGTGCCATACTCAGCATTCTTATATTAGTGTGGCATGAATACATCCAAAATTTTCCTGTTTCAGTTTAGGGTTCAAAAGTGTGTTGGGAGCACCTGAGTGGCTCAGTCGGTTGAGCCCCCCCCACTCTTGGTTTCAGCTCAGGTCATGATCTCAAAGTTTGTGGGTTCGAGCCCCACATCTGGCTCCACGCTGGCCGTATGGAGTCTGTTTGGGATTCTCTTTCTCCTCTCTCTCTGCCCTTCTCTCTTTCTCTCTCTTTTTGTCTCTTTCTCTCTTTCCCTCAAAAATTAATTAATTAATTAATTAAGAAAAAAATGTGTGTTGGGGTCAGAAGGAACTTGAAGCCTGAACAGAATTTTGCCAGACAGAACAAGGAGGGTGACAAAAGGAGGCGGCCTGGATAAAGCCATCTCTGTGCTAAACAGTGCATAGTTCATGGGGTTTCAATGTGCCTTCTGAGGTGTCTTGTGGAGCTCAGTTCGCGGCTTGGGTACCTCATGCAATGTGGCAGAGATGAGATGGAAAGTGTAGTTGGAGCCCAAGTGTGAAGGGCCATGTGAACCAATGTAAAGTATTTGGACTTCACCATATAAAAGACACTATGAAACCATCACAGGTTTAGTCATGGGGTGAAGGGGTCAGATAGATTAAAAACGTCACCCTAGGGGCGCCTGGGTGGCGCAGTTGGTTAAGCGTCCAACTTCAGCCAGGTCACGATCTTGCGGTCCGTGAGTTCGAGCCCTGCGTCAGGCTCTGGGCTGATGGCTCAGAGCCTGGAGCCTGTTTCTGATTCTGTGTCTCCCTCTCTCTCTGCCCCTCCCCCGTTCATGCTCTGTCTCTCTCTGTCCCAAAAATAAATAAACGTTGAAAAAAGTTAAGCACTTTAAAAAAAAAAAAATGTCACCCTACTAGTTCTGTCCATGGTTAAGAAATGAGAGTCACTGGTGACAAAGACCAGTTAGAGGACTGTTACCACAGTCCAATTCCGAGATGAAGAGGACATTGGCAGTGGAGGGGCAGAGAGAGGTTGACAGATAGCTGTAGGTAGAATCCTACAAACCCTAAACCAATTTTAGGGGCCAGCCTGATAGGGTGTAGATGGCATGGTCAGGGGCACAGATATGTTTAGAGTCACTGTCTTAGAGCTTTCTTAGCTGCAAAGGACAGAAATCCACTCAAGGTAACTCAAAAAGTTAAGTTAAAAGTTATGTTTGAAAAGATCCAGCAGGGAATCTTGTAGAAATATGAGGAACCAAAGAAAAACTGGACTAAGGTGACCTTGAGGCTGCAGGGGCATGATTGCTCACTCTGGTGGCATCTCTGCTTTTCTCTGCATTTCTGCCTCTCATCTGCTGTGTGCTGACTACCTTTATCTGCTAGGAGTTTCTTTCCCATAAATCTTCAGCTTGCATTTATTTATCATGGCCATTCCAGGCCTGATTCAATATAACCTTCCAGCTCTAGAACCTACAGCTAATTCCTTTTTTTCAGTTCAAATTGCTGAAAGAGAATCTGTTTTGCTCAATATATGTAAACAAACTAGCCCACATAAGTCATAACATTGAACACAATAAATAATAAATATGTGTGAAAGTAATAGATATGTTAAGTTAACATATAAATAAACCACAGTCGTGATCTTGGGGAAGGTATGTTACATTATATCAACTACAGTGTTTTATGGGAGTAAGACCATAAGCAAAGATTTCTTCAGATTGAGGAGTGCCAAGCAAGGAGTCCTTTAGTGCCTTGACATGATGACTTCTGGCTGAGTGGACTGGCTAGTCGGTGATGTCCTTATGTGACTAAGAAAAAAATACAGGCATACCTCAGAAATATTGCAGGTTTGGTTCCAGACCAAGGAACAAAGTGAATATCACAATAATGCAAGTCAAATTGATTTTTTGGCTTCCCATTGCATATGAAAGTTATGTTTACACTATAAGTATGCTATTAAGTGTATGCAACAGCATTATGTCTGAAAATGTGCATACTTTAATTTAAAAATACTTTATTGCTATATGTAAGTGATGAATCACTAAACTCTACTCCTGAAACCAATATTATACTAAATGTTAACTAGAATTTAAACAAAAATTTGAAACAAAACAAAACAAAACAAAATTCTACAGACTCTAGAAATGGAAACATATAAGGATAATTGATAAAACATTCTTTTCCAAAAAATAAATGGGTTAATTAATTAATTAATAATTACTAAAACAGACTAACCATCATCTGAGCTTTCAGCAAGGTGTAATCTTTTTGCTGATAGAGGGTCCTGCCTCAGGGTTGATGGCTGCTGACTGATCAGGGCGGTTGCTGAAGTTTGGGATGACTGTGGCAGTTTCTTAATACAAAAGTGAAATTTGCCATATTGATTACCTCTGCCTTTCACTAATGATTTCTCTGGAGCGTGCACTGCTCTTTGATAGCATTTTACCTACAGTATAACTTCTTGTGGAATTGGAGTTAATCCTCTCAAACCTCTGCTGTATCCACTAAATATGTGATATTCTCACTCCTTTGTTGTCATTTCCACAATCTTCACAGCCTGTTCCCCAGGAGTAGATCCCACCTCAAGAAACCACTTTCTTTACTCACCCGGAAGAAGCAGCCCCTCCTCTGTCCAAGCGTGATTCAATCAAATCTTCAGGCTCCTCTTATATTTCTAGTTGTCTTGTCATTTCTGCCACATCTGCACATACTTCCTTTGTTGAAATCTTGAATCCTGCAGACTCATCCGTGAAGATTGGAATTGACTTCTCCTAAACTCCAACTACTAATGTTGATATTTTGACCTCTTCGCTTGAATCATGCATGTTCCTAATGGCATCTAGAATGTGAATCCTTTCCAGAAGATTTTCAGTTTACTTTTCCCCCATCCACCAAAGGAATCACTATCTATTGCAACTATGGCTTATGAAATGTATTTCTTAAATCGTAAGACTTGAGAGTCAAAATTACTCCTCAATCCATGGGCTGCAAAACGGATGCTGTGCTAGCAAGCGTGAAAACAACCTCCATCTTGTACATCTCCATCAGAACTCTTGGCTGACCAGGTACATTGTCAGCGAGTGTTCATATTTTGAAAGGAATCTTTTTTTTTTTTTTTGAGCAGTAGTTCTTAACATTGGGCTTAAATATTCAGTGGGCTTAAATGTTGTGAACAGATGTGCTATGCAGGCTTTGTTGTTTCATTTACAGAACACAGGTAGAGTAGACGTAGCATAATTCTTACGGGCCCTAGGATTTTTGGAATGGTAAATAAACATTGGTTTCAACTTAAAGTCCCCAGCTGTATTAGACCCTACCAATAAAGTAAGCCTGTCCTCTGAAGTTTTGAAGCCAAGCATTGGCTCTTCTCCAGCTACGAAATTCTTAGAGATGCCATCTTTTTCCAATCGAAGGCTATTTCATTTACATTGAAAATCTGTTGTTTAGTATGGCCACCTTAATTAATTATCTTAGCTAGATCTTTGGATAACTTGCTGCAGCTTCTATATCAGAACTTAGCTGCTTCACCTTACACATCTATGTCATTGGCTTCTTTCCATAACCTCACGAGCCAACCTCTGCTAGATTCAGACTTTTTTTTCCGCAGCTTCCTTACCTCTCTCTGCCCTCATAGGATTGAATAGAGTCAGGGCCTTGCTCTGGATTGGGCTTTGGCCTAAGAGAATGCTGCAGCTGGCTCGATCTTCTATCCAGACCACTCAAACTTTCTCCGTGTCAGAAATAAAGCTGTTTCATTTCTTTCTCGTTTGTGCATTCATTGGAGTAGCACTTTTAATTTCCTCCAAGGACTTTTCCTTTGCTTTCATGACTTAGGTAACTGTCTTGTCTGGATCAAGAGGCCTACCTTTTGACCTATCTTGGTCTTTGACATGCCTTCCTCATTAAACTTTATCATTTCTAGCTTTTGATTTAAAGTGAGAGACATATGACTGTTCTTTTTACTTCAACACCTTAGAGATCACCATAGGGTTGTTAACTGGCCTAACTACAGTGTTTTTGTGTCTTAGGGAGGGGGAGTTCTGAGGAAAGGGTAAGATGGGGGAATGCCAATTTGGTGGGGCAGTCAGAACACACAGAATATTTATCCACTAAGTTCCCTGTCTTATATGGGTGTAGTTCATGGTGCCCCCAAATAATTATAATAGTAATATCCTAGATCACTGATCACAGATCATCATAATGAATATAATAGTTAAAAAGTGTGATGTATTGTGGTAATTGCCCAGGTGTTACAGAGACACAAAATGAGTACATGCTGTTAGAAAAATGGCGCTGATAGACTTGCTGTAAACAGGGTGCCACAAAGCTTCAGTATGCAAAAAGCACGATATCTGAATAGATCACTAAAGCAAAGTGTAATAAAATGAAGTATGTCTACATAAGAATTATACGTTTGATTGGATGGAGGTTTTGGATATAAGCTTAATTTAGGGGCAGCTCTTTAAGATTCCTATTGTGCATCTAGGTAGATAGATATTCCTAGTGAGCATTTGAAAATACTGGTCTTGAGTTAAAGGAAAACATTGTATATAGAGATAAGGATTTAGAAATCATCACTGTAGAGGAAATAATTAAAACCTTGGTGGTGAAAGAATCTGCTAGAGGGAAGCTATCGAGAGACAAATGTACAAATTTCTGGGGGTTTCTTTCATGTTAGGACTACGGTTCTTAATTAGGTTACTCATCTACATCACCTTGAGGTTTAAAATTATATACATGTGCCTTCCCCAGTCACAGATATTTTGACTCAGTAGGCAGATGTGTTTGTGATTATGCCCAGGTGATTCAGTGCACAGTTATGGCTAACATAAGAGTCATTAATTCAAGGTATTGGCAGAAAATGGTAAGTCTGTCAAGAAATTAGGAAAGTGGGGCGCCTGGGTGGTGCAGTCGGTTAAGCGTCCGACTTCAGCCAGGTCACGATCTGCGGTCCGTGAGTTCGAGCCCCGCGTCAGGCTCTGGGCTGACGGCTCAGAGCCTGGAGCCTGTTTCCGATTCTGTGTCGCCCTCTCTCTCTGCCCCTCCCCCGTTCATGCTCTGTCTCTCTCTGTCCCAAAAATAAATAAACGTTGAAGAAATTAGGAAAGCAAAGAGGAGAAAGAGATATTGTGCAGATGTAAAGAAAATTTACTACAAGGACTGGATGAACAGCCTGATGTAGAAGTCAAGTCAAGTGAGAACTAAAAGTATGTTTTGGATTTGGCCATTGGGAAGTCATTCATTGGTAGCTTTACTTTCTTCTTTAACTATCAGCTGATTCTTATTTCTCCCATATTCTTCAGGATATCATAAAAGAGCTTGGCCAAAGCTCAAACATATCAGACAAATTCTTGGCCAAAGATCAGACATATCACATCTAAAATTTTACTCTTACCTATGGTGATATATGTCTGTATGTATATACACCTGTTTCTAAATTTATATATATATATATATATATATATATATATATGTGTGTGTGTGTGTGTGCAATAATATATATACACATTAAAATATTCAAATATATAAATTTCTATTAAAAATATATTTATTTTTAATTTAAAATATGGAAACACAAACACATATTAAATTATTAAGATAAAATAGTGCCAGTGTCATATGTGTCTATGCCATATATATATGTCACCACTTTTCTAGGATTTAATTTTAATATTACACTTTAGAATTGTGCTGAAAATTAACCCCAAATTAAGCCACCTATGGATTGTAGAATCTGTATCCTTCTGCTTTTAAATTCATTTTGTAACATCTTTGGTACAGTCACAATTTATTAAGAATAACTGATAATGATTTGGTGATTTAATCCAAAGGTTGGCTCAGTGACTTGAGATATGATTTGGTTAGAGACCTTGAAATCATTGAAAATGCTTAGATGCACACATGTAAAATTTAAACCAGAGGTTGCAAAATTTAATGGCTTCTGAGCTGCATAGTCTCCAGGTATGTTATATTTGGATGCTACTATTTTCTAAAAATTATATTAATGGAAAAGTAATTAAAATGGTAATTATTTTTTTAAATCCAGATATTTCCAGTGTTTATTAAAACCTAGATGATCTTGGGGCGCCTGGGTGGCTCAGTTGGTTAAGCGTCTGACTTCGGCTCAGGTCATGATCTCACGGGTCATGGGTTTGAGCCCCACATCAGGCTCTGTGCTGACAGCGCAGAGCCTGGAGCCTGCTTCGGATTCTGTGTCTCCCTCTCTCTCTGCCCCTCCCCTGCTCATGCTGTCTCTATCTCTCAAAAAAATAAATAAATGTAAAAAAAATAAATAAATAAAATAAATAAATACATACATACATACATAAATAAATAAAGCAAGCAAGCCTAGATGATCTAGAAACAGTGGGCCCACAGTCTCACATGGCAGTAATTGAAGCTTACCTTCTTATTTTTTTTGTCTGACTCATTGGTGTTACCTGCCTAGCCCTTCTGGATATAAATATTGGAGACCCTTATTCTAGGTGATAAGCTCCTCAAGAATACAGCCCAAGACTTACACAGTACACTGAGCACAATGCTTGAAAAATGGTAGGTGTTAAGTTTCTCTCTCTTTTTTTTTTTTAATATTGACTTGAGCTTGAACTGAGTCTTGTTTGTTTTGTCTTTATCTGATCACCAAAATTATTCTCACTGAAAGAAAAGTCAAACAAAAGAAAGTGAGTTCAATTGTGATTTCTCTTTGATCTTTATTAACATTTTCCTATTACTCCCAGTAATAGGCAAACCTATACTTCTGTTTTTCTTTCTCTTACTCTCAATAGCATTTTCCAAACTGTGTCTCTTAAAACACTAATCTGCAAGATGTTAGTGAATTTTCTATCAGATAAATTTGGGAAAAAGTTATATTTAAAACAGTTAAACTTTTTTTTGGCATTTATAGGGCATCTCAGTCTTAAATATACTTTTATTTAGTGTAAACCTCAAAGAAGTAGAATATAATATACAGCCTTTTGCAAACTTATTCACTCATTCATTCAACAGATATTATCGCATGCCTAATATGTGCCAGGCACACTATATTAGGCACTGGGGACAGAGCGATAAACAAGATAGAGATCTCCTGGCTTCCTAGATCTGATAGTATAGTTGGCCACGGAATCCCCTCTTCCAGAGACCACAGTCTAGAGTATGCCACTCTGGAATGTTACTCAACAAAGAATATTTGAGTTTCCTTAGCAATTTTTTAAAAAATTTTCAGCTTATTTTTTTCCTTAGACCTTCTCAACAATAATTTGTACAAGTGTTTCCTATAGCCTTATTTCCCCCTTAGCTTTTATTTAGTTTTTTACTTAGTTTAATAAAACTGTTTTCTTTAAGTTTTTAATTTTAATTTCACTATGGTTAACATGCATAGTTCTGTGTGCTTTTATATCAATTACACGAGTCCTTAAAATATCTGAGCTTATCCTTTTTAGCTATATTGGTGCCTTTGTTAGTTTAAAACATCTGATATAAATGGCCCAAAAGAAGAGCCTGTGTGAAATGTTACTTAGCTAGAACATTTAAATTTAGTATCTTTTAGCAAGGTTATTTTTTTCTTTTTTTTTAAGATTTTTCACAATTAACTACAGAAAAGTCAACTCTGCAAAACATATGTCCGAAAGTTGTTACATAGCTCTAATAAAGGTAGTGAATCAGCATGCCTTGAGATTGTTAATAATAATAATATATCCAAGAATTTGATTCCTCTTAAGCCAAGAAAAATGTAAGGAGAAAAGCAAAATATGTCTTCCCACTTAAATTTAGAAGCTTGCAATATAAGCTCACTGTCGAGTTGAACAGATAATCTTGCCATTTGAGTCCTTTAAATATTACATTTCTGTCTCCACCCTAGGGAAGAGACCTGTGCTATTGATATTGCTGCTTAAATAGTTTATGAGTTTTAAATTCCCACTATGAATTCCACTCTTACTTTAAAATACTTTATGTATTAAACACTTAGAGCTATGGTTACATTAAAATCTCAGTGAAAGCTGTCTTCATCCGGAAACGAAGTCTGTTTAATTCCTATTCCAGTTTGTTGCTCATTTTATTAACATCTCTTCAACCAAAATTCAACTCAACTAAAACATCTTAATAGAGGAGTAGACTATGTTTTGAGGTCTTTCTGTTGGTATTAATGAGTTACATGTTAAGTTTATTTGGAAATTTGGATTCTTAATATATATAATGAAAATACTTTAATTCTCATATTGAACGTAATGAAAAAGAGACTTACTTGCTAAGTTTATTCTAAAATTTAGATTATTCTGTATTTAAAGGAAAAATATTCAGCTTTTTATGGACCTTTTTTATGAATCATACCTGAGTCAGTTAACCTGGTTAGTGTTTTAAAAGGGCTAAAATTATTCAGTATGGAGTCATAATTGACATAGCACTGTATAAGTTTAAAAGGTACAGCAATATTTCACTTACATATATTGCAAAATGATATACATTCATTATTCATTATATTAATTCAATATTCACTATTAATTATACATACTACAAATCTAAAACATACCTCATCCTATTTCAAATATAATTGACAAAAATAATTTGCATATTTCCAATTATGTGTTTTTTTTTCAAAATACTTTATCTTTTTAAAAAAAAAAAAAAAGCTATGATTAGTTAATGAGAACTGAGTCATCTGATAATGAGACCAGAAATGAACTGGTTATAACTCAGCCCTCAAAACATTAAACTTAGTATTTTCTATGTTATAATAATGATGATAATATTAAAGTCTAATAGAATCATTTTTGAACAGGTGTACTTTTAAGATAACATGAAAACTATTTGTTTGTTGATTGGTTTATTAGATTAAATCAATTTGCTTGATTCATGTTTAATCTTTTAGTTCTTTCATCACCTCCCTCCAAACTTTTACACCCAGGTGTCTTTGCTTGTCAAATTAACTTCTGTAGACTACAGAGGATTCCCTCTGGAATTAAAGGAAATGCCTTCCTTTAATTAGCCCATAGTGGTTTTTTTTTCCTCCTATTTTATTTTCTTCACCACCAACTAAATAACTATTCTATTTTGAACATTTCGAAGCTCTGAATCCTTGCTCCTTTTTTTTTTTTTTTTTTTTGAATGTATTTTAGATATGGCTTTTAAGCCAAGATCCTGGGATGAATTCCAGCACTCACTCCTGCATCCCCATTAGGGAGTGTCTGTCCTACCAGTGTTGTTAATGATTGGGATGGGCTGCTCATAAACTAAGATTTTATTAACACAACTTGTGATCTTTTGAGTATATTCTACAATTCTGCTATGAGAAAACTTTTATGGCAACCATTATTGCTATGAGAAAAAATAATTGGCATGACTCCCTCTCTGTGTAGTATATAAGGCCAAACCGATAACTGATTTTCTGAGTCTTTGGTCATTTTTTACCTCAGTAGTACATGGTTAAGAAACAATATTATCGTAAAGTCACTCTTAATAGAGTTAGAAGTAAACTACTGCTTGCAATATGAAGTTCAATTACTCAAATATTAAGTCAATAAAATTCATAAGACCTTATTTGCTATGCTATCATCTCATTACGTTACATTTTCTTGTCTATGAAGTGTAGGAGATTTTAAAAACTTGAAGACTAAATCATTTTTTAACTGATCTGAGATGATGGAAAAGTATTTTTATTTCCTTTTCCCACATGAAAAATTGGATGTATTGATAGTCACTTATGTAAGAATCCTGTATTTATCTTATAATTCATTTATAAAATTTTTTTTTTCAGTAAAAGGTGAAAAATGTCAGGCATGTCTTGGAATGAAAGGATCTCAAGGCATCTGATTTAGCAACAGAGAGAGAGCTATGAGACGTGGTCACAGGCTACCTTTCCTTGATCCCCAGTATTGATTAGCCTTTGTAATGCTGTGGTCAAGTCTGCGTTTCAAAGAGAGGATTGGCCAAGAGCCCAATGATGAGCCCAAGTTTGGCATTAGTATCTGTGAGGAAAGAATAAAGTAACTGAGACAGTATTTCCTATAGATGTTAAGTAAGATAAAACTGTTGAAGCTTAGCCTGTTCTCATAGGAACTGGTATGCACCCCATGAAAAGTGTTGTTTCTGTTTTCCGGGAAGATTAGCTACAAAATTTATAAGACCCTACATGTGTGTTCCAGGCTTTTACCTCTGAGCATCTACTCATACAAGTCCCTGAAATGCATGCTGTTCTCAATTTCTGTGTCTGTCTAATGAAGTCTGACCCATTTATTAAAACTCAGGTTAGATATTGTCTTGCTGTGCTTTGCTATTTCTCTTACCTCTGGCCTAGGCACGCGCGCGCGCGCGCACACACAAACACACACACACACACACACATACACACAATCTTATTTGCATCTTTTGCATAGCTCTTGGAGAATTCATTGTGGTCTGGAACCAAATTCCTAACTTGCAATAAAGTGTCCCTTTATCCTGAATAAAGTATTCCTTTATCTTGCTTTGTGTTAATACATGTATTTTACTAGGAGGGCTGATCTAGGGCATGTTCAGTGTTTGAGACCTGTTCCATAAGCATGTACCTTGGTATCTATAAATTGTTATCACCATGTTCATCTTGGGGTGATTTACCCAGCTAAAATCCATTGCAGCTTGCATAACTCCCCTATCAAGTGTCAAAATTTATATACATGTAAACATAAAAACAAATGCTTTGCAAGTTATAAAGATCTGTAATATATAACTGTACATATTCTTCTTATTTACTGTACAGTCATCTTTACCAAAAGGCTCTCCATGATCTACTTCGTGTCCTTTATAAAGAACCCAATTTCCAGCTGTGTTGAACCCTCTCAGTTCGGAATTCCTTTTTCTGTTCTAACTCACCTCTGTATCTTTGTATATATTGTTTCTTCTGTCTAAATTGACTTTTACCAACTTCTTAACTTGACTACTTGTCTTTCAGCTCTGGCAAACACAGCCTGGAAAGATAACTTTTCCATGTCCCATCTCCCAACTGCTTGCCAGTAACCCCAAAACATAAGCATGCACATTGGCATATTACAAACACATATGCACATGCAGACATAAACCTTCCTCTGTACCTTAGTAACCTCTTGTGCATACATCCATCACACAACTTAACACATTCTGTGTTGTCTTATTCTCTACCCCCTACCATTAGGCAAGAATTCCTTTTAGGTATAGTCCATCTTCCATCATTCTATCTCAATGTTTTCCAAAGTGCTTAGTATATAAAAGCTTCACTGAATGTTAGTTTAATGAGTGGATATTAGGACAGTAGAGGAATCAGTGTGGGCCTGGATTGGGGCAATTAGGTTGCCTAGGATGGAAAGACAGAAAGAAAGAAAGGAGAATGGCGTCAGTGGAATGGCAGATAAGGAATGATGGAAAATGGACAGATCAAGTGCATTCTAGGAAGCTTGACAGATGGACTAAAGAATATAGGCTTCAATCAATAGGCAAGAGGGGTTCATAATTTGTAGATTTCAGTTATTTGGCAGTGAAATAAATGAGTTGGAGGAAAACCTAGCATCGTGAGTGGCAATAGTAGGAATATAAAAAAGGGGTAATAAAAGGGAGTTATCAGAGAAAAAAAATCGATAATTCATTAGTCTTCTTTTTTTGGAAAATATAGTAAGTATACTCAGGGACTCATTTTCCCTGAAGCTAATTGACTGTTTTTAATTTTTGCTTCCCGAGATTCCTTACAGATTCTTCCCTAACTGCCCACACGTTCAGGTAGTGATGTGTTTTTAAAGCCACTATTTGTCCACAATGTATTTTAGAATTTATTCCAGATCTGAATCTTTGATGAAATTATAAAAATAATAGGCTAACCTGTATCTTCTTTATATGCTATTCATCCAATTGAAAAGAAATGACTGCAAGCAAGAAGTGCATCTGAGTATCTATTTAAAATTGGTAAAAGATAACATTTCAAAAAGTAATTGATATTTTCTAAAAGTTTGATTATAAGCTAAATTGATGTGTTTAGGGTTTTCATAGCTACTTATACTTTTTTTTTTTCAACATTTATTTATTGGTGGGACAGAGAGACAGAGCATGAACGGGGGAGGGGCAGAGAGCGAGGGAGACACAGAATCGGAAACAGGCTCCAGGCTCTGAGCCATCAGCCTGAGCCCGACGCGGGGCTCGAACTCACGGAGCGCGAGATCGTGACCTGGCTGAAGTCGGACGCTTAACCGACTGCGCCACCCAGGCGCCCCAGCTACTTACACTTTTACAGAGCAAATCCTATTTAAGAATTAAATAATTTATTCCTAATTTGAAGCTAAATATTTGAAAAATATTTATAAACATCTAAATATTTTTGATATGTTACCTACATATGCACATACATACATACATACACTTAAGAATATGCATACACGTTCCTTCAGTGAAACATTATGGCTGAATGAAAGTAAAATTAACTCGTGGACAGGAAAGTACTTAGTCTTTCAGCCTTGTCTTCTCAGCCATCCATTCCCTTGAGAAAGCAAATTTTGTTCAGACACAAAAGAAAAATGTACTATTAAAATGCAATTCAGAAGTGATAAAAAGTGTAAGTGCAGCAGCCGGCTCACAGCACCCCTCTTGTATACTCAGGGACATTGGGGCCACATTAATTTTTGTGCGTGTGATGTCCATCCCATGTGCAAATTAGTACTGGAAGGACCATAATCTGTCTTATATGAGAGCTCTTTTCCCAGGAGCATATGTAATACATGCGTGTGTAATCTTGTGTGATTCAAAGCTCTGTGTTCTGTTTATTTTTATTTTAAACAAATTTTTCCTAAGAATTTTTCATTAGGAAAAATATTAAAGAGCAGCTTATTAATAAACATTAAAAATAAATTATAGAGAAGTGTGAAAACTGATGAAATAATGCTTGTTTCCCCTTACTTTTTAAGGCAAATTTATGAACGTAATGGCAAGGAAACAAATTTTCAATTGTATTTAGATTTTATTAAAAAGCCTTTCTTGTGTTAATTAAATGAGGTAATATAGATGAAAATATTGACAAATGGTTAGGGTCAATAAATCTGTTGAACTTCAACTTTGTTTTTCCAAAGTCTGAATTTCAGAATATTCTTCTCAGCAGAATATTCCACTTCACTGTATAATATATATTTTTTATTGCCCAGATCTTTTTCTCTAAATGTTTCTTTTACTTAAAAAAGCATCAAACTCCAACTTCATTAGTACCATATCTTCTTTGATTACATTAATGAAAAGTGTTTGAAGTATATTCCTGTTTCCTTCATTAGATTTCTTTCCTCCAGATTATCTTTTATGTCTTTTATGCTTGGAGATGTGTCTGTCTTTCATGTTGGTATTTCCCCCAACTGGTAATCCATTTTTACATTCATATTAAAGGAGACTCTAAAAATCAGACTAGAAACTGTAGTTGTGTGTGAGTGTGGCTTTTTGACTGATAGGCTTTTCATTAAGAAATCTTCAAATGTCGAAATTTGAAGTTGTTTCTCTGGGCATTTCCAGGATCTTTTGAGAGGATGCATTAGTCAGATGAAGTGTTTAAGTCCCACTGCCAGTTCACATAGACATGAGCAAGGGAAGCGTTCACTGAGTAGACACTGATTTAAAACCCATATATCTGGGGCGCCTGGGTGGCGCAGTCGGTTAAGCGTCCAACTTCAGCCAGGTCACGATCTCGCGTTCCGTGAGTTCGAGCCCCGCGTCGGGCTCTGGGCTGATGGCTCAGAGCCTGGAGTCTGCTTCCGATTCTGTGTCTCCCTCTCTCTCTGCCCCTCCCCCGTTCATGCTCTGTCTCTCTCTGTCCCAAAAATAAATAAACGTTGAAAAAAAAAATAATAAAACCCATATATCCCATTGGGTGCTTCCCTCTTGGCCTGCCACCTGCTCCCACTGAGACCAGAGCTCTCCAGTGTAAAGTTTCTGACAATAAACTCTTCTCATGGATGCATGGACTGGGAGAGGAACCTGGGGATTTAATCACTCCTTGCGTAGACTTTTAATCTGTTTCCAGTTTTATCCCTCACTCTCACCTTCTGCAATAACTGTAGCTTTTTTCCCTGAGCCTCGCCAAGGTTGTGCAACATTGACCTTTCCCTTTAGCCTCTCCCTTTTCTGGAACTGCGATTTCAGTTGTTTTGAATTATCTATCTGCTTTTCACTTGCCCAAAATTTGTTGGTATTTAATCTGCTGTTTCTCCTCTCCTGTCCTCTTTCTTCTTGTAGATTTATAATTTTTTTCTTTACTCTTATTTCAGAGGGTTCTGGTGAGGTTTTTTTTAACAATTCACCACATCAAAATCTTAGATGTGGATTTTAAAAATTTGAACTTTTATGTTGATCATGGTAACACATTAAAATAAGAATGATGATGATAATGATAATGGTGGCTATGACAACAAGCTACTTCTACTTGTTCATTCCTTACAACAACCCTGGATGGAAGTAAAATCTCATATAGAGGTCAAGTAACATCCATTAGGGAACACAGCTGGCAAGGGCAAAGCTAAGATGTGGATACTGGTCTGGGTGACTGAAAAGCCCCGTTATTCATAACCCCTGCCAAAGATGCCTTCATTATTTGGGTGAGTTAAAGAATGAAACTGAACTACTGTCTTACAACATACACAAAAAGTTTACTTAAAATGGATTAAAGACTTGAATATAAGACCTGAAACCTTAATTAATACTCTTAGAAAAAAATCATAGTGAGTTCCTTGACCTCAGACTTAGGGATGATTTTATTGGATTTGACACCAAAAGCCAAGGCAGCAAGAGCAAAAATAAACAAGTGGGACCACATGAAAATAAAAAGCTACACAGCAAGAGAAACCATCAACAAAATGAAAAATCAACCTACTTAATGGGAGACAACATTACAAATCATGAATCTGATAAGAGGTTAATGTTTAAAACATATAAAGAACTCATACAACTTAATAGCAAAAAGAGAAACAGTTTAATTTTAAAACGGACAGAGGACTTATATAGACATTTTTCCAAAGAAGGCATACAGATGGGCAACAGGTATATGCAAAAATATTCAACATCACTAATCATCAGGGACATGCAAATCAAAACCACAAGGAGTCACCTTACACCCGTCAGAAAGATATAAGTGTTGGCAAAGATGTGGACAAAAGGAGACTCTTGTGTACTGTTGATGGGAATGCAAATTGGTAAATTGGTGCAGCCACTGTGGAAAACAGTGTAGAAGTTCCTCAAAAAATTAAAACTAGAACTCCCTACCGTATGATCCAGCAGATTCACTTATGGATTTATTTGAAGAAAACAAAAACACTAACTCAGAAAAGCATATTCACCCCCATGTTCACTGCAACACTATTTACAATAGCCAAGATATGGCTATGTCTTGTCCATCAGTGGATGAATGGAAAAAGAATATGTGGTGTATACAATGGAATATAATTCAGCCATAAACAAGAATGAAATCTCGCCATTTGCAACAACATGCATGGACCTTGAAGGCATTATGCTAATTGAGATAAATCAGACAGAGACAAATACCACATGATCTGACTTCTATGTGAAATCTTAAAAAAAAAAAAAAGTTCTGATAGATAACCGAGAACAGATTGGTGGTTGCCAGAGATAGGGGACGGAGGGCAGGTGGATGAAAGGAGTGGAGAGAGTCAAAAAGGTGCAAAATTCCAGTTATAAAATAAGTAAGTTATTGGGATGTAATGTACAACATGATGCTATCATTTATAATACTGTATGGCATATTTGAAAGTTGCTAAGAGAATGAATCTTAAAAAATTCTCATCACAAGAAAAAAAATTCTGTGACTGTGTATGGTGACAGATATTAACTAGACCTGTGATGATCATTTCACAATATATACAAATATTGAATTATACTATACATCTGAAACTGATATAACCTTGCTTGTCAATTATACCTCAATAAAAAAAGGAAAATATATTTGAAGACAACCCATTTCAATGAGAATTTTTTATACTGGGCATCCTTTTCATTTTTGAATACCATTTTTAAATTAAGAAAGTTTTTGTTCACAATAAATTTTAAGTAAGTTACTTGGCATCATTAATAAGTTTATTAAAATGTTTCTGTATTTCCAAGATATTTGAAACTTATAAAAAATTCTGTGAGAAAAGTTTTGGTATCTCCATTTGCTGAATGAGACATGAAGATTCATAAAAGTTAGTAACAGATAGTGGCAGAGGTTGAAGTGGAATCCAGGTATTCTGATTCCAAGCCATGTTTTATTTTCACTATGCTTTAGTACTTCTCTAAATTCTAATTTTTTAAATCAAATATCTGTAGATATAAAATTAACAATATCACTTAAATATTCTTTCAGGTTTTTGCCATTTTCTTCCTACCATAAAAATAAAAAGTACATCCCATTAATGCATTCATCAAGCAAGTATGGTCCCAATTCTTACGGAAGTCAACATTTTAGAGATGAAAATCCTAAGAAATGGATCTGTGACAAGGTAAGTCGGGGAACATTTAAAAATGATGTTCCTTTGGAAAGGCTAAAAATATGCACCAATTGCAACAAATATAAATATTCTCATTGCAGGTAACACTTTCCTGGTTATAAAATTATTTATAGCTATTTTATGTATACATGACACTGCCGACTTGTGGCAGTGAAAGGTTTGTGTTTTTGTTTTTTAGTGTTATATGTCAGCCACCCTATGATGTCTGACATGCATCATGGCTTTGCCAAAGCCAGTCAGGGTCAAAGTTTGAATCTGCGATTACAGAGTAGAGTCCACTTCTCAGGCACGGAGATCAGCGCTTGGCTGTTTTCTCTCAACCTCTGTGTGTATGTGGATAGATGGAGAAGTAGATGATAGACAGATGGATACATAGATAGATGGATAGATAGATGGATGGATAGATGGATAGATAGATAGATGATAGATAGATAGATAGATAGATAGATAGATAGATGATAGATAGGTGGATAGATAGATGGATACATAGATGGATAGATAGATGGATGGATAGATGGATAGATAGATGATAGATAGATAGATGATAGATAAGTGGATAGATAGATAGGAATATATAATATGATATAGAAAAGAAGAGGCAAATAAATATTAAATGACTCCAGAGTTATATTTGTTAGCATTTATATAAAAATTTCTAAATAGGAAAAACACCAAGATTTCTTGTATAATATGAGGCCAATGAAAGTTGTTACTGTGTGTTTGTCCTATTATCTAACAGAAACTGTAACTTAATTACAAAAATAATTACACAGATAAAGTGAAGTTGTAAGTGACTTTTTGGAAAAGGGTTAAAGCCACTGAAGTCTATATAGTATATTAGACATACTGGTTCTATTAATAGTCTGTCAATGAGGATTTATTCATTTACACACGGCCTCCTTCCAAAAGGATTTAAGGCACCGTACTAAAAGGCAAATACAGCAAAGGTTATATTTTAGAAATAAAAATAAGAGAAAGTGATCTTAAATGAGAACAGTTGCCTATGCTCACAAAATAAAGGGAACATTACTGCAGTGGCAGCAGGAATTTCAGCTTATAGATGGCGAAGATGAAGAGGAAAACACAAGTTATAGACATATCCTCATTACTCAAGAGGAAGAAACATGTTAGACCCTTAAGAAAAATGAGATCTTTCTTTATTTTACTAAACTCTAAGAAAAAGTCTTTTTTTAGGATATTGTAACCATGGGATTACCAAGGGTAAGTTACTGGGGAATGCTGTGGATTCTTTAGAAAGTGCCTTTTTCTTTTCACCTACTAAATCATCTTTCTTAAAAAATGATCTCTAAAATACTAAATAATAATTCCACAGCATAAGGAATGTGTACAGTGAGTAGTTCTTCCTAACTCCTTGATTGGCAAACCTAAATATTGGGTGATGATGTATTCTAGGCATTTGCTTTCACCTAATATGCAACCATTTAGAATATAAGCTAAATATAATTTTCAAACTATTTAATTTCATATTTTGAATGTGCATAATATGATCTACATCTTATTTCTATTTGACATAAACATCTTTTGCTTTTATGCCCTCTCACCATTTCACTTAATTCAAGGAAGTGTTCATTTCTTTAAAACATAAATGACTTACCTTAGGACATTAAGCTACTTTACAGTAAGAAAGATTCTTGTGCCAATGTTTCTTTCCTAAAATAATACAGTTCTTTTTGGTTTTATATGACAGATTCACCTCATACATTCTGACATTCCAAGAATATGCATTTATCTGGGGTGCCTGGGTGGCTCAGTGGGTTAAATGTCTGACTCTTGATATCGACTTAGGTTGTGATCTCACAGTGGTGGGATTGAGCCCCTCGTCAGGCTCAAGGCTAAGCATGGAGCCTGATTAAGATTCTCTCTTTCCCTCTGTCTCTCTCTGCCCCTCCGCCGCGCTGGCTTTCTCTCACGTGCAGACACACGCTTTCTCTCAAAATAAATACATAAAACATTAAAAAAAAGAATGTGCATTTGTCTTACTGACGTAAGCAACTTCATGGACATACAGAGACTTTTGGTTACTCGCTAAAGTGAAAAATAGTTTATTTTGTTCTTTTGAGGAATCATTGTGTGCCTCTGCATACTTTTAGAAAGTATACATACTTTATTTTTTTTTTAATTTTTTTTTCAACATTTATTTATTTTTGGGACAGAGAGAGACAGAGCATGAACGGGGGAGGGGCAGAGAGAGAGGGAGACACAGAATCGGAAACAGGCTCCAGGCTCTGAGCCATCAGCCCAGAGCCCGACGCGGGGCTCGAACTCACGGACCGCGAGATCGTGACCTGGTTGAAGTCGGACGCTTAACCGACTGCGCCACCCAGGCGCCCCGAAAGTATACATACTTTAAAAGTTAATGACAAATAATTGTTCTTGTAGGCCCCCAAAATTAAGATGGAAACGTGTAGGGATTTTAAAAATCTTATTAAATCATGAATCCACTTAACCCTACATAAAACCATGTAGAAAAATACTAAAAACAAATTGAAATTCCTTCTTCTCTCCATTCCTTCCTTATTTCTTACTGCTTTCTAACTCTTCAAATAACCATATTAAATAAACAAATCATTCTTCTGTGTGGCTAATGTAATCCGCACAATATAGGGGGGAGACATTTTGTTGTTTATATGTTAAATCTTACAACTATTAGACATAATTTATATTTTGACTTGATATTAAGTGATTTGGGTGAGAATTGGGTCCAGTAAACTACTAAAGGTAGGCTTCTTTTTCTTTATTTTTACAAAACTTTGTTTCTTGATTACTGAGGTTGTAGTTAACAATTTATTCATTATTAGTGGAGTAAGGATAGTTTTAGGGGAGCTAGAGTTATTAAGCTCCAAATATTGAAGAAGGAAAGCTGACCTGGTTTGTGCTTCTTCTGTGGGAAGACAGACTGTTTACAAACATTTAAATGTACATGACATTGAGTTGAAAGCAGTAAGTTGATTTCAGCCAAGAAACAGCTCAATTAAATATAGGTGGTTCCTGTTTCTCCACATTTTCCATCATGTTTTAAGATCATCCCTTTAAGCTCTTCTATCTTCTATAGGCGTGGAGGTTATAATTTTCAAATGATTTGTTACACGATGTTGAAAGGTATCAGTTGAGAGAAAATCAAATGTTAATTAGGTACTGTTTCTCTGATCACATTCACATTAACTCAATTAAATATAAAATATTATTTAGTATTTTTGTTTTATGTTTAATGCTGTTGATACAAATAACACTATACAAGGACATCACAAAGTCAACACATGGAGAGCAAATAGTACAGTTTTTTCTTCATAGTATGAAAATCAATAATGAAAACTAACATATATATTAGTTTTCTTAAAAGCATGGAAATCTATAAGAAAAAATATAATAAAACAGATCATATCACTTACGCATATTTCTTTAATCTATTCATAAAATGCTCCAACTTAAGTTGTTAGATTGGTAGGCCTGTGTCTTAAATGGTCAAACTTTTTAAGTTCAGGTAAATAATTTGTATTTATAAATCCTTTGTCATGCTGATATCAATCTTTAAAATAAAAGTGAAGTTCAATAAGGAGTATATACCAGTCAGTCACTATTAATTTAATCTATTTGGGTAGATCTAAAAGAGTTGGACAATACAAAAATACAGTGTACTAGAAACATTCTTTTGGTTGTCAAAACATTCACATATGTTCATATTTACTGAAGCAGAAGTAATAGTCTAAGGCCTTTATCTAAATTGGAATGAGTTCTCATATGCATTTTAGACAATTGATTTTAATGGAACGATTTCATGTTTTCCCATGTTTGCAGAGTTCAGGAAGAGACTTTTAAGACGGCTCATGTTCATAGAGCCTTTCTTCATATGCCTTATTGTAGGTGAATTACAACAGTAGGGCAGCCCTTTTTTGTTATTTTCACATACATTTTCGTCCTAAACAGGATTTCATAAGCTACAAAGCATAAAAATATCTAGTACTCCGAAGAATTAATTTAGAGAACCTAAGCATATTGCACAGAACATAAAGTTGACCTTTACCGTCTACAGCTTTTGGAATGGAGTGGGATGTGGAACACATCAGAGATTTAATGTGGCACATCGCTGTCTGCAGAAACTTGGGTGGGACTGTGACTGCTTGCCCATTGCACCCGGTGATTGAATCTGCTGTCACCAGCATCCTGATAATAATGAACATTCAGCTTAACGACCGTGATTATGATTATCATAATTGATGTGCAAGTGCAGTGTGTGGGGATCATTACAGCTGAACTGTACAGCAGAGAAACATGCCTCAGTTATGGATAATTTTACTTTTATGCATTGATTGGGATAAAATATGCCATTCTATTTCAACAGACCAGCTTCATATAATTTTAAGAATCTTTCTGTACATGTTGATTGATGATTACTTACTTGCTGAAAAACAGCCCCTTACAGTTGTTTGTTTTGTTTCGTTTCATTAGTAAATGTAAACAATTAAATAATTAGGTGTAATTGAGGGAAAACATTTTGCTTATGAGGTGGCCTTCAATAATCAAGTATTCAGTTTAAGTGTTTTTTTTCTCTCTCTCTCTCTCTTTCTCTCTCACAATGCACCAGGGACCGAAATTCTTCAATTTTTTTTTTTCCTGTGGTTACCCTCATATTAGTCTTCTTGAGGTCAGTAGGCTTCAGGAAAAATAGGAGTTTAAATAATTTTTATTATAGATCTATAGATGCATTTGCATATGTATATATTTATTATACTCATTTTTATGTATTTTAGAAAACAGGACAGAGCCAAATATTATTTATTAAAATAATATTTAACCTATGGAATAATCTTAAAAATATGTGTATTTACACTATCTATGCTTTTTAATCACTGCCTTGTTTCTGATAGATTCATTGTATTGTGTAGTAATTTTCAGTTATGCTTTTACAAAGGATTTCTGATTTGAATTTTAACTTGTGAATGAAAGTAATGGGTGTAGTGATATATCCAAGATTTTCAGTAGCTAAGATCTGACCGTATTAGTCTATGATTATTAACCTAAGGGCTTAATTTGCATTTAAGTCCAAAATGTTACATTTGAGTGATGAACAATCATAATAGAACACATTTTCATAAAGGATAGTAAGCTATTAAAAAAACTTTTATTTTGTAACTGCAGTAGAGTCTGGGATTGAGAGATCTTTCCGTCAGATTATTAATAACTGTACAGCTCTAAAGAGACTCTGGCAAACATTTCCTTCTGCGATCTGTAAGATTTACGTTACCCCAGGTAAGCTGTTTGCCCTACATGTGCAGCTGTACTGCATGGTATAGGACAGAATCTTTGTTTGACAGTGAGAGGTTTTATAGCTCGCCTGTAAAATTTTTCTTTTGACAAGTTTTGGTCCCAATGTGATTCTTGAACTTTATTAGAAGTTCCTCTTTAAGTTTGTCTCCAAAAAGTCAACAAAAAGTCTTCTTTGCGTAGTTACTAATTGAGGAATTCTTCAATGACAAAGATCTTGGAGTATGTTATCTGCACTTCTCTGCAGTTAATCTCTTAACCTTAATTAAAAAAAAAAATAAAACCTCAAATGCCTCTATTTATCTTGTTGTTGTTGGAAATTAGGTTAATGTATCAGCGAAAATTTTAGGCTTCTAGACTTTTGCCCTAATCCCTAGGTATAGGATCACAGCTTTAATTTCTTTCTGTGTTCCTGATGATGTCTTTATCTGACTTGGCAAAAAAGGAGGTTTACCAGAATTTGGAGCCCCAAAATGACTGCAAATGTAACGAGTGAATATTGTCGATGTCTTAGAAAGAGGCTGATTTTGATCTTAGGCATTATGGAAGTGTTGGCACTATTATATGAACATGAGAATTAGCATGAACGATACTTACTCAAGTGTCATTCTGGCTATGTCTGCAGGTTTGGCATGGAGAAGTCAAAGGGATATTTGTGTGTGGTGAGAGCATCTAAGACATACTCTCTTAGCAACATAAGTTCTCTAGAACTTATTCATCTTAAAACTGAAATTTGCTCCCTTTAACCAATATAGCTTCATTTTCTCCTTCCCCAGTCCCTGGTAGTCACCAATCTACTCTGTTTCTAGGAGTTAAACTAGTGTAGATTTCACATATAAGTAAAATTATATAGTATTTGTCTTTCTGTGACTTATTTCACTTAGTATAATGCCCTCAGGGTTCATCCATGTTGTCTCAAATAGCAGAATTTCCTTTTTTATTGCTGAATGATATGCTTGTGTGTGTGTGTGTGTGTGTGTGTGTGTGTGTGTGTATCATGTCACATTTTCTTTAACCATTCATTCATCAGTGCACACATAGGTTGTTTCCATGTCTTGACTATTGTGAGTTACCTGTAGTGAACATGAAGGTGCATTTACCTCTTTGAGAAGTGATTTCATTTCCTTTGGTTATATATCCAGAAGTGGGATTGCTGAGTGATACAGTAGTTCTATTTTTGATTTTTTGAGGAACTTCATAATGTTTTCCATAATGTTTTCCATAAGGGCTGTACCAATTCACGTTGCCATGAACAATACATAAGGGTCCCCTTTTCTCTATGTCCTCACCAACACTTATTATTATCCCTTGTCTTTTTGGTAAGAGTCTAGCACATTATTAAGGCTTTTGTTATATATTGTCAAACTGCCCTGAAGAAAATGTATAGTTTATTCTGCAAGAGTGACAGTAAATTTGTAGAGATGTGAATTAATTTTAGAAGTGTCAGGAATACACATAATGTTCAAATTGAAAATGAATTGGATATGATAAAGTAAGAAAAAACAAAGTTTTCTGATTACTCCTAAGTTTCTGCAAGGGACAAACTGAATTTTTAGTGATACTATTCACTGAGATTGGGAAAAGAAAAGGATCAGAGTTTGCGGGGCAACTGTAGGGAAGGAATCTTGAGTTCAATCTTGTACATGTTTGGGTTTGAGATGACTTTGACTCATCCAAGTAGAAATGTTAAATAAATAGCTGAATATACATGTCTGTTGATTCAAACAACAGCTTTGACCAGAGTCACAAAATTGAGTAGATCTGGTTCATAAATAAAATTTAGTAAATTCGGTTCATAAATAATCCTTGAAACCATGAAAATGAGCGAAATAGCCTAAAGTAAAACCACAGAGTAATGAGAGGGCGGCTAGAAGTTTTGAGGAATGCTGACGTTTAATGGCCATTTGGAGTAAGACGAGCGGTAAAGAGGTAAACGTGAAGAAAACCAAAAGAATATGCTTATCAAAGAAGTCAAGGAAAGATAATGCAGTAAGAGTGATGAACCATGGCCAGTGATGCTATGAAGTTGAAGAAAGTGAAGATTAAAAAAAGCTCCATAGATTTAGAGAAATGAAAGTCATTGGTTCCTTAGCAAGAGCTGATTCGATGACCATATGAGGAACTAAGCCGGACTGTAGTAGCTTGAGAAGGACTAAAAAAATGGGGTTGGCGGGTGGGGTAAGGGAGAGATCAAACGCAGATAATTATTTGAATAAGTTTGGCTGTGAAAGGGAGAAGAGAGGTTTATAGGGCAATAGCTATAGGGAAATACATAGTGAAGTATCCTTTTTAAAAGGTGGAAGAGGTTAGCATGAATAAATTTTACTGTGCTGTGTCTATATTATTATTTAACCAATTCCTGTGATTTCATATTAATTTGTCTCTTAAATTAATCTTTTTGAATGTTCATATTCGGAAGCAGTGCTGAGGGCAGCGCTCCTGCAGCTCAGCCTTTGCCTACAAACATGTTTAAAGCCGCCATTCTCTCCCACAGGTGATTTTGCAGTTTGGGCAACGTATAGACACATTTGTGGCTGTGACATTGGGCGCAAGGGGGTGCGAGGGGGTGCTACGGGATTCTAGTACCACCCACCTTGAGGCTCTGCACTCCTAAATTTACTATAATGCACAAGACAGCCCCCCACAACAAAGAACTATTTCCCTAAAATGTCACTCATGCCGCTGTTTAGAAACCTTGGGTTAAAAAAGAGCATGCATGTTTTTAAGGCTTTTGATTCATCTTCCCAAATGTCTGACAGAAAGAGTAATCTCATTTGCATGTCCACCTAGAAATTTATGTGAACTTCCGTTGCCCTGCATCTCATCAATTCTGAGTATCGTTTATCATCATTAATTTTACAAATGAAAATGGCATCTTTAAAATTTTACATTACTTTGATAAAAATTTATCCTAAAAATCTTTTCAGATCATTAGTCACTTGCTCTATAAGTTACATGTTTATGTCTTTTGCCCATGTTTCTTTTCATTAGCTTGTTTTTTCTCTATTATTATTATTATTTTTTAATTATATACATGAACACTTGCTTTCGAGGTAGGTTTTTTTCCTTATTTATCCTGCTTGGAATTCTTTGAGTTCCTTAATTTATAATATCTTTTACCAAATTGGAAAATCTCAGCCACTATATCATCTTCAAAGTTTAGTATTTCTTCCTCTTCTCTAAATTTTCTGGAATTCTGATTTGATATGTTTTCTATATATGTGATGTATTGTAACCTTTATTTCATGTTTTCCTTTGCCTTGTCTCTTCATGTTGATTGTTGTATACTTTTATTAAAACTATTTTGTATGTCTGTCTTCAGTTGTGTGTACTCCGTTGTTAAATCCATGGGATTTCTAGTCTCAATTTTTTTTTTTTTTTTTTTATTTATACACACTCTACTTTTTTTTTTTTCTTTTTCAAGTGAGTCTGGTCAATTTTGATACAGCCCTGTTCATTTTTTATTCTTTTAATTCTCTTAAAAAATTATTTTTGGTGGGGCGCTTAGGTGGCTCAGTTGGTTAAGCTCATGACTTTGGCTCAGGTCATGATCTCACAGCTCATGGGTTCGAGCCCCACGTTGGGCTCTGTGCTAGACAGCTTGTTCAGAGCCTGGAGCCCGCTTCAGATTCTGTGTCTCCTTGTCTCTCTGCTCCTCCCCCACTCATGCTCTATCTCTCTCTGTCTCTCAAAGATAAATAAATGTAAAAAAATAAAAATAATAATAATAATTGGAGCGCATGGGTGGCTCCATTGGTTAAGCTCCCTAATCTTGATTTTGGCTCAGGTCATGATCTCACCATTCATAAGATCAAGCCCCACATTTGGCTATGTGCTGACAATGCAGAACCTGCTTGAGATTCTCTCTCTCTCTTTCTCTGCTCCTCTAAATAAATAAATAAATAACTTTTGTGGCTGCCAGCAATTAGCCCAAAGGTTGTTTTCATTATATAATTCCAAAGTTTGATGTTCAGTCAACTCTGAGTCATGATGGATTTTTTCATCGACAGCCTTCTTTTTGTTATTTAAAATGGTTTTCATTTAACATTTTCTATTGTCTTAATTTTTGGATTATGAGTTTTTGTTCCTTGGAACGTTATGTATGGGAATTTTTTGATGCCTGGTTTAAGGTACATTTCTTTGGAAATGGTTTCTGTTTGTTTCTACCAAGAGCTTCGTGGTACTGCCCACCTGGGACCTCTGTGAACTGAACTTTGGTTTGACATCCACACCTATATGAGGACAAGTTCATTGTTAGGAACTCACAGGAAAGACTTCTTTTTTTCCTCTGTCTCTCCACTCAACCGACAGCCAAGAATGAGACAGGGACATATGGCAAGGTCTCCCTCCTAGTGTCATTTTCCTTTTCTCGTTCATCTTCAGAGAATGTCATTTGTCAGGAGTGCTGCATTTATACAGAGTTCTCCAGTGTAACTTCACCCTCTGCTGCCGCCCAGTTGTCAGTTGCTTGATCGTGTACCCAAACTCTAAGAGTCTGTAAATGAATACGTACCTCGAGACAAACACTGACTGTGGCCCTCATGAGATTTGCACTTTCTTGTCAATTCTTTCTTCCAGAGAATCCCTTATGTTTTTTTCCAGGTCATCTGTATATTAAAAAGATCCTAAAATCTTGGGGCACCTGGGTGGCTCAGTCGGTTAAGCATCCAACTTTGGCTCAGGTCATGATCTCATGGTTTGTGAGTTGGGGCCCCATGTCGGGCTCTGTGCTGACAGCTCAGAGCCGGGGGCCTGCTTGGGATTCTGTGTCTCTCCCTCTCTCTCTGCCCCTCTCCTGCTGACACTCTCTCTCTTTCTCAAAGATAAATAAACGTTAAAAAAATTTTTTTAAAGATCTTAAAATCTTTTATCCAGAAATTTTAAGTGAAACAAACCTCCCGAACTTCTAATTTGCTGTATTGCCAGAAATTAAAGTACTGACCCTTTCTCTATCTCAAATGTTGGGATAATTTTTGCTAGGTAACAAATTGTCTATTAATTTAAATTGTCTATTCTATGCGGTTATTTTAGAGGGGAATGGCTCTTACCTAAGATACCCTTGTAAAGTTTTTCTAAAGATTAAATAATTCGTTACCTTGATATAGTATCAATTGATTTGAAATTTATTCTTATGTGATGATGATTCAGTTTTACATTTTTACAAATAGCTACTAAGTTCCCTTAATACTATCTATTATATTGTTTCTTATGGTTAGCAATGCTATTATTTTTATTATTTTCTTCATTTAGTTACTATTTTATTTACTTTGGGATTTTTGTAGATTTTTTTTTCTTTTTTAGAGACAGAAAGAGCAGGGGGGGGGGGGGGGGCGGAGGGAGAGAGTTTTAGAAAGTCTGAAGCAGGCTCCAGGCCCAGCTGGGAGCCCAGCTCTGGGTTGGGACTCAGGATGGTAAGATCATGACTTGAGCTGAAATCAAGAGTCCGACGCTTAAGCAACTGAGCCACCCAGGTGCTCCTAGACTTTCTATCATCTTATATTAACGTTTCTACTGTATGCACCACACTTACAGCTTTATATATTGTATGTTTTTAAAATGTTACCTCAATTACATGTCAAGCAGATACAGACACCAGAATATTATTTATAATAATAATGGCACAATGTACTCTCCACCTGACTTACAGAAAAAAATACTTCTATTATTTTGGAGTCTTACGTGTCCCTCTTAATGATTCTGTGCTTTCGGTTCCTAACTAGAGGTATCTGCTATCCTAAATTTTTAATAATTTCTTCACTTTGATCTGTACTTTTATTACATATATTTATATGCCTGAGCAGCTAGTTTTGCATGATTAGGCACTTTATATATACGTCTTTTTATAGGTGTGTAAATTATACCATGTGTTTTTTTTAACAACTTGCTATATAGCTACAGTTATTCTTTTTCACTGGTGTAAAGTATTTCATACATCAGTTTGCCACAATTTATCCATTTTACTGGAGATGAATATGGGCTTGTTATAGCTTTTTTGCTGTAGGAAACCATGCTGTTATGAGTGTTACACCTGCTCTCTTACATATCTCCTTACATGGCTCCTGTATGAAAGGTATTACTGTTTGTAGGATATGTCCATCTTTACATTTGTTCATAAGAACTTATTTTTCAAAAGGTTCTACAGATTTAGGGTAATAAAGGGATAGCCAGTATTCCTGGCAACATGCATTATTGTCAACTTGAAAATGTTTTGCCAATCAGGGGCACCCTCGTGGCTCACTCAGTTGAGCGGCCGACTTCAGCTCAAGTCATGATCTCGCGGTCCGTGAGTTCAAGCCCTGCTTTGGACTCTGTGCTGTCAGTTCGGAGCCTGGAGGCTGCTTCAGATTCTGTGTCTCCCTCTTTCTCTGACCCTCCCCCACTCACGCTCTGTCTGTCTCTGTGAAAAAATGAATAAACGTTAAAAAAAATTAAAATGTTTTGCCAATCAGCTAAGTGTAACATTACAGTTTTAATGAACATTATCTGGATTTTAATGCAGTTGTGCTTTCTTCTTGAAGAGCGCACTCTGTCAATAAAAATTATAGCTTTTTTTCCACATAGAGTCTTCACATTGTTACTAGGTTTATTCTTAAGTATATGTTTGTTACTTGATATTGTGCAAGAGTTCTTGTCTCATTTATTTTCCAACTTTCTCTTGTTATATAGTCATTTTTTTGTTGTTCTCATGTGTTTTTGTTATTGCATAAGTTTATTCAGGTTACCATAAAACACCACAGCCTGGGTGGCTTAAACATCAGACATCTACTTTCTCACAGGCTGGAAGAGCCAAGATCAAGGTGCTGGCAGGGGTGGCTTCTGGTGAGGAATCTGGCTTATAGACAGCTGCCTTCTCACTGCTGTGTTCCCACAGGGCCTCTTCTCTGGGCATGCATAGAGGAGGAGGGGGAGGAGGAGGGGGAGAAGCACAGAGGGGGAGGGAAGGGGAGGGGGAAAGGGAGAAGAAGGGGGAGAGGCTGAGAGGGAGGGGAGGGGGAGGGAAAGAAGCAGAAAGAGGGAGGGAAGGAGAGGGGGAGAGGGAGAAGAAGGAGGAGGGGGGAGGAGAAGGGGGAGAGGGGGAGGGGGAGCATAGAGGGGGAGGGAAGGGGAGGGGGAGAAGGAGGGGGAGAGGGGGAGGCTGCGAGGGAGGGGGAGGGGAGAAGGAGGAGTGGTGGGAGGGGAGGGGGGGAAGGGGACAGGGAGAGGGATTGAGAAAGAGAGAAAGAAATGCATTTTATTCTCTTCCTCTTCTTGTACTTCTTATGATACCAGTCCTATTGGATTATGTTTTGGAGTCAGAGTCTCTCATTTCAAATTGCTACTTTGGTGTATAATTTTGAGCAAACTTAAAAAATTCTCTGTATCTCAGTTTTCTCATCTGTGGAAAGGGAAAATATTTTACCTTACTCGCAGTGTTGTCATGATGACAGAATTAGGAACTGTATAAGTGACTTAGAATACTCAACATGGTAAACACCATACAGTTTAGTTATTATTATATTTATGACCCTTTTGGTTTCTTTTCCCATTCTATGATTCTATTAGTATATTTTGATCACTAATGTTGAAATGATATCCTAAATCTCTAATGCTCTCTGTATCTATCATTTAAAATTTCTCCGTCATTAGCCCCATGTTCATGTGTTAACATTAAAAAAGCTATTTAGACAGTAACAATAAAATAACATTAATAAATTGACTGAGTCCTAGATCATTAAAAGATTAATTTGCCCTGTATTACTATTAAATTTATTTTCCATACCATATATATTTCATGTTTTAATATTACAAAAGTTAAATATTGAATTTTAAATATATCAGACATCTAACATGTTACTTCTAACACAATATGTGAAAGCTTTCTATCAAGCTGAATTTTAATTCATAGATAACATTTCCTATCCTTTTGTATCTCTCAGTTGATTTTTATATCAGAATATAAAAAGCAGTGCTTTAAAAATCGTTTTTGGTAAATTTCCAAGTTGGTGTTTAATACTGTTTTTAACTCTTACAAAAAAGAACAGGAAACCAGCAGTGACACAGACCATAAAAATAAAGGACAAGTCAAACACTTCTTTTGTTACCTTATTGTCTCATATCACTTTATATAACCTGCAGACAAGTTCAGCACTCCACTCATCTGTCTGGAGATGGGCGTCCTGCTTGAGAATTCATTTAAGGAAACTGTTCCATTGTGAAAATTATTGTGAATGCAATTTCTTTTAATGTGCTTAACTGAATATTTTCCAAACCATGCCTAAGTGCAATATATTTTCTCCCAAAGATGTTGGGCACAGAGTTATTTATCTGAATATTCATATCCATCCTAAAAAGATACTGGACTCCATACTACCCAACTGATATTGAGAATTCTACAGTTAGTAACTTTGATCATACTAGTGGCATTCTGAAATAATGTCATTAACTCCGGATTAAACTACAAGCGCTTTTTTAGGTGGCTATTATAAGGTTATCAGCTCTTAGCAAAAAATTTAAATCTGCTAGCATGCTCAGAGTTTAACCAATATGAAATATCAGATGACTAAAAAGTGAGACTTACTGGTCTGGGCAGCAACGAACTCTAAGGGTATCGATTAAATACTATTAAGATACAAAAGTAGTGAAAATACTTCACACTGTTGACTGGCAAGATACAAATGTTGACCTTACTTTCTTAGTAAATCTATCCCAAGAGCTATTCGCAAAGGTTTTGCTCACAATTGGAATATTTAAAAAAACCTAAATTTCTTCCTCTATAATTCCTCAGTTGGAAAATGTGGTCCCTTGATGATGATCCAAGGCTTTGAAGAATAAGTGGATTTCAAAGAGAAAATTAGATGGTACTTATTATGCTGTCTAACTAGCAATGCGTTGTCGTTTGTTGGACTATAAATGTCTTGCTTTCCCTACCTTCTTCCTTTAGTCATGGAACTTGCCTGTAAGAAACATGAGAGGAAAAAGTTGCTATTTTACTCCTTCAACTGTTGTCTTTGCTTATCCCAGAGACAGCTCACACCTACGCTCAGTACAGAACATTTCATGTACTCCCTGACCCCCGGTTTCTTCTGAATCCAGTCTACCCACACAGTCACTTACGCCAAATCTCTACTTCCTTAGGAAAGTTTTTCCTAACTATACCCCCTCTGCCAAGTGAAGTTATGCGTGACTGGCAAGTATAGTATTTTAAAAATTAAACCTTAATGTAAAAACTACATCCTAGTCCAAAATTACATTTTTTCATGGTAAATAAAATATCATTTCTGTGCATTTATTCAGAATTATTATTATGTATTTTTTCAAAGTATGCTTTTGTTAACCCATCTAATTATTTGTCATTAGAAGACTGAGCTAGAAACATGTGTGTCCAAATTTTTTGATGCCATGTATCAGGATGACATTTCTTATAGCAATAATGAAGAGCAAATAGCATTTACCATATGCTTTTTTCCTTCACTTTTATGTCATGCTTGTATTATTTTAAGAAAATTACTTCCATTTTATTTGTGAACATATTCAGTAGAAGTTCATTTATATTGCTAAAGTCTATAAGCCATTCAAAAAAGACTGAAGCATTTTCTTCAAAATAATATTTTGAAGAGAAATAAATGGAATTTGAAACCATACTGTTTGAATCTAAAGCTGCTTACATTATTTTGATGTGATTTTTGAGACATGCATATTTTTTTTCTAATTGAAGTCAGAAATCATCTGTCATTTTAGATTTGACATTTAATATACATAAATAATGTCCAGAGGGTGGAAACAATCTAATTTGCAAGTATTAATATACTTTCTAATCCTAATAGCATTAATTGAGGAGCTAAAGTACTATATGTAAAATGTATATTTTGTTTTTAAAGTAGCTTCCATATTTGTGGGTAGCATTACCTAAATATCAAGGTACAGTGAAAATCCTAAAAATATACCAGAAAAAGATAATAGAATATATTAGATATATTGTTCACAGGTAACATGTATACTTTTCCTTTTTTACCCCAAAACATTATTGATAAAACTTCCCTGCTTTAACTTTCTCTCATCTTACTGATCTGTAATAGACATAAATGCTTACAATAAAAAAGGATCTCAGGTTGCATGAATTTGTCAGAATTGGGGATTTTCAGTTATCACATGTTAAGTGTTTGGTATTCTATGAAGTAACTTATCTCAGAATATAGCTACTATGTTAGTATAATGTTATGGCTTAGTAGTATTAAAATAATCAATAGTAGCTTTAAGGATGATTTTTGTAATATGGTAACATAAAAATAAAGTCCACATTTAGGAAAGCTTCTTTCTGCTATAGAGTACAATATGATTTATAGTACAGTCTCAGTAAAGTCTACTATTACAAAGCAAAGAAAGGTAGTTTTTCAAATGTTATTAGTTTTTTTTTAAAGAAATATATATATATATATATATATATATATATATATATATACATATCATGACCTCATAGGGGATAACAATGTACTTAGTTCTGGTTTTTTTAGTTGATTTTTTTATTGAAACATTACCAATATACAGTGCTTTTTTAGTTTCAGTTGTACGATATAATAATTCAACAATTCTCTACATTACTCAGTGCTCATCAGGATAACTTTACTATTAATTCCCCTTTATCTATTTCACTCACCTTCCCTCTGGCAACCAGCAGTTTCTTCTCTGTATTTAAGAGTCTCTTTTTGGTTTGTCTCCTTTTTTTCCTTGGTTCATTTGTTTTGTTTCTTAAATTCCACATATAAAATCATATGGTATTTGCCTTTCTCTGTCTGACTTACTTCACTTAGCATTATACTCTCTAGGTCCATCCATGTTGTTGAAAATGGCAAGATCTCTTTTTCTTTTTTATGGCGGAGGAATATTCCAGTGTGTATGTATGTGGATAGACACTGGGTTGCTTCCATATCTTGACTACTGTAAATAATGCTGCAATAAACATAGGAGTCTGTGCCTTTTCAAATGAGTGTTTTGTTTTCTTTGGGTAAATACCCAATAGTGGAGTCACTGGATCATATGGTAATTCTATTTTTAATTTTTTGAGGAATCTCCATTCTGTTTTCCACAGTAGCTGCACCAATCTGCATTCCCACCAACAGTTCATGAGGGTTCCTTTTTCTCCACATCCTCACCGAGACTTGCTATTTCATATCTTTTTGACTGTAGCTATTCTGACAGGTGTAAGGTGATATCTCATTGTGATTTTGATTTGCATTTCCCTGATGATGAGTGATATTGAGCATCTTTTCGTGTGTATGTTGGCCCTTTGTATGTCTTCTTGGTTTTGTTTATAAATGTTGTGGTCAGAAAGTTTGTTACCTCTAGAACATGTTGCCTGAGATATATGTCTTCAACGTATACTCGGAGTTTGTCTTTGCCCCATTAAGCTCACAAATCCCTTTCTGCACAACTACGAACACACACCCATATATAAGGAAAGGCATCACCGGGTGGGGAGGAAAGGGGAAGTGACTAAAGAACCAGCTTTTTCATATTGAAACTTACATATAAATGTGAAATTCCATACTATGATTATTTTCTCTATGGAAGTATAATTGTTCATTATACTTTATATTAATGTATAACAATTATACATTACAATTGTCAATTATACCTCCATGACAAGTGTGTGTTACCTGGTTGTGGATTTGGGCTTTAGTACACAAGAGCTGTCCGCTTATGTAGACTCCCTAGATCACTAATATAAGTCAAGTCACTAGCTTTCTTCCACTTAACCGTATTTCCCTTTGTAGGAAATAGTTTTACCTATCTTGTTTCTTCTACTTATCTTATGTGGGAAGTTTGACTTAAAGACAGGCAAAGTGGATTTTCAGTTTAAATCAGGAGACTGCTATTTTCTTCAGAAATAATGTTAAGAACGAAGTTAATAGTTTGATACCTTTTTTGACATCTTACTCTTTAGATATATAATTAGAGCTTTGGACCTCTGTCCAAAATTAAAGTGCAAATAACAAAAGCACAAAAAATTTGTATGCCATCAATTTAATTTTATCGGATACTAATTTCCTTCACGAAACAAATAAAACAATATATATTTTTTAATATTTGTTTACAATTATTACTCTCAAATGTCTATTTTATAAAAATGTAGACATGACTCCAAATTTTACGAATCCAAATTTTACAAGTAAAGAAATGAAATTGTGTAAAAATAAATTTCAGTGAAAACACTACCATGTTTTCACGCTGAATAAAACCTGAAATGTTGGGGTAGACTTCTAATGTGGCAGTACCCTTCTCTTTCACATTATTTTGATTTCATGTTTTTGTTCTAATGACAACACACGCTGAAAGAATAACTTACCTAGGTATGCAGTGTCAGGGAGAATCAGAACTCCGATAACTTGCTTTGCCGGAGAGCAAAGGTTGGAGTAAAGGAATATAAAAGTTTTCCAAGAAATCTCTAGATTGAATTCATGTCATTTCATTTCTTTAGTCCTTAAGCCTTTGAGGTTATGTGTTTTGGAGTCTGCATTATTATCGAGTCTGTGACAGCTGAAAGTTGTGCATCCGTGTATCCATTTTAGGGACACCGCAGCAGAAGTGAATTGGAACAGAGATTTGTGATGTTCCTGGTGTTCAGAGATTTCTGTCTACACAGAAATAAACAAATTGTCATTTTCCATTTCAGCTTCCAAAAGCGTTTCCTCCAGAATATTAGAGAGTTGGCATAATTATCTTCCTCTAATCTTATTTTCCAGAGTAAAAGCTTTCTCAAAAGGATTCGTGACTTTACAGCACCATGTATAATATGGCTATAGTGCATTAAAGTGCATTTATAGTGCATAAAATTGCCTAAGTAATCCAATCCATGAATGAACTCCATATCATATTGTTCTGACCATGACTTCCTATTTCTTCCAAGTATTTTTAAACTTACACTTAAAGTTGAATCCTTATCTTCAAGACTTCTCATTTCATATTCTGCCCTCTTTTCATAAAAATTCTCTGGACATAAAAAGGCTCTGACTTAAAGTTGACTACAGGAGTATGCATGCCTGTATTCAGGATTTTGGGGTAGCCTATTTGACAGTAACTCATGCTGATGCAGAAAGAGATGATCAGGATGGAATGTGGAACTTCTTTTTTTCATCAAACAACAAAACCAGATGTTTTTCCAAAGATTGCAGATAATACACCTGGTCATGAAGTTTGAAGAATTTCCTTCCAGTTGAAGTTATACTCAACAATAGAACTATTCATCATTTTGAAGACAGAAAGATAGTCTGTAGTTTCCAAAAGGGGCTCACAAAATAGGATTTTTTTCTGTCATTATGTTATTAGGAACATGCCAGACCAAATTAATAAGTTGGTTGCTCTCAAATACTGGAGGAAAATGTTGGCTCTGTCATTTACCCTATTATTTGTTAGAAATTATCAACTATTTGGGAGAAAATGGAGTATTTCTTCTATATTATTCTTTTGTTCTAAGTCACAACTCAACTTCAACATTTATTTCTTATGAGTTGTGATTTCTCCCCTATGGTATGTGCCTTTTTCCATTTGCAATAGGAGATGTTTCCAGACAAGGGTCTTTGGATGGGGCAAATCATAGTTTGGTTAATTTCCAGCCTTTTCAGGTCAGCCCACTTTTTTAAGCTTTCTTAAAAACAACAAAACAAAACAAAAATTTTAGAGAGTGAGAGCATGAGCATGGAAGAGGGGCAGAGGGGAGGAGAGGGGAGGGGAGAAAATCTCAAGGAGAGTGGAGCCTGACGCGGGGCTCAATCCCACATCCCTGGAATCATGACCTGAGCTGAAATCAAGAGTCAGATGCTCAACTGACTGCACCACCCTGGTACCTTTCAAATCAATCTACCTTTTATGACAAAAAGCCACATTCTATGAAGTAATTTCTCAAAAGACAGAAGTACTCCAGCCACATTTACTTCGTTTTTTAATTGTGAAATCGTCACTCCTGAAGAAGTTGTTTAAAATCTGTGCTATTTTATAATCTATATCTCAAGATTCTCTCTGTATATAACAATATTAAGATGAATGATTCAACACAACTTTGAATATTATGTATGAACTATAAGAGTTACTTTGGGTATATCCTCCACTGTTCATAAATTAAATCACGGATAAATAGTAGAGATGTAAATTTGTGGAAGTAAAACCTTCCTCAGACTTCAATACCCAAACAGCAATAATCTCTGTAATATCTTTTGAATAGCAAATGGCTTGGTAGACTCAACTGAGATTAGTTTCAATATGCTTTTCGCATGACTGTTTAGAGCAGCTAAATCTAGATATCTTGGTTTTGAACGTGTTTCCTGAGATTTTAGGAAGAAGCAATTTGATGAAAAGATCAAAAAACATCATTGTGGCTAAATTAATCACAGATTTACCGATAACTCACTGTGGTACTGTGGCCAGCTAATTATCTATATATTAGAGGCGTGAGTAATATTATTTTCTAACTGTCCTTCACAGGTACGAAACAATCAGAATGCACAACAGTCCCAGGGCTCCTTGCTGGGATATATAGTAACTGCTTAACTGCTAGATTGTGAAGGATGGTGGAAATGATGCTTGGCTTAGCAGCTGTTTACCAACAATAATCATAAAAGTATTTCCACGTGTTAATGACAGATAAGACCATGCTGATGCATGCTGGCCGAATCTCAGCTCTGAATACAATGTGGATTTTGGTTTTAGCCATTCATTCCTGCCCGAGGAATGGGCACTACCTCTCTGGCCCAATGTGTAGCTATATTCAGTCTCAGGGTGTGTATGGCCTGTTGATTTCTTGTCTTATGTTATCTTAACTGATTGTTGTGGTTCTTACAATCTATTTCATCAGTGTTCATTTATTAGCATAGGACTATATTATAGTGTTATAATGATTTCATCAGTGTTCATTTATTAATATAGGACTTTTACTCTTCATTGTAAAAAGTTGATTCAACTGCTATTGTATGTGTTCATTATGATCATGTGGGTGTAACTACACAGAACTCCAGAACTGCTGTGTTCACGAAGTAGCAGGAAGACTTCTCTTTGGGAAAGAAAGTTCTATATTCTCTAAATCTGTGTTCCTTGGTATGATTCCTATATAGCTCTTGAGCTCTTGAAATGTGGCTGGTCTGAACTGAAATGTTCTAGAAGTATAAAGTACACACTGGATTTCAAAATGTAGTATAAAAAACAGTTAACATATTCATACTTTCATATTTAATGACATACGTTACATTGCCTATGTTTTAGGTTAAAATATTTCATTACCATACAGTTAATTTCACCTATTCCTTGTCACCATTTCTAATATGGCACCTAAAAAATTAGAATTAGTTATTTGGCCCCATGTTATATATCTGTTAGTACTGCTCCATATTATATATTTTCCCAACTATTTGGGATGACAAAAACTTGATTTTAATGGAACCTATGAAAAATTTCCCTTGGAAATTCAGACAAGCATTTTTCTCTGACGTGGTTATGTTTTTTTCATTTTAAAACTTTTCCACTACAATGTTGCGGATTTGAAAATATCACCAGTTTCTTTGATTATGTTTGCTTCCTTCATACCTCTCTAAACTACTTTTAGTTTATTCATTATAGGTCAAAGAAATCACTTTAAAAAAAAAGATATATACAGTGGAAATTTTTGGTTTAAAAATAACTAGTGAAACACAAATAATTGAATAATAGCAACTCCAAGGGAATGAAAAATTAAGCCTTTAGTAAAATGTTTAGTAACACTGTCATCAGGGTATACTATCAATTTAGGGTCCGCATTCCTGCTGGCCAAAAGACTAAAAGAAATCCCTTTGTTTTAAGGAAACTACATAGGATTTTCCTTCCTACAATCCCTTCTACCTAGATTTCATGAATTTACATTGCGGGAAATCAAAGTATGCTCCCTTAATCTAGGGACAAGATTATAGTGCTATCTTTATAGATACACCTAAAATTAGTGTAGCTTTATAGGTTGGCTAAAACATTTGTAGTCTTAGAAGATTTATAAACATATTTGAAAGATTCCACTATATGATCATAGAAATATGTGAAATCACTCTTCTGCTGATCTTTAAAGAGGGAAGCTATAACTTGAGGCAAAGTACTTTAACCAAACTTCTCAATATGTTAGAGACCGTTTTAAAATTCTGATATAAATAAATAGGTGTGAGTCTTGGTCCCAGAAAACAGGAAGAAAAATCAATCAAAAATAGCCTCGATATTAAAACCGACTTTGTGCACTAATGTGAAGCTGCTTGATTGAGTAGTGGAGTGTCAACCCTATCTTTCTTCTAATGCTAAAAGTAATGCACATAGACAGAGTGACAATCACAGCGCAGGCTCCCATCAGCAATAATTAATCTTTTAGTTAACAGAGACTAGAAAAGCCTCTCATCAGCCTCTTCTGAAGTCTGAGGGACCCTGTTTTTTGATGTTTGCATTCTGAGGAAAATTGTCCCCACCAGTTCTAACAAATTGAAACACCAGGCTAATTATGGCAGCTAATGAAGTGTGTGGAATGGTCACAGCTTGTCGTGAAACTGTTCCTTCAGCTTGGATTAGAGTTTCATCAATCACTTTTTTAAACTGATCCAGAATTGCTTCTGCCCGGTGCTTGGCATTTTTAATGCTGTTTCTGTAATTGGTTTTTTCCCTAAAGCTTAGACTGTTTTTTGAAATATTACAGTCTCGGGACAGGACTTGCAAACTCTAGTTTATATAAAAAAAATTTATTATTAGTGATATCAGCTGATCAAGTGGTAGAAAGCTAATAAAAGACCACCAAAATAAAATTTGATATACTGTTTCAATCCTGCTAAAGGTAGCAATAAAGCATATCCATGTATATCATTTTTCCCCAAATGAATATATAATACAACATAGGAGAATCATAGCTGGTGACATAGTTAGGTGACTAAAATTTGGCCAAGAGTTTCTATGAAACCAATACATAGATGGTAGTTTATTGTTAGGGAAGGATAGCTCTCCCTTTTTCATACAACATCATTTTATAAGATGGTTACATTTTGCCTTGAGCCAAACATTTTGAAGCATTAAGACCAAAGATCTATAGATTCCCACTTAGATCACTCTGTATAAACCATGCAAAACTTGGAGTTCAACCATTTAAAGGTTTTTATCTCCTCTAAAAAAGGCAGTCAGTCATTTTTCAGGCACAACTGTAATTTCTAAACAATTAAATGCCTCTTTTTTTTTAATTTTAGAGGGAGAGTGTGTGGGTGCAGGAGGGAGGGGCAGATGGAGAGAGAATCCTTTTTTTTTTGAGAGAGAGAGAGCAAGAGTGGGTGAGGGACAGAGGGGGGAGAGAGAGAGAGAGAGAGAGAGAGAGAGAGAGAACGTTAAGCAGGCCTCACACTCTGTGAAGCCAATGGTGGGCTCAATCCCATGACCCTGGGATCATGACCTGAGCCAGAATCAAGAGTCAGATGCTCAACTGACTGAGCCACCCAGTCCCCCTTTAAATCTCATTTTTAATATTGATTCATCCCTAGCAACTATTGAGAACCACTATGTGCAGGGTACTGCCTCACTTTGTAGTACAATTCAATAAAAGATGTATGAAATTCTACTTGCATAGGTTATGTTCTGTAAAATGGTAAGAAAAGACAAGAGAAGGGAAGGGAAAAGGAAAAGGAAAGGAAAGGAAAGGAAAAAAGAAAAGAAAAGGAAAGAAGAGAAAAGAAAAGAAAGAAAAGAAAAGAAGTGAAATGAAATGAAAATTAAAGAAAGAAAAGAGAAAATAAAGGAGAAAAAAAAGAAAAGGAAAGAAAGAAAGAAAGAAAGAAAGAAAGAAAGAAAGAAAGAAAGAGAAAGAAAGAAAGAAAGAAAAACCAGGGAAGGGAAGGGAGAAAGAAAAGGAAAGAAAGAAAAACCACTTTTGTGTGTTGTCTCTTATTGCTGTTTCCTTTGGAGACAGCCTGTCTGAGCAACAGTTCTTCCATGTTTCACTTCTTCCCTTTTTATTGGTAAAATTGTTCTTAGCCAACTGACATACATTAAGAAAGCTCTCTAGGTGTAGTATCCCTTTTAATCCCCAGAACTAACCTAGATGTTATCATTCCTATCACTGTAATTTCCTCTCATTTTGTAGATTACAAATTAAGAATAAATAATGCTAATCATTGCCAAAGACTGGGCTATTTAACTAGGACTCTATACTCGCCCTTTAAACTTACTTTCTCATACCATATGCCAGTTTGCAAGATTTTATAAATTCTTTGCAGATATTTAGAAGACTTACCGGTAATCATGTTATTATACAATATCAGAGCTAGAAGTAATGTTAAAGGTAATTTAGGTCTGCTTTATGAATTAAAGGGAAAAATAATATAAATGTAGAGAATGAGACATGTATATAATACACATATATAGTCACATGTATTCATACAGTATTAAAATGTGTTTCTGTCAAGTTTTGAAGTAAATTTTCTTTGGATTTTCATGATTCTCTTACAATAGAATACTTATTTTATGTTTAAGTGATAGAATTTTGAAGGTAAGCATAAAGTTTTTATCATGAAGCATCTACTGAATAATATGCAGAAGTGAAATATTGTGCAGTATAAAGTTTATAAATATATTTGGTTATTTACCTTTATTTCTTAGTCAAACATTAAGTTATTTTCTGGGATAAAGAAAGGAATACTTTGGGGATATCAAAAGGAAATAGTGAAAACCTGTATGGTAGTAAATCTGCCTCTGAGAAGAGTTTTGACTACGTTTGATAAATTTATTTTCTCACTAAGGATCATATAAAATTCTTAATTATGAAAAATTTTACATATGTCTGCTAATATGCATACAGTATATAGGTACGTGAAGTGCAGCAAAATATATTGGATAAAACTCGATGGTAGATACATGATATATATTATTTATAGTTAAAATATACATAAATGATATCATACTTTATGTATTCTTATGAGAGCTCATTTTTTCCCAATTTTGACTTTGTACTGATGATTTTGCCAAATTCATTAATAATAATAGCTTATCTGTATGATTTCTATATGGTAATTCATATTTTCTGTAAAATAAAATTTTATTTCTTCTCAATCATTTTTTGTCAAGTGAATACTTGTACTATTTTTAATCATGATGTTTTATCATACTTTATAATATTAAAGACATTTTGATTCTATTTTAAAAAATGACTTTTTTTAATCATAATAGATAGTAAACGATCATAGGTATCTTCTACATCTATAAGATGACCGTATGATTTCTCTATCCCATTATTGTAGTCACTTATCTTGTTTGATTTTTTTAAAATGTTAACCAGTCGTCTGTTCCAGGCATAAACTCAACTTGATCTTGAGATGCTCTCATTTTTATGTGTCACTGCATTCAATTTGCTAATACTTTGTTCAATATATTTTACCCTTATGTTTGTAAAATAAATTTGTCTCTCCTTTTTCTCTCTTACAAAGTCTTTGTCATGTTTTAGTGTCAAGGTTATGCTGGCCTTGTAGAAATATTTGGGTAGTGTACCCTTTCTATCTCTTTTGGGAAAAATTTATATAAAATTCTGTTATTTCTTCCTTAAATATTTGCAAGAATTTACTAGTGAGCCCATTGGGCTTGGGGATGTTCATTCTGGGAAGGTTTTTATTTATTCAATGCTTGTAATTCATATAGGGCAATTCATATTTCTATTTCTTATTGTGTGTTTTGGATTAAGTTGTGTTTTTTCAGTTTGGCCTATTAATCTAAATTTTCATATTTCCTGGCAAAGAGTGTTCATAATCTTCTTTTTTATATACTTCATACCTGTGGTATATGTAGTGATGTCACCTGTTTCATTCATGATATTAGTAAATGTTTTCTTATCTTGCTAAGGACTTATCCATTTCATCAGTCTATTCATAAAACTAACTTTTGACTGTTGCTTTTCTCAGCTGAATGGTCATTTTCTGTTTATTAATATAAGTTCTTTACTTTTTTTTCTTCACCTTTTTTGGTTTAATTTGCTGTTTTTTTTTGTTACTTCTTGAGATAGATAATTAATTCATTTTCGATCTTTGTTTCTAATATGTGTTTATAAGGTTGTAAGTTTCAAAACATGGATTTAGTGATATTCCACAACTTTTTATCACAAATCTTTAAGTGTTTTCTATTATAAATCATGTTTTGTTTAGAAGTACATCACTGAATTTTCTAAAATTTAGAGATTTTTATATTTTTTTAATTTACTAGTTTAAGTCATCTGTGGTCAAAGAATATACTCTGTAATTTTAATCTCCTGAAATTTGTTGATTTATGGCCCAGGATCTGGTCACTTTTGGTAAATGTATTTTCTGCAGTTTGGGGGTACAATATTTACCAATCTTTTTGAAGTTTATTAATAGTCTTCGTATCTTCTACATCTTATTTTTTAGCTTGAAATCATATTAATATTACTGGTTCTTCTTCATGAGACACTAAAATGAGTTATTTCTTTGATACATAGGACATACATGAAGACTTTATTAAAAGAGGGCATGGACAGTAACTTTTCTGAGGTATAGAGTATCTGTAGCAAAAAATTCATTGTTCTTCCATATCAGTTTTCCTCTTCTGTACAAGAAGTCAGCAAACTCTTAAAGGGCCAGGTAGCAAATATTTTAGTCTCTGAAGGCCAATGGTCTACATTATCCTATTCAAGTCCATCATTGTAACACCAAAGCAACCTTAAACAACACGAAAGAATGGATATGACTGAGTTCCAGTGAAACTTTATTTTATCAGCCACCTTTTAAAGCTAGTTGTAGACCTGTGACTATATGCTATAAAACGGAATGTAAGCAAAACTGTGAGTTCAACCCCCAAGAATTATTTATCAGAATTTTTCCCTACATAAATAAGTCTTCTGGTGTGAAGGACAGTTAAAAGCAGAACTCTCGCTAGAAGAACTGTACAAGCTCATAAATTCGCCTGACAGTGCCATAGGTACTGGTAAGACATGAGCCTCGTAGGTCCAAGACTATTCCTCAGAGCAAAAGCAGTAGGAGTTCAGTTGTACCAGTTCTCTGAGCCTCAGATCTCACAAGGGGATACAGAGAGCCAGGTGGGGCCTGCGTGTGTGCATAGGAGAAACACCTTCAGTATATGACATCCACCATGTTTGTAGGAAGCAGTAAGCAAGCCTTCTCTGTCCAGAGGGAGACCAGGTGCCTTGCAGGACTGTTGTGATAAATACAGTGAAGTGTTACATCACTTCTCAGGGTTGCCAGTTGCCTAAACAATACTGAAAAGTGGCCCTTATTCCAGGGAAAAGAATGATCAAGACTTTGTGATTTTAACACATTCAGCAAGGTATGTAGGAACTCAAGAGCCCCACAGTGGACAGTCTCCCATAGTGTTTTGTTTTGTTTTGTTTTTTAAAGAAAAATGAGTGTCATTCTTTTTATTTCTTCCTGCTTGATGTCTAGAATGGTGGATTTGATAGCTAGAGATTGATTGACATCTTCAATCATATTGTAATCCTTGGATCAATGCAGGCCACAAAAGGTAGAGCAATAATATAAAAGAATCCTGGGTCCCGTACCTTGTAGAGTATCACACCAACCATGGAATCTTGTGTAAAATAGAAATGAACTTCTCTCTTAAATCACTGTTAACTTGGGCTTTCTGTCAGTTGCAATCCCAATTAAGACCATACCCAAGAGTGCCTTTCTGCTGCTTTCATGTTTCAGTGACCACTGAGTAAGTGTGTATAAAGTACTAGGCTCACAACCTTTTCTCTTAACTTTATAGATACTGCTTTGTGACTTTCTATCAACTACTGTTATAAAAGAAATATTTCAGCTGACTGATTTTGTGTGTGTGTGTGTGTGTGTGTGTGTGTGTGTGTGTGTGTGTGTATTGGGGGGGGTGCTGTTTTTTAAAATTGTTTTCTTTATTCTAAAATATAACTTCACCATCAGTTCAACTTTGAATAGCCAATTGTTGCCTCTAGAGTGAATTTTAAGTCCGCTACTGTAATCTTATTTACTTGTGTCACCGAATATTTCTGACCTTGTTTTTATGGGTATCTCGTGCTGTTATTTAGCCTCCCTTAGTCTTCTGGTCTTTGGCTCTGTTTTATAGAATCCATATTTTCAGGAGTTGATTGAAGTTGGCAAATATTCTCTAACACTTAAATTTTTTGGGGGGGTGGTTCCTGGAAATGATGACTTTCACAAGTCTGCTTTCATCCAAGTCTTTAACTTAAGAATTGATCTTTCTTCCATGGGCCTTTATAATTGTTTCCCCCTCATCCTTCTCCTATTTGAAGAGCACTAGACAGTCACTGTTTACCAACACAGAGAGCCTATGGACTTGGGTCTTCTATCTCTTTAGATCAAGGCCCCTTTTCAGGCTCCAATTCAAAGGCAACCCAGTTCACCTGCCCTTATTTTGTAGTTCTCCAATACTAATAATTGGTGGAAGAGGTGCAGATGCATACTTCTAACCTGCCTCCTACTTACAACTCTTCTGTGCATCATAGGGGCCCTGCATGCGGTGCGTCTCTGCAAAACCTGTGTAAAGCCCACCCCACAGCTTGGTTTCCGTAGCTGAACAAGTTGGTGGTTTCCATTCATTATCCTGAAATCTCTTGGACAGATAGAAATGCAGTTTGAAGAAAAAAACAACAATGACCCCCAAAGAAATCCAACTTAAAATCTGTGATAAAGTCAAAAGTAAGGAGGAGGTCAAGGGCAATTTACTTAGATTGAGAATTATGTGTTATTTGAAAGCTTCCAAAAACTTGCTGGTGTAACTGCCTGAACATGAGATTGTTTGTTGGAGATAATTCTTTGATCCTTCTTTTTCAATTCCACTTAGGAAGATAGACATTACTAGTCCTTAGATATTTCCCCCCAACATCCTTAGCCAATTCTTTTATGTGTTACTGATAATATAGATGGAAAAGAGTTTTCTTAGGGCTCTAAATGCAAGATTTCTTGGAGAGGAAATTCCTCCTGTAGGCTAATTAACTAACCCCCATGATGGATAAGAGCTTTATGGAACATTGTAAGGTTAATATCCATTAAATCACTTTAACAGTTTTGAAAATTTGGATAGGCTCTAACCATAGTTGTAGACCAGACAAAACTAATTGAAATACTCTACCATTAATTTCCAGAGTTTATAGAAATATCATTAATGATGACTAACACATATATCATAATCTATATTAGCTAAACATCTGTCCACATAAGAAATATATACGAGTGTTATGCATTAATATCCTACACTACATTGCTAAATAAAGAATGTTTGCATAAAATAAATCTACGACTCATAATTATTTCAGCCTAGCATATTGATACTATGTTCATAATAAAATAGAATTTTAATGTGGCTATTCAATATGGAACAATTCTTATATTTTTCCTTTTTTTTCTTTTTAAAACAATTTTTTAATGTTTATTTTTGAGAGAGAGAGACAGAGCACAAGCAGGGAAGGGGTAGACAGAGGGGGAAACAGAGAATCCGAAGCAGGCTCCAGGCTCTGAGCTGTCAACATAGAGCCCAACGTGGCACTCAAACTCATGACCTGTGAGATCATGACCTGAGCCTAAGTCGTATGCTTAACCAACTGAGCCACCCAGGCACCCCTACTTTTCCTTTCTTTTCTTAAGTAAAGTGAATATATACTTGTCATAACTTTACTTAGTAACACTGAATAAAGGACGAACATTCTGGCTCTTATTTGTTAAAAATACGCTATGATTTACTTCTAGAAGATTTTGATTTTTTTGAAATGCTTTTAACCTCAAGCTTAATTCAGAGATGTTTTCTACTAATAATTCATATTAACCTTCAGGTGGCTGATGGCCACAAGATTTTTTTATACCCCAGTAAACTATTTAGCTGTTCATATCAAAGCCAAATCTGAACTACTTAGAACGTAATGTTGTATATGCTTGCTACTTGTTTCATACTTGTTTTTCATACTTATTTTTTCTTATATTGAATATATTTTATATTTCTTATAAAAAGGGTTTTATTAAATAGAATAATAATTTAAACATTATATGAGTAGTTAACCTACTTAGCAGTCCAAAATTTGTTGTGTTTGTAAATATCAACTTCATATAATATATTTACAAGACTATAAATTATATTAATGGTTTAGTGTCAAAAGTAAAATTAAAAAAGATATCAATGGAGCGCTTTAGTGGCTCAGTCAGTTAAGCATCCGACTCTTGGTTTCAGCTAGGGTTAAGCGTCAGACTCTTGGTTTCAGCTCAGGTCATGATCTCACAGTTCATGGGCTCCAGCCCGTCAGGCTCTATACTGACTACAGAGCCTGCTGGGGATTCTCTTTCTCTGCCCTTCCCTTGCTCGCTCTCACTCCCTCTCTCCCTCAAAATAAACAAACATTAGAAAATATCAACTAATTAGCAGTTATTACATTTTGGCCACAGTGAGACACACTTCCTCTTTATTTTGTTTATGATAAGTTCCTTTTGTAGAACAAAAGTGGTATAAGTCAATACGATACATACACAGTTGAATTTAACTTTATTCAAAAGTATTTGTTCTCCTATACTGTGTGACTATGCCAACCATAGAGTTTCAAGAGGCCATAATTATTTAAATTGTTCCATTTTTACACCCTCTCAATCTTTAAGTAATTTTGTATTGCTCAAAAATAATAATGAAATGATGTATTGAATATTGAGATTAAATTTTTATATGTATCAGAAGTTCTTGAATTTGACAGTCTTTTATTTATAAAGTTTAAATAAATTACGAGTTATATATAAATGTTCTGCAATAAATTGTGCTTTGAATGGCAACAGCAAATAAACATTCCTTAATATTTTGAATATTTTACCTACACATGTTCCAGTTCAGATTCTGTAAAGTTCAAGGGCATCCAAGTATGAAATAGCTTGTGAGGAAATTCACATTGCTTTCTTAATTTGATTTAGTTGGGGGAAAGGACACTAGTTCAGAAAATAGAACATCATCTTTAATAATTTTGGTTTAAATATAGACATTAAGTATTGTACATAGACTAGTGTGTATATAATTTTCCAATAGTTTATAGAAGGAGTTGGCATTATAAAATACATTAATTTCCATTGACTATCTTATCTGCATCTTAATGTTTTATTGTAAAAACTTGCTTATGGGAAGCATTGTTAAAAATGGTCAGAAAGAGAAATATGCCCTTAGAAACAGCATATGGAACACCGTGCATTTAGATATTTAGGATAAATGTAACTAGGTATTTTATATAAATGATAAAAAAAAAGTAGTGCATCAATTACTGAGAGGAATGTAGTTGACGAATAATTATCCAACTAGGAAGGAAATTTAATTCTAAGAACAGTAAAGTGTTTGGTACAGTAATTATTTGTTTACTTTGTTTATATCAAAGTAAAACATGTACATAGCTAAGTAAATATGTTCAAAGACTTAGAATGTAATTTGGCTTACTCCTGACCCACTCCTCCCCATCCTTCTTATCTAGTCCTCCTTTCCAGAGACCACCACTTTCAATTCTTTTATCCTCTACCTAAATAAGATGCCATCTCTTAATTTATCAGTTTTAGATGTTAGCTATTGACTTTCAACTATGGAAGATATGAATTTAGCCCTTTTATACTACTCTCTCCATCTCCATGTTTTCTTGAAGTAATTTTAAGTCTTGAGTCAGCAAATATTCACTTTCTGTATTGGGTTTTGGGGTGTTTTCAAAATGTGGAAAGATTATTTCCTACTAAGCCAAGAAGCGTTCTACGATGATGTTTGCTTTTTGTATAACTTTCTATATTTCCTGGAGTTAATAATTGCCTTTATCCCCATTTACTTGATTTTCTTTACACCTCTTGTCAAGTTTCCCTGTACTCTATTACTGACTTTCAGTATATTTTTTATTTATGAAAATGGCATCTCATATGTAATTGATAGTGATTAGATATAGAATTTTAAGTTGAAATTATCTCTACTCTGTTTTCAAAAACTGGTATCTGTCATTTGTTTGGGGGAAATTTCCTTGCATTCTTTACAAATTCTTTTCTATTTGTTTTCTGAGATACTTTTTTACTGAAACATTATAGTAAGAGATCAAGTTCTCTGTATTGATCCTCAACTTTTTTTTAAATCTTTTTCTCCTATTTCCCTTTCATTGTCCCTTTATTTTACTTTTGGGGAGCATTCCTTGGTGTTAAATTCCAATTTTTCTATCTAGTTGTTTTTTCTGTTTCTGCATTAATTTACTAAAGCTCTTTCTTATTTTTTATTTTTTTTTAAATAGCAGCCTATACTTGCTTAATGGAAGCAACTTATTTTTTAATGTCTCTTAGTATATTTGGGGTGTTAATGATACTTTGTTCTGCTTCTTGAATTGTTTCGAAGTCCTCTAATTTTTTTTTTATTTTTTTTAAAGTTTATATATTTTGAGAGAGAAAGAGAAAAAAAATAACATGAGCAGGGGAGTGGCAGAGAGAGAGGGAGAGACAGAGAGAGAATCCCAAGCAGGCTCCACACCACCAGTGCAGAGCCTGATGTGGGGCTCAATCTCATGATCTGTGAGACCATGACCTGAACCGAAACCAGGAGTCAGACACTTAACCGACTGAGCCACCCAGGTGGCTTATTGTACTTATTTGTATCTGTCTTTTTTTTACTTATTTGTATCTGTATCTTATTTATTTTACTTATTTGTATCTGTCTTTGTCTTTTAGTTTGGAGGTTTTTCTCAAACGTCTGCTAATCTTTGCCTGTTCATTATATTTAAAAATGATTCGCTGAAATGCTAGTTGAACTCATTATGTGCATGGGTAAGGCTTGTTTGATAGCTTTCACCTCAGAGATGGCTTTCTCTGGAGGAGACACTACTCATAGCCATTCAGTTTCCCCAACAAAATTCCCTAGTCTGCCAAGTGTGTTGGTGTTCTGGGAGTTAGGAATGGGGCTGGGGTATAGCGTGGTGTTCTCACCATTCAGTGTGAAAACTCTCACTTAATTGGTACCTTAACCCTCACCTTCTACTATGACTAATGTCTCCAGTTTTTGCTTTTGTTTTATTTCCCCTCAGAAAACAAACCCTTGAACATGGGGAGAGAAAAAGCAGGAGGTTCCTGGGGGACACTTGGAGCTTAGAAGTGTTCCTTTTATTTTTTTTAATGTTTATTTATTTTTGACAGAGAGAAAGACAGAGTGTGAACAGAGGAGGAGCAAAGAGAGAGGGAGACACAGAATCCGAAGCAGGCTCCAGGCTCTGAGCTGTCAGCACAGAGCCCGACTCAGGTCTCAAACTCATGAACTGCGAGATCATGACCTGAGCTGAAGTAGGATGCTTAACTGACTGAGCCACCCAGGAGCCCAGAAGTGTTGCTTTAGAGACTTTTAGCCAAGTCCTGTGCCTCACTTTTGCTTTCTGAGATATCTGAAGATTCCAATGCCTGCACGTTCTGGGTTTAGCAAGGAAGAATAGGATAGAATTTTATTGGTATCCCTATTTCCAGACACAAAGTTGTCTCTGTTCTCTGTTCCTTTTGAGGCTGGTACCACTTCTCATCTGTTTCTCAACATAAATTATAATTTGGGTCACTGCCATCTCCCAGTTTCATTGAAGATGTGGTTTTATAGATGTTTATAGTTCTCCATGTTTCAGAACAAATTTCTAAAAGGATAAGATAGGGCAAGAAAAATATTGCTCTGCCCTTTTAAAACTGGAAGTCTCCTAAATGAGTAATTTTGAACTACAGGTCTATACAAAGTTTTATACAAAGGTTTTGAAATAATAGTGTATTTCCCAAAACAGAACACCCAAAACATTTTATTCATACCAGTAGGTTTTCATTTTAAAGTGTATTTGAATGTGGGGCGCCTCGGTGTCTTAGTCGTTTGGGCATCTGACTTCAGCTCTGGTCATGATCTCACAGTTCACGAGTTCGAGCCCCCCGTCTGACTCTGTGCTGACAGCTCAGAGCCTGGATTCTTTGTCTGCCTCTCTCTCTCCCCCTCCTTGACTTGCGCTCTGTCTCTCTCTCTCTCTCAGAAATAAATAAACATTAAAAAAATTAAAGTATATTTTAATGTAATAGATGGAGGATGATACAGAAGGCGTGGATCCTATCCCCAGGAACCTTATCATCTATTGGGGAACATGAAATATGTGTGGGAATTACTATGACACCATCCAGAAGACATAACAAGGACAGTGAGAGTGACAGGGGTATAATTATGCACCATATGCATTCAGTGCAGGGAGATTTAACTTACATCTGGAGAGAGAAGGATTTCCAGGAGGAGGTAGCATTTTTGCATGGGAATTAATGTTTGGGTAAGATTTGCACCTAGCGAGAGCTTAATAAATATTTTCTGAACATAATACTGTTCAACTTTGGTGGTTTGACATTTTTCTTTCTGCTTCTGTGAATGGTAAACATTCTTTTCTTCAGTGCAGTATATCAGCTGCAGTCAGTTTCACTTATTCTTGTCTTAGTTTTCCTGAGAGGAATTAACAAAAACATTTTTATAAAGAAAACATACCATTCAATGACAGTTATTGATATAGCCTATAATTACAAAAAAAAAAAAAACCTTCCTGTGAGAATTCCATTATATTAATGATGCGTGTATATTATTAAGAATTATAAACATTGAGTAATAAACCTTCAAGTTCACATGTTCCCAGATGTTATTTTGGGACTACTAGATTAGCAATTTTTCAAAAACATAAGCAGTAATTAGAAATCTTTCATAATTTCTTTCAGAAACGGCACTTGGTTTTAATTCTTTCATTTAAAGAACTTGTAAAGAATGGTGTCAGAACCATTGACATTTTTATAGCTTGACAAAAATCAAGGATAATTAAAATGAAATATTTGTTGCACAAATTAAACTTCAATTAATATGTTTTCTGCCACTGCTTGAAGGATAAGATTAAAATGGTGTTGTTAGCAGACTCCCTGCCGTGAGACTAATTTCTTGATTTTTATGCCACACATTATCACACACATTCTCAGAGCAAAAGAGTAAACCAACAAGTAAGAAACATTGTTTGCTGAAAATGGTATACAGAAGGAGATAAACTGGCTTTTCTGAAGGCAAGGTCATATTACTTTTATTTTAAGATGTGATGACTAGTTGATTCCAAGGGTAAGATTTACACTTTTAAAGCCATTAAAATAAGTAGAAAATTGCCCTTCATTTCAGTTAGCTACACCTTTTAAATTTGCCAGTTTATTGTTTCAGAGGTGTTTGCATTTTCAAGAGGTAATTAGAAAATGAACAAGATATGTTAGACAGAGGCCTCCCCTCCAGCTAACCAAGAAATAATAATAAATCCCATCACAAAAACTTAGATGTGAACAGTTTCAAGGAAAGTGGAGGGAAAGTGCATCTGTTACTTCTTTGGAAGGAGGATCACTTTTTCTCACTGGAGCCCATAATCAAAAAAGAAAAGAAAACAAAAACAAAAACCCAAAACCTAACCCTGACAAAAGTTAGTCATTGTTATAAAAAAAAATAATTCTCCAGCTGCCACTTATCCAGATAATGCATCAAGTATTATTTCTATGTGAATATTTTTTCTGGCTAATTACTTTTTGACATTAGACACCATTTGTGGTCGAATGAAAGAAAGAAGTAACCATTATTAATAGTCCTCTTTATTTCTCCAAATGTCTCTCTTGGGCAGTGCTACTTAAGGGATGTAAATGCACCAGTGGGAATTAGAAATTATGGGCTAGGCCCCATTCACTGAACACCTCTTCCTGGGGAGCTGAGAAGGTGTCAATGCATGTTGTGTGATGATAGCATTAAGCCATGGCAGTGCCTGTTGAAGAAGTGATGAATGGAGCTCTGTTCATATACAACAAGGCCACGGTGCCCCTTTCACACTGCCTCCAGAGAAAAGGCAACGAAGATAAGTTATTCAGAGGCCTCCCCTCCAGCTAACCAAGAAATAATAATAAGTCCCATCACAAAACTTGCTTGATGCTCACCTACATTCTGCACTGCTAATGCCAAATGCACTAATAGGTTTCAGACATCAGAAAATGTTGCCCTCCAAAAATCTTAGAGCAGATAAATCGATCTTTTTTAGGATAGCTTAGTGGGTTTTGGTTACTTGAAATGACACTAATGTTGTAGTGACAAATTTGGTGGTTGTAGTAATGCTCTTAGTTTACGCTCTCATTTCATTCAAGTTAGTTCTCAAATGTCATATGAGAATAGTCTTTCCTGACCACTTGATTTGAAATTCCAAGCCCTTCTCCCTACTCTGCCTCATTTTCCTTCACAGCATGTATTATTATCCAACTGATTTATTTGCTTATTGTCTGTCTCTGGTTACTAGAAATTTAAGTTTCATGAGGATAGGAATGTTTGCCTGACGTATTCATTGCTATATCCTCACTGCCTAGAGCAGCACTTGGCCTAAGAAAGAAAGAAAGAAAGAAAGAAAGAAAGAAAGAAAGAAAAGAAAAAAGAGAGAAAGAAAGAAAGAAAGAAGAAAGAGTGAGTGAATAAATGAAATGAATTACTTAAAAAGAGCAGAAGAAATTAAATAAATACAATAACTCCTGTTGATGATATGAAGATCTAGGTTTAGTAGAGGGTCATGAGAATTATTCATTAAAGCTTCATTTATACTTTATTTTTAATCTCAGTGAAATTATACTGAAATAAAAACCTTTTCATAAAACCAAAATGTCAAGTTATAATTGATATATGGTTAGTGTTCATGAAAAGTTATTTACAACTTACCCTGTGAAGAATAGTAAACAATACTGTGAATCCCTTAGTTCATATTTTTTTTTAATGTTTATTTATTTTGGGGACAGAGAGAGACAGAGCATGAACGGGGGAGGGGCAGAGAGAGAGGGAGACATAGAATCGGAAGCAGGCTCCAGGCTCTGAGCCATCATCCCAGAGCTTGACGTGGGGCTCGAACTCACAGACCGCGAGATCGTGACCTGAGCTGAAGTCGGACGCTCAACCAACTGAGCCACCCAGGCGCCCTATTTAGTTCATATTTTTATTTGTGGTCTCATTCATTCATTTGTTCATTCAGTGTAACTTGTGTCCTAGGAGGCATGTATCTGTAATATTTTGTAGAGTATACAAGTCTGTTCGACAGTGAGTGCACCATGATATAGCTTTACTGTGCAATAGGCATACAGGGGATTCTTGTATTTGAAGTGGTTATGTTCCATAAAGTCAGTGTGAATACTGAATCAGCAAATACTGAACCACTGCTCCTAAGGAGAATACAGGGTTAGGTTCCTGAGAACTTGCAGTCAACATTTTTGTCAACTGACCAATATATAACACTGATTTGTGTGTGTTTCTGTTTAAGCTTATTTATATATATTGTTGATTCATTAGCACCTAACTCCAGGCTAACAGCACTAGAACTCATACCTGAATGCAAGTTATCTAACATCTTTTCTCCCTAAGGAACATAGTAGCCTTCTTCCACTTAGGAACACTAGACTGCAATGCCGCCCTGTCCTTGGGGTCCATTTTAAATGGTGAAATCACCAACAAAAAGGTGAAAAAGGTGTCACTAAAATTAGAACACAAAAGGACACTTGTTTAAAGCATAAGACCTGAAATGAGAAAGCAGGCCTCAGCTGGGATGTGTGCATCAGGTCACTGCTTTTTTGCCACTCTGCTTATATCTGTGGGTGAGTGAAAGCACTGTGAGCATTGATTAGGAGGTTACAAATAAATTTTAGTAAATTTGCAAATAAGGACTCTGAATAGTGATGATCAATGATTAGCATTCTTATAAAGAAGTCACCATTGAGGGGCGCCTGGGTGGCGCAGTCGGTTGAGCGTCCGATTTCAGCCAGGTCATGATCTCGCGGTCCGTGAGTTCGAGCCCCGCGTCGGGCTCTGGGCTGATGGCTCACAGCCTGGAGCCTGTTTCCGATTCTGTCTCCCTCTCTCTCTGCCCCTCCCCCGTTCATGCTCTGTCTCTCTCTGTCCCAAAAATAAATAAAAACGTTGAAAAAAAATTTAAAAAAAAAGAAGTCACCATTGAATACATTGCTATAACCTCTTGACTGGTGAATCTGGGCATTATCATCTTTGCAAAACATGGCCACAATGAGAAGTCCTGTATTTCCATTCAACCAGGATTTATTGAGTCCTGACGGGACAGGCGATGTACTGGTGATGTAATGTACAAGACAAACACACCCCCTTCATTTTCCATAGAGCCCATAGATGAATATCTGTTACTCACTTTCTCCCTACTTTATTCTCTCTCCTTTTCCCCCTCCTCCTCTTCTTCTTCTTCTTCTTTCTTCTTCTTCTTCTTCTTCTTCTTCTTCTTCTTCTTCTTCTCTCTCTCTCTCTCTCTCTCTCTCTCTCTCTCACACACACACACACACACACACACACTCTCCTACCTCTCCTGATTTCTCTGTCTCTCCCCCAAATACTTTTAGACTCAGGTTACTGATGGTACAGAGGAACCTGGATATAGCATCTGCTAGTTGGAAAAGGAAAGGTTCCTGAGTGTGGAGTGGACTTTAGGAGGACTCTCTTGGTGATGGAGAAAGGGCATGCAGTTTCCATCTTCTTCTCTTGGCTTCTAGGGTGACAGGGTTGAATGAGAGGATAAGGAGGTGCTATACCAGAAGGCCCAAACTTTGAGCAGATTTGTGGTTTCCCGAAGGCCACATCTGTTTTTTCATCAGTCATTCCTTCAGCCACATAATATTGACCAAGCCCCTGCGTCGTATGATACAGTGTGCTAAACCTTGGGGAAGAGTGAGAAGAGTGTGAGCGGTCTATTTAGTTCTTTCCCCTCTCGAGAAGTGTCTTGAAGTACCAAATCACCTAGAGGCATACAGTTTCTTTCTTACTAAGAAACACATAGTATTTAGGAAGGTCACAATCCTCATTTCAGTTGCTCTTCCCACTCTGTGTGGTTTTGCCTTTAGCCACTCTGATATTATCTCTGAGCATTTTTGCAGCACATTTTCCAGTACACTAACCGTATACAAGCCCAAACTTCCCTGTTAGTGCAGTTTCATACAGCATTCTGTCTATTTAAGATGGGCTGTTATTGGATATGAAAGTAATGCTCCTGGAACCTCTTACCCTAGTATCGTTAGCTTTGTCACAAAACCAACTGAAAGGCTACAGATCATTCTAACTATAGCATTGTATCTACTTGGATGTTCCATTTCAATGACTCTTATTTAGATGACATTTTTACTGTTTTTAGTTGAAAGTAAACAGATAAGGCTGTACAAATATATTTCTATATCTAGATCTATTCCTTCTGATATATCTTTATATCCTATATCTCTTTTATTGTGGCCATAATACCTATCCACCATAACACAATGAACTGGTCAAACAAGAAACTTCATTGTTTATCCTTCACTTTGCATGTCTGGCCACCCATTTCCTGCTTGTGCATTTATTTATTTATTTATTTATTTTTCATTTTTTTAATGTGTATTTATTTTTGAGAGAGACAAAGGCAGAGACAGCGGGCAGGGCAGGGCAGGGGCAGAGAGAGAGGGAGACACAGAATCCGAAGCAGCCTCCAGGCTCTGAGCTGTCAGCACAGAGCCTGACGTGGGGCTCGAACTTGTGAACAGCGAGATCATAACCTGAGCTTAAGTTGGACACTTAACTGACTAAGCCACCCAGGCGACCCTCCTGCCTGTGCATTTATAACCAAGACTATAAAGACGGAGGAGGAGTATGAACTAAATAAAAGAAAACAGATAAGAGGCACCTGGGTGGCCCAGTCGGTTGAGCATCCAACTTCGGCTCAGGTCATGATCTCGCAGTTCATGCGTTCCGTTCGAGTCCCACACTGGGCTGGGTGCTGACAGCCTGTCAGCACCCAGCCCACTTCCTATCCTCTGTCCCCCTCTCTCCATCCCTCCCCCGTCTTGCACTCTCCCAAAAATAAATAAATATTTTATAAAACAGATAAAACTATAGCAGATAAATCTAGTAAGTAGAAAGATATATAAAAATGGAAAGAGAATCAATAGAAACTCAAATATACAATGTTAGAATTCAGATGTACTCACATTGAAATAAAAGTAGGAACGTGTATAGCAAAGTCAAATATAAATGACCTTTGAATAAGCAACTATTTAGGAATATTCATTCAAAACTCTTGCCTTCATCCCTCAAATTAAAGGCACCTGAGAGTTTCTTAGTTTGAAAATAGCAAACATTTATGAAGTATCTGCTGTATGCCAGGCATGGTTTTAAATGCTTTATATGTATGAACTCTTGTAATCATTGCAACAGCACTATGAGTAAAGTATTATTTTCATGTTACTTCATCTCTTTCAAATGAGGAAACAGGAACTGCAGAGGTTACGCTAGTTTTCCAGGGTCACAGAGCTCTTAAGAATGAAGCTGGATTTCAAACCCAAGAAGTTTGGCTGCAAAGCAATATTGCCTCAGAATACAAGTCCCAAGAAAGTTTCCAAACGACGCTTACAAATACCATCAGTGACACTCAAAGCATAATGTAATATACAAATGAACCTGATGTCCCTTTTCACGTTCAGACTGACAGTGCATCCTGAACTCAGGGTCCGCTAAAAAGGGGTCCCTTGAGAGCATACACAAATGGTTTAATTGGAAGAGTACATGATAAATCCTAAAGCTTTGGGATTCAGAAGAACACAAATAATAGAGAACCCTTTAGGATGCTTTCCTGAAAATGCAGAGTGAACAGGGAGAAGACAAGAACTCCTGCAACTTGTAACCATATTTTCTCAAAACCGTAGAAATGCTCATGCCATCACAGAATCTTCCACGTGTAATGAGAGCAAAGTTTAATTGTGCAGGAACAATGCCGAGATATCTTTTCAACCTGCCTATGAACTCTTGTTTGAAGACTATGGAAGAGCCCAAGTGCGAGCTAGACTTAACTGTGGTCTCATTTGGGAGGTATTTTCAGTTAAAATAGTATTTAGTATTCTGGTAAAAGTTCTTGCCTCTCTCTCTCTCTCTCTCTCTCTCTCTCTCTCTCTCTCTCTCTCCCTCTCTCTTTTTAAGATCTAAGAGAAAAATCTTTGCAATGCTTTAGAGCTGAATATTTTAAAAAGTATTTTAAGCTGAAGAGTATGCGCTTAGCCTTTGATTTCCATCCAATCCCAGAGGTGTTTGCTGTGGTGTATCGGCCCTGTCCTGTTTCCCAACATTCAAGCTGGTTGTTTAAGGACTCAGTTGTGAGTACCTGGTGAAAAGCCTTAAATAACTAGATAAACAGCCCAGCTGCCAACCTAAAGCAATCTTACACTTAGGGGGTGAGTGGCCCAGGAAATTTGCTCTTTGTCATTTTGACTTGGGTTTGAAAATGGACCTGGGCTGCATTCCAGCTCAAAGAGCCGTTCACTTCCAAAGACTCCTAAATTGTCCCAAGGAGCTCATTTTAGCAGTGGATTATTTGTGTTTGGCCAGGCATCCTAATAGCAAAAGCTGTCTGCTTTGGCAAGCAAAGGCTATGGCAGGATTTAGAATTACTATCCCCAGTGTTTTTCTTGATGAGGTTATTTTTCAGGAAAGCAGTCCCCCACCCTCCATTTAAAAAGTGACACTGCCTGAGTGTTGTGCAGTCAGTCTTCTTGAACTCATAAAGGGCCTCCCACGGCAGGGTGGCCTGTTCTATGTATCAGAGGCGAAGTTGAAACAAACGAGAAGCAGCACCAGGTATTTACCAAAACCAAAGCTGTCTGAATGACACATTCATCTTTTCCTATACCCGAGGTGGCAGTTATTGGTTGACTAGGGATGAGGAAGAATTTGGAGGTTTAAATTTAAAAATAAGAACGATAAAGAATTTGTGAAAAATTTTCTTTAGGGGATATAGAGCGTAGGTACTTGAAGAGTCGATGCTTATTTATCTACACAGTTGTAAATTGGGCCTATTGTCCGACTCTCTCCCTGGCCTGGGAGGCCTCCAGGTTTTGGTTACCATCAGCTGGAAGCTAACTAGCATAGTACGTACACACTGCAGGGGCTCAAATGTTACCGGAAGGCAGAGGTGAGATTAGAACACAGGATCAGGTAATGCTTCACTCATCGTATTAGAGGAGTCCAAAATTAAGTACACGAGAAGATCCCCAGGACTGAAGGAAGAAAAAGTTAGAATTTCTACTTCTATTTAGTTTTACCTCATTTATATACCTGTTTACATTTTAATATCACAGTATGATACATGTAGAATTTAAAACAGATAATTAGGTGTATATTAAAGAGTGCTTGCTCAAAAATATTTTTACTGATGGTGGAAAATGATAAAAATTTTTGAGTGCCGCTTTGCTGCTTTATTGCCCCATAATTAGTCTCTCATAGGTGTCAATGGAGTTTATTGAATTTGAGTTTTAAAATAACCTGGTGGGCAGAATATGAATAGCATTTTACCATTGAAGGAAAAGGGGAAGAAAATACTAGTGCTAAGTGCTGGGGGTTTTATCCTGGTTAATCCTCACAGCAGCTCCCTTGTATAGCTGATGAAGCAGAATGTGCTATTATTTTCTGGAATAATTTAAAGAGAATTGGTATCATATCTTCCTTGTTGGGTAGAATTCACCAGTGAAATCATCTGGGCCTGTTTTGGAAGATGATCAATTATTGATTGAATTTTTAAAATAGATATAGGCCTTGGGGCACCACTGGGTGGCTCAGTCAGTTGGGCATCCGACCTGGGTCAGGTCATGATCTCACAGCTCATGGGTTCAAGCCCCGTGTTGGGCTCTGTGCTGACATCTCAGAGCCTGGATCCTGCTTCGGATTCCATCTCCCTCTCTCTCTGCCCCCACACCCTGCTCGCACTCTGTCTCTCTCAAAAATAAATAAACATTAAAAAAATTATTAAAAATAGATATAGGTGGATTCAGATAGGCTATTTCTCCTTGTGTGAGTTGTAGTAAATTGTGTCTGTCAAGAAGTTGGTCCACTTCACCTAAGTCATTAAATTTTTGATCATAGAGTTGTTCATAATATTCCTTCATCATCCTTTTGATGTCTGTGGGGTCAGTTGGGATGATCCCTCTTTCATTTCTGATATTAGTAATCTGTGTCTTCTCTTTTTTTTATTAGCCTGCTAGGTGTTTATCAATTTTATTGATCTTTTCAGAGAACTGGCTTTTGGTTTTGTTGATTTTCTCTATTGATTTCTTGTTTTCAATTTCATTGATACCTGCTCTGATTTTATTTTCTTCAACATACTTTCAATTTAATTTCTTCTTTTGCAGTTTTCTAAAGTGGAGTCTCAAATTAGTGGTTTTAGATCTCTCTTCATTTCTGCTATATACATTCAATGCTATAAATTTCCCTCTAGGGACTCTTTTTGCTGCATCCTACAAATTTTGATAAATTGTATTTTAATTGTCATTTAATTTGAAATATTTTTTTATTTCTCTTGATATTTCTTCTTTGACCTACATGTATTTAGAAGTATTTTGTTCAATCCCCAAATATTTGGGGATTTTTCAGTTATCTTTCTGTTATTGATTTCCAGTTTAATTCCATTGCGATATTACAGTATACTTTGTATGACACTTACTCTTTTAAATTTGTTGAGATACATTTTATAGCCTTGAATGTGGTCTGTCTTGGTGAATGATCCATGTGAGCTTAAGAATATGTTGACTGGGGATGCCGGGGTGGCTCAGTCAGTTAAGTGTCTGACTTCAGCTCAGGTCATGGTCTCATGGTTTGGTGAGTTTGGGCCTCACGATGGGCTCTGTGTTGACAGCTCTGACCTCGGAGCCTGCTTCAGATTTTGTGTCTCCCTCTGTCTGCCCCTCCCCTGGTCATGCGCTCTCTCTCTCTCTCTCTCTCTCTCTCTCTCTCTCTCTCAAAAAATAATAATAATAATAATAATAATAAACATGTTTCTTTAAATAGCATATGTTGGCTGTTGGATACAGTAGTCTTATAAATGTCAGTTAGGCAGAGTTGATTGATAGCTGTTCTTTTCAAATATAGACTTACTGATTTTCTGCCTGCTGGCTCTGTCAGTTATTTAGAAAGGGGTGACTACTACAGTGACTAATTCTCCTTGCACTTCTGTCTCTTTTGCTTCATGTATTTTGATGCTCTGTTGCTAGGCAAATACACATTAAAGACTGTTATGTCTTCTTTGAGAATTGACCCCTTTATCATGAAATACCTGTCTTTATCCCTGATAATTTCCTTACTCTCAAGTCTATTTTGTCTGAAATTAGTATAATTACTCCAGCTTTCTTTTGATTAATGTTAGCATGGTATATCTTTTCTATACCTTTACTTTTAGTCTGTTTGTATTTGTTATTTAAAATGGGTCTAGGGGCGCCTGGGCGGCTCAGTTGGTTGAGTGTCTGACTACTGATTTCGACTCAGGTCATGATACCAGCATCGTGAGATCAATCCCTGCCTCAGGCTCTGTGTTGAGCATGGAACCTGCTTAATATTCTCCCTCTCTCTCTCTCTCTCTTTCTCTCTCTCTCTCTCCCCCTCAGCTCCTCTCCCCTGCTTGTGTGTGCTCTCACTCTCTCTAATAATAAATAAATAAATAAATAAATAAATAAATAAATAAATAAAGTTGTTTTTTTGTTCACAGTCTTTGTCTTTCATTGATGCATTTAGACTCTTCACGTAAACTGACTGTTAATATAGTTAGATTAATATCTACTGTATCTGTAACTGTTTTCCATCAATTACATTGTTCTCATCAATTACATTCTTCATTTTTTGTTTCTGTTTTTGCTTTCCACTCTTTCAGGCTTCTCTGGTTTTATTCAGCATCTTATATGATTCCATTTTCTCTCTTCTCTTAGCTTATCAATTATACTTCTTTCCAAAAATTTTTTTAGTGTTTGCTCTGGAGTTTGGAATATACATTTATGACCAATCAAAGTCCACTTTCAAATAACACTATACTGCTTCCTACATAGTTTGTCTACCTTATAGCAGGTTATTTCCAATCCCTTCCTCCCTGCCTTCCCTTACAACATTGTGGTCATTCATTTACCTCATCTATAACCTATAATCACGGATTATATTTTTGTTATTATTTTGAACAAGATGGTACCTGAAAGGTAATTAAGAAAAATGAAAACAAAAGGTTTCATTTTACCTTCGTTTATTTCATATCTAATGCTCCCCATTTGTAACCTGTATCATTTTCCTTCTCTCTGAAAACTTCAAAGTTTTCTTTGTTTAGAAAAGAAATTGCTTTTCTTGCAAAGTAGCTGTGCCTGTGACAGAGTTCTTCATTTGTCATCAAAATATGTGTCTGTCTGCAAGTTTTTGTTTCTCCTTTACATGAAGGCTAATTCTGGATACAGAATTGTAGGTATTGGTTATTTTCTTTCAACACCTTTTACTCCACTGTCTTCTTGCTTGCATGGTTTCTGAAGAGAAGTTCAATGTCATTCTTAAACTTGATCTTCTGTATGTAAGGTGGTTTTTTACCATTTGGATTCTTTTAAGATTTTTCTCTCTTTTTTTTTTTTTTAATGTTTATTTATTTCTGAGACAGAGAGACACAGAGCATGAACAGGGGAGGGTCAGAGAGAGGGAGACACAGAATCCGAAGCAGGCTCCAGGCTCTGAGCTGTCAGCACAGAGCCCGATGCAGGGCTCAAACTTATGGACTGCGAGATAATAACCTGAGACAAAGTCAGATGCTCAACTGACTGAGCCACCCAGGCACCCCAAGATTTTTCTCTTTGTATTTGGTTTTCTGCGGTTTGAGTATGACATGATTAAGTGTAAATTTCCCATGATCTCTCAGCTTTCTGAGTCTAGTTTCATGTCTGTCATCAATTTAGGAAAGTTTTTAACCATTATTACTTGAAATGTTCTTTTCTGTTCCTTTTTCTATGTCTTCTGAAATTCCCAGTATGCATACATTAAACCTAATGTGATGAGTTCTTGTGAACCTCTTCCATATCTTGCACGTTCTATTTCACTTTTTCATTCTCTTTTCTTTTTGAATTTCAATTTTGTAAATTTCTACTGACCTGTCTTCAAGCTCACGGATTCTTTCCTCATCTGTGTCCAGTTTACTGATGAATCCATCAGAGCCATTCTTTATTTCTATTACAGTGTTTTTGAATTTTAGTATTTCCTCGGGTTCTTTTTTTATAGTTTTTGTCTCTCTGCTTACATTACCTGTGTGTCCTTGCATGTGGCCCACTTTTTACATCAGCACCTTTAGCTTATTATTAGTCATAGTGAAATCCCTAGCCTTATAATTACAAAATTCCTGCATATCTGAGTCTGTTTCTGATGTTTGGCTTGTGTCTTCAGATTTGGGTTTTTTGGGTGTTTTTGTTATTGCTGGCCTTTTAGCATGAGTTTTAAATTTTTGTTAGACACTAGTCATGGTATATTAAGTAAAAAGAACTAAAGTGCATAGGCCTTTAGTATGAGCTTTTATGTTTTCTGCCAAGGAATTAGGCTATTTACTGTTTGCTATAGCTGTGGTATCAGAGTTAAAATTTTCTTCAGTGTCCTTTTTCTTTTCTTCCTTGTTTTATTTGAGTATACTTAGAGACTCTTTAAATAGGGTCTCAGGCTTGTAATGATTTTGGCTGTGATCCCCTGCTTTTCATACAGGAGCCTAATGAGGTGGTGGTAAGTTGTGGGGAGGGGAAATGTTCTATAGTCCTATGATTAGGTCTCAGTCTTTTAGTGACCCTTAGTTGGGTATTTCTCTTCCCTCAGATTGGTCAGGCTTTGATGATCCCCCAGGCCGGTAAAGTAGTTTCACTTAGGATAGGACTTGTTAAAGAGACCAGAGCATTCTGGGAATATTCATAAATGGCTACTTTAACCCTTCCCCTCTGCTGGAAGCACGAGTGAGTTCACAGTGAGAACCGGGTAGACCTCCTAGGGGTAAATCTCAGGACAGCACAGGAGCCCTCCTATTACAGGACCCTTCAGAGTTCTTAACTATCAACCAGTCTACACTGAGCCACCAACAATTTGTCAATTACAGTTGAAGGTGTTCATGGGGTATTGTCTTCAGTGTGCTTCTCTTCCTGAACTTCTCCTCCCAAATAAGTTGTGATCCTCTGCATCTGCCTGTCCCTCCCATTTTCAAGGAGGAAGTTTGCCCAGTGACCTCAGTTTGCTTATGGATCCAAGAACAATTGACTTAAAATCTGTTCAACTTTTTCCTGTCGTGATGTGATGGGAGTGATGACTTCCAAACTCTTTTTTACATATTGGACTCAGAAACCAGAGTCCAGATGAGTAAACAAATTCAAGTAGATTGAAGACCTCATCCAAGCTGAGAACACTAGTAAATGGTAATGCAGGGATTCCCTCATGGTTCTGGGTAGGCTAGAGCTTGGTGTGGGGCCCAGCACATGTTTGACAAATGAATCAGTGGCCCCAAAGCCAGGCCAGAGCCCTTTGTACTATGCCACACCACCATTGTCAAAAGTCAAAAGTCAGTGATTAGATGGGGTCCAGGGTAAGAGGGTTTAAAGAAATTAACCAAACAAAAACTCCCCTCAGTAAAAAAAAAATAAAACAATGGAACATTCTTAGGGATATTACTGACGGAAACAAAAAATTACCTATGTAATAAGGGAAAGCATTAGTACGAAGTAAGCCTAATCAGCACTAGAATACTTTGGTCAAATGTGGAGAACTACCTGAGATGTAAGAGGTAAAGAAACCTCAGACTACACCATTTCCATTTTTTATCAGTTTGGGAAACTGCTACTTCTAGACAGGTGTTCAGACTATGAAAGTGGTTCATAAGACAGATGCAAAGATGATTTTGAAAGGTTGGAAAGTGAGGCCTTTGGAGGAAGAGCATTCTGTGTCTGGAGAAGAGGAGGGTGGAGGTCAGCTGAATAGGTCTGCAAGCATGTGAAGAGTATTCCCACCTCTAACTTTTATAGAGCACAAGGCCAAAGCACCAAGCACTCCATGTAAAATTAAGACCAAAAGTTGACAAAATATCAAAGATGAGGATTTAATAATTGTTACCATGACTCGGTTATCTATTGGTGGGTCTGTAATGTTTGGGTGAGTGATAAAAGACATAAGTTATACATAATTATGTAGTGCATGTAATTTATTTTCTTATATTTATTTCAGCAGTCATTGATTATATTTTTATTTTTTTATCTAATTTTATTTTTATTTTGTTTTTGCTTTTAATTTTTTTAATGTTTGTTTATTTTTGAGAGAGAGAGAGAGACAGAGACACAGAGTATGAGTGGGGGAGGGGCAGAGAGAGAGAGAGAGAGAGAGAGAGACATAGAATCCAAAACAGGCTCCAGGCTCTGAGTTGTCAGCACAGAGTCTGATGTGGAGCTTAAACCCACAAACCATGAGATCATGACCTGAGCCAAAGTTGGATGTTTAACCCAGTGAGCCACCTGGGCACCCCTTTTTTATTTAATTACATTTTTAGAACTAAGATTTTGATCTAATTATTATTACATTATTAATGATGATATAAACTGGATTTTAAAAGAAAATGTGAATCTATTTAAGACTTTGTAAAGTTTATTTATTTATTTTGAGAGAGACAGAGACAGCACACATGAGGGAGGGGCAGAGAGACAGGGAGACAGAGGGCTCCAAGCAGGCTCCACAGTGTCAGCACAGAGCCCGACAAGGGACTCGAACTCATGAAACCGTGAGATCATGACCTGAACCAAAACCAAGGGTCAGACGCTTAACCAACTGAACCACCCAGACACCCCAGAAAATATAAATCTATTTAAAACATATACAGTTTGAATACATTTTTATCAAGTATAAATTAAAGTAAGTGTAAAAAACAAAAATTTTAACTTATTTCCATGTTTTAATGTAGCAGGATTCTTACACAGAGAGTCCTGACACCGAGGCTTTTCTTTCCAGGAAGCAACTTTATTCCTGCCTGCAGCACTCAGTTGGGTTCTTACCAAAGAACTGAGCCCCAATCACCACGTGGTGTAGTTTTTTAAATACATTTTTTACTTCTTTGTCTCCCATATATGGTAACACACAAACATGTAGTCTGAGTAAGTGGTCTCATGTTACAAGGTTGTGAGGGAAGTTGTCACATATGTGTATAGTCAGGTTGCCTTGAGGTATTTTTTTTTTCTTTCCTTAGGGAAGGGACCTTACCACGTTAAAAATGAGTTATTTTAATTCAGAATTATCTATTATATCAAATGAGTTCATTTAATTCAGAATTATCTATTATATCAAAATGAGGGATAAATATAATTAATAAATATCAAAAGTTTAAACTAAAATAATAAAATTAACTTTTTCATTTAGTTTATTTTTATTTTTATTTTATTATTTTTTAAATGAAATTTATTGTCAGATTGGTTTCCATACAACACCCAGTGCTCATCCCAACAGGTGCCCTCCTCAATGCTCATCACCCACTCTCCCCTCCCTCCCACCCCCATTTTATTCTCAGTTTTTAAGAGTCTCTTATGGTTTGCCTCCCTCCGTAAGTTTTTTTTTTCCCTTCCCCTCCCCCACGGTTTTCTGTTAAGTTTCTCAGGATCCACATAAGAGTGAAAACATATGGTATCTGTCTTCCTCTGTATGACTTATTTCGCTTAGCATAACACTCTCCAGTTCCATCCACATTGCAACAAAAGGCCATATGTCATTCATTCTCATTGCCAAGTAGTATTCCATTGTATATATAAACCACAATTTCTTTATCCATTCATCAGTTGATGGACATTTAGTCTCCTTCCATAATTTGGCTATTGTTGAAAGTGCTGCTATAAACATTGGGGTACAAGTGCCCCTATGCATCAGCACTCCTGTAACCGTTGGGTAAATTCCTAGCAGTGCTATTGCTGGGTCATTAGGGTAAATCTATTTTTAATTTTTTGAGGAACCTCCACACTGTTTTCCAGAGTGGCTGCACCCACCCAGTTTGCATTCCCACCAACAGTGCAAGAGGGTTCCCGTTTCTCCACATCCTCTCCAGCATCTATAGTCTCCTGATTTGTTCATTTCAGCCACTCTGACTGGCGTGAGGTGATATCTCATTGTGGTTTTTATTTGTATTTCTCTGATGAGGAGTGACGTTGAGCATCTTTTCATGTGCCTCTTGACCATCTGGATGTCTTCTTTAGAGAAGTGTTAATTCATGTTTTCTGCCCATTTCTTCACTGGATTATTTGTTTTTCAGGTGTGGAGTTTGGTGAGTTCTTTATAGATTTTGGATACTAGCCCTTTGTCCAATATGTTTTTTGCAAATATCTTTTCCCATTCTGTCGGTTGCCTTTTAGTTTTGTTGATTGTTTCCTTTGCAGTGCAGAAGCTTTTTATCTTCATGAGGTCCCAATAGTTCATTTTTGCTTTTAATTCCTTCGCCTTTGGAGATGTGTCAAGTAAGAAATTGCTGTGGCTCAGGTCAGAGAGGTTTTTTTCTGCTTTCTCCTCTAGGATTTTGATGGTTTCCTGTCTCACATTCAGGTCCTTCATCCATTTTGTGTTTATTTTTGTGAATGGTGTAAGAAAGTGATCTAGTTTCATTCTTCTACATGTTGCTGTCCAGTTCTCCCAGCACCATTTGTTTAAGACCCTGTCTTTTTTTCCATTGGATATTCTTTCTTGCTTTGTCAAAGATTAGTTGGCCATACTTTTGTGGGTCCAATTCTGGAGTCTCTATTCCATTCCATTAGTCTATGTGTCTGTTTTTGTGCCAATACCATACTGTCTTGATGATTACAACTTTGTAGTAGAGGCTAAAGTCTGGGATTGTGATGCCTCCCGCTTTGGTCTTCTTCTTCAAAATTACTTTGGCTATTCGGGGACTTTTGTGGTTCCATACAAATTTTAGGATTGCTTGCTCTTGTTTTGAGAAGAATGCTGGTGCAATTTTGATTGGGATTGCACTGAATGTGTAGATAGCTTTGGGTAGTATTGACATTTTAACACTATTTATTCTTCCAATCCATAAGCATGGAATGTTTTTCCATTTCTTTGTATCTTCTTCAATTTCCTTCATAACCTTTCTATAGTTTTCAGCATACAGATCTTTTACATCTTTGGTTAGGTTTATTCATAAGTATTTTATGATTCTTGGTGCAATTGTGAATGAGATCAATTTCTTTATTTGTCTTTCTCTTGCTTCATTATTAGTGTATAAGAATGCAACTGATTTCTGTACATTAATTTTGTATCATGTGACTTTGCTGAATTCATGTATCAGTTCTAGCATACTTTTGGTGGCGTCTATTCCATGTATAATATCACGTCATCTGCAAAAAGTGAAAGCTTGACTTCATCTTTGCCAATTTTGATGCCTTTGATTTCCTTTTGTTGTCTGCTGATGCTAGAACTTCCAACACTATGTTAAATAACAGCGATGAGAGTGGACATCCCTGTCATGTTCCTGATCTCAGGGGGAAAGTTCTCAGTTTTTCCCCACTGAGGACAAGATTAGCTGCAGGCTTTTCATAAATGGCTTTCATGATGTTTAAGTATGTTCTTTCTATCCCGACTTTCTTGAGGGTTTTTATTAAGAAAGGATGCTGAATTTTGTCAAATGCTTTTTCTGAATCTATTGACAGGATCATATGTTTCTTATCTTTTCTTTTGTTAATGTGGTGTATCATGTTGATTGATTGGTGAATGTTGAACCAGCCCTGCAGCCCAGAAGTGAATCCCACTTGATCATGGTGAATAATACTTTTTATATACTGTTGAATTCGATTTGCATGCATATTCATCAGGGATATTGGCCTGTAGTTCTCTTTTTTTCCTGGGTCTCTGTCTTGTTTCGGAATCAAAGAAATGCTGGCTTCATAGAATGAGTCTGGAAGTTTTCCTTGCCTTTCTATTTTTTGGAACAGCTTGAGAAGGATAGGTATTATCTCTGCTTTAAATGTTTGGTAGAATTCCCCAGGGAAGCCATCTGGTCCTGGACTCTTATGCGTTGGGAGATTTTTGATAACTGATTCAATTTCTTCGCTGGTTATGGGTCTGTTCAAGTTTTCTATTTCTTCCTGTTTGAGTTTTGGAAGTGTGTGTGTGCTTAGGAATTTGTCCATTTCTTCTAGGTTGTCCAGTGTGTTGGTATATAATTTGTCATAGTATTCTCTGATAATTGCTTCTATTTCTGAGGAATTGGTTGTAATAATTCCATTTTCATTCATGATTTTATCTATTTGGGTCATGTCCCTTTTCTTTTTGAGAAGCTTGGCCAGAGGTTTATCAATTTTGTTCATTTTTTTCAAAAAAAACAACTCTTGGTTTCATCAATCTGCTCTACAAGTTTTTTAGATTCTATATAGTTTATTTCTGCTCTGATCTTTATTATTTATTTTTCTTCTGCTGGGTATGGGGTGTCTTTGATCTTCTGCTTCTAGTTCCTTTAGGTGTGCTGTTAGATTTTTTATTTGGGATTTTTCTTTCTTGAGATAGGCCTGGATTGCAATGTATTTTCCTCTCAGGACTGCCTTCGCTGCATCCCAAAGCGTTTGGATTGTTGTATTTTCATTTTCATTTGTTTCCATATATTCTTTAATTTCTTCTCTAGTTGCCTGGTTGACCCATTCATTCTTTAATAGGGTGTTCTTTAACCTCCAAGGTTTTGGAGGTTTTCCAGACTTTTTCCTGTGGTTGATTACAAGTTTCATAGCATTGTGGTCTGAAAGTGTGCATGGTATGATCTCAGTTCTTTTATACTTATGAAGGGCTGTTTGTGACCCAGTATGTGATCTATCTTGAAGAATGTTCCATGTGCACTCAAGAAGAAAGTATATTCTGTCACTTTGGGATGCAGAGTTCTAAATATATCTGTCATGTCCAACTGATCCAATGTATCATTCAGGGCCCTTGTTTCTTTATTGATCCTGTGTCTAGATGATCTATCCATTGTTGTAGGTGGGGTATTAAAGTCCCCTGCAATTACCACATTCTTATCAATAAGGTTGCTTATGTTTGTGATTAATTGTTTTATATGTTTGGGGGCTTCTATATTTGGGGCATAGACATTTATAATTATTAGCTGTTCCTGATGGATAGACCCTGTAATTATTATATAATGCCCTTCTTCATCTCTTGTTACAACCTTTAATTTAAAGTCTAGTTTGTCTGATATAAGTATGGCTACTCCAGCTTTCTTTTGACTTCCAGTAGCATGATAGATAGTTCTCCATCCCCTTACTTTCAATCTGAAGGTGTCCTCAGGCCTAAAATGAGTCTCTTGTAGATAGCAAATAGATGGGTCTTGTTTTTTTAATCCATTCTGATACCCTATGTCTTTTGGTTGGAGCATTTAGTCCATTTACATTCAGTGTTATTATTGAAAGATATGGGTTTAGAGTCACTGTGATGTCTGTAGGTTTCATGCTTGTAGGGATGTCTCTGGTACTTTGTGGTCCTTGCAACATTTCACTCGTAGAATCCCCCTTAGGATCTCTTGTAGGGCTGGTTTAGTGGTGATGAATTCCTTCAGTTTTTGTTTGTTTGGGAAAACCTTTATCTTTATCTCTCCTTCTATTCTGAATGACAGGCTTGCTGGATAAAGGATTCTCAGCTGCATGTTTTTTCTGTTCATCACATTGAAGATTTCCTGCCATTCCTTTCTGGCCTGCCAAGTTTCAGTAGATAGGTCTGTTACTACTCTTATGTTTCTACTTTTATAAGTTAGAGCCTGTTTATCCCTAGCTGCTCTCAGCATTTTCTCTTTATCCTTGTATTTTGCCAGTTTCGCTATGATATGTTGTGCAAAAGATCGATTCAAGTTATATCTGAAGGGAATTCTCTGTGCCTCTTGTATTTCAATGCCTGTTTCCTTCCCCAGATCAGGGAAGTTCTCAGCTATGATTTGTTCAAGTACACCTTCAGCCCCTTTCGCTCTCTCTTCCTCTTCTGGAATTCCTATTATACGGATATTGTTCCATTTGATTGCATCACTTAGTTCTCTACCTCTCCCCTCATACTCCTGAATTTTTTTATCTCTCTTTTTCTCGGATTCCTTTTTTTCCATAATTTTATCTTCTAATTCATCTATTCTCTCCTCTGCCTCTTCAATATGAGCTGTGGTCGCCTCTGTTTTATTTTGCAGCTCATTTATAGCATTTTTAAGTTCCTCATGACTATTTCTTAGTCCCTTGATCTCTGTAGCAATAGATTCTCTGCTGTCCTCTATCCTTTTTTCAAGCCCAGCGATTAATTTTATGCTATTATTCTAAATTCTTGTTCCTTTATATTGCTTAAATCATTTTTGATCAATTTGTTAGCTGTCCCTACTTCATGGAGTTTCTTTTGAGGAGAATTCTCCCATTTCATCATTTTGGGTAGTCCCTGCTATAGCTCCAAACTGCAGGGCATGTCCCCTGTACTGTCCAGCGTAACTTGTGTTGGTGGGCGGGGCTGCGGCCAGACCTGGTGTCTGCCCCCAGCCCACTGCTGGGGCCACAGTCAGACTGGTGTGTACCTTATCTTCCCCTCTCCTAGGGGCAGGACTCACTGTGGAGTGGTGTGGCCCCTGTCTGGGCTGCTTGCACACTGCCAGGCTTGTGGTGCTGCTTTGATGAGATCTGGCCAAGGGCGTATTAGCTAGGGTGGATCTGCAAGGTAAGCATAGGGGCGGGAGGGGCAGGCTTAACTCCCTTTGCTATCAGTGGCCCCCTGCGGGAGGGGCCCTGAGCACAGGGAGGGAGGCAGGCCCGTCAGAGGGATGGAGCCACAGAATCTACGGGCATTTGCACCGTGCAAGCAAGTTCGGTGATGGGAACTGGTTCCCTTTGGAATTTTGGCTGGGGGATGGGAGAGGGAGATGGTACTGGCCAGTGCCTTTGTTCCCCCACTGAGCTGAGCTCTGTCTTCAGGTGCTCAACAACTCTCCTTCCCCACGTCCCCTTGCCCTCCGTGCTCTCCGAGAGCAGAGCTGTTGACTTTTAACATTCCAGATGTTAAGTCCCACTGGCTGTCAGAACTCATGGAGTCCAGCCCCTCCGCTTTTGCAAACCAGACTCCGGGGCTCTGCCTTGCCAGGTGGGCTGCCCCTCCACCGCCCCGGCTCCCTCCCGCAGGACTGTGTAGCGCACACCGCTTCTCCACCCTTCCTACCCTCTTCCGTGAGCCTCTTGTCTACCTTGGCTCTGGAGAGTCCATTCTGCTAGTCTTCTGGTGGTTTGGGGGTTATTTAGGCAGATGTGGGTGGAATCTAAGAGATCGGCAGGACGAGGTGAGCCCAGAGTCCTCCTACGCCTCCATCTTCCTTTAATCTCTCATTTAGTTTTTTGAAAAATAAATTGCCGTGTGTATTTATAAAAAGAAAACACTTGGGACGCCAGGGTGGCTCAGATGGTTAAGCATTCAACTCGATTTCAGCTCAGATCGTGATCTCACGGTACATGAGATCAAGTCCTGTGTAGGGCTCTGTGTCAATAGTACCGAGCCTGCTTGGGATTCTCTGTCTTTCTCTCTCTCTGCCCCTCCCCGATTCTCTCTCTCTCAACGTAAATAAAATAAAATAGATAAATAAAATAAATAAAATTTAAAAAATAAAAAGAAACTTTAAAAAGAAAACTCTTCACAGTTGTAGATTTCTGTGTGCCTACATAAAAAATCACTACCATGCTTCACACATATGCCTAACTTCCATACATTCAAATTTAAGAGTAATATGAATTATTTACTACTGCAAAATGCTCCTACTATGTCATTGGCAACCCTTGCAAATACCGTGTCGATTCCTGAGTACCTCTAGAATCACAATTTGAACTAAAAAGAAAGCAAGAATATGGATATTGGGCACCACAGGAAAATAGTACTTGATTATATAAAGTTCTGTTGCATTTTTGCTATTTTTTTCAAATTAATTAGTTTTTTATCTAAGTGTTTCTGTCGCTTAAATTCTCTTCATACTCAAAAGCAGCATCTGTTAAAGCATAACTGCCTTCATGTCCCTTGGGCTCTGTCACTTTGTTTCACTAACACAGAGCAACAGGTGTGGGGCTTCTCCCTGGGGCCTGGATAACGTTGGTCCTAAAAGCAGAGAATTAGGGTTAAGACCTCTAGCCGGAGGAGAGAGCCAGGTCCCTAGTGGCAAAGATACTCTCATGTTCTTCAGTACATGTGTGTTTTGTGTGTTTGTAATGGATGAACTCTGTAAGAGGTGGGCTCAGGGCAAAGGTCCTTGTTTCCAAGTTTTTCTTAAAAAAACAAAAAAAAAAGAAAAAGAAAAAGAAAACTACCCCAAATCATCTCCATTAAGTATAGGCCTCCTTTACAAGGAGACACATATATTTTTTTATAGTCTGACCATTTATCGATAGCATTCACTGTTGATTTAGTACTTTACCTCTTATTGTGCCTTTTTAACATGCATGAAGAGCATCCATTTGTATCACTCAAATGCTGCTTCTCTGGGTACTGAGTAAAAAAAAAAAAAAAATGATTTTTCCCCTCTAAACTCCTTTAGCATTCATTTGAATCAATGCTATGGTACTTACCACAGTCTGCCCTCTGTTATGAGTATTTGGGTATATCACCTTTCCCATGTCATTCATTCAGTCAACAACTATTTCTTACAAAACAAAGCACCGATTCCTATGAAGCTTATAATCTCATGTGGGACACAAAATAAACAAATATTCAATATCCTGGAGCGGCAATTAAGAAAATAGAGCCAGTTAAGACAATAGAACGTTTTAGGAGTGCTATTTTATATATACAGGTAGTCTGGGAAGGCCTCTGTGAACAGAGATGTGATAAATGGAGGGAATGGGCCATGGAAATAAGTGGAGATAAAGCTGTCTAGGTGGAGGCGTCTGTAACTATAAAGACTGCGAAGAAATGTGTTCCGTAAACAAGTGTTGCTAAAGAGGGTCAAAAGAGGGGGAATGTAGAGGAAAAGAAGTCATGTCCGAAAAGGACCCAAAAGTACAACTATGTGGGGGGACTTATAGGTCAAGGTAAAAAAATTTAGATCGTAAGCTCCTTTAAGATAGGTGACTAGGTGTGGTCTTTGCGTCACTCAGAGGTTCTTAATAGTGCCACCCATGACTATGACAAGCTATGTGTTTAAGGAAACTTCTGTACCTCTGGCTTTCAACTGATAACAATTATCTGTTAATTTTGTCTGATTTGAGGATATAACAGGAAATGTGAAGTGCAGTTAAATAGCTATCTAAAAGTGTAATATAATATAAATTACAATGAAATAGTAATAATAATAATAATAATAATAATAATACAAAGTAAGGTCTCTGTGGTAATCTTTGATCTTTTTCCTCCCAGGATTTCCAAACTGTATTACCATCATTTGATCTCTTCTCAAAGTATGGAAAATTATATTCAAAAGCTGGACAAATTGTATAAAGGTATGCTATTTTGCTAAGAAGTATTTCAAAAAGTATATTAAAAACATTTTAAAAATCAAACAAGATTGACTTTAACTCCCAAGCATTTTTAAAACTGTGCTATAATATTTATCTATAATAAAAGTTTATCTTTTGTTCTGATTTAATGGCTTTAACATTCAAAAATCATGGATTTTCTTTTTCAAATCTCCCAAATAGACTCAAAACACATTAAGAGAACTGACAAAAATCTGAGGTAACCTTTTAAGTTGATTAATACAGTAAATAGGTTTACACAATGCAATGAAAAAAATACTGATAGTGTCCAAAAGTTAAAATAGTATAAAATATTATATTCAGTATGTGTGCTATTTGAAATATGAGTTGTCTTTAGGGGATTCCAAATAAGTAGTGTCTAAGTTCTCTGATTATCAAAGTTTACAGTACGGAAAAGAACAGAGATACCCATATAAACTTCAAGATCACAAAATAAGCTGTCAGTGAAAACTGTTTAATTGCTGAGAAGTTTTAGAATAGCAAGTGATTATAATAAAGTAAGGCTAATAGAGATTGTGGCACTTTCGACCAAATTAAAGGAGGTATGGTAAGAAGACAGCAAAGATGACTACAGTTGAGGGAAAAGCGCAGCCTTGAGAAATCATGCTGGGTGAAATTCCCTAGGTAGCCTCCCCCACCGAGAAGCAAGGGAAAAACAGGACTGGTTCATTGGAAAGAGCACAGAGTAGATTCAAGCAACTTGGGTTCTGTAGATTTCATGTCAGTTTAACTTCTCTCCCCACTTACAACTTTGGATGCCTCAAAGTTGTTCTATATGTTAAATGTAGATACTAATATCTACCTCTTAACTACTCCAAAGGAATATATGAAGGGGAATATATGAAGGGAAATATGAAATATCCTGGGCTAATACAAAAGCATACATATAATGCCAAGTGGAATTGTGGTTTCAAAGGTTTATAAAGTATCAGTACAGATTGGAGCATCTATCTAGTATCTGTGACTCACAGGATGAAGTAGTTTTAAAAAATTTTTAACATTTATTTATTACTGAGAGACAAAGAGAGACAGAGCGTGAGCAGGGGAGGGGCAGAGAGAGAGGGAGACACAGAATCCAAAGCAGGCTTCAGGCTCCGAGCTGTCAGCACAGAACCCGACACGGGGCTCAAACTCACAAACTGCGAGATCATGACCTGAGCTGAAGTAGGTGCTTAACTGACTGAGCCATGCTGGTGCCCCCAGGATGAAATGGTTTACATAAAATTTTCCATTTTTGTGTATGACTTCAGATATTAGTTCAAAGATAGAGCCCATTATAATGGTGAAAGGTTGAAAACAGCATGAACACTCAATAAATGCTGAGTTAAATAAATGAGGACATGAAATGCAACATTCTGAAGACATCAAAAATACTAACATAGATCTTTACCTATTAGTTTGAAAAAAAATGCTTATAATATATTTCTAAGAAAAGAAGGCTGAATTCAACAGAACCTGTGTAGTCCGATTTCATTAAAACTGTGTGTGTGTGTACATGTATATATATAATGTGTATGTATATATAAAAGCACGCATGCACTTATTTGCATATTACATGCATATGTATACATCCTTAAAAGGCAAAATGTTAGCATTAGTTATCCCTAGATAGTGAGATTATGATTTCCTTTTTGGATGACGCCTCTTTGTAGTCTCATTTTATGAAATTTGCCTCTAATCAGACAAAAGCAAAGTGTTGAAACAAAATACTCCAATAGGGGCTACTTGCCCTTCTTTACCAATTACAGAAACATCTTGACTTTCTTCTATTCAATCATCGTAATTTAGAGACAATTATCTTTTTTTCTGAAGACAAAATAATTACTTGCTAAGTTATTTATAAGGAAGACAAGGATGAGTAACAAATGTTTCACATTACTTTTAATTAAAAAGAGTGCCCAATGCACAGATATGTGACGGAAATATGAGATAGAAATTTTAAAAAAAAAATGTTTTGCTAACGCTTCTCTTGGATCTGGAACTATTTTGTGAATTGAAAATATTATCAAAATGTCATCTCCTCTTCTTGGAAAGGAAATTAATGCCTAGTGTTTAATTTTGGTAAGTGGAGGGTAGCAGCCTTAGCTGAGGCTCTCCTATTAAGATTTAATTTCAGCAAATACAACAGAGTGCTTCTGTTCTTTGTGAAGAAGGCCAAGACGGGGACACTTACCCCAAAGTGTTGAATAAAGATGCCATAGTAATTTTTTGAGCTATCTATTTGATTGCTTCAGCTTCAAGGTAGTTCATCACTTCACTATAATTCACCCTACATTGCCTCTTACACCCATACTACACTTTCCCATCAGTCCGATTAGAATAGTGATGCCTTTACCAGATTAATCTTTCTTTCCTTAGCACGTCTGCGTTTAGGATAAACAGAGCCAACGCTACCCATTTTGATTAATACACTAAGATTTCAGCCTGGAAATGGCTGAGAGTGAATTAGATTTTAAATACGCACATATTTTAAAATCTGCTCTCTGAAAAGAATATGACTCCTTATAATTTCTTTAACTTTTCTTTATAACTGCTTACTTTTGTAACCTTTGGTTACAGTTTCCTAAAGGCAGCTTTGTTGAAAATCGGATTATACTAGAGCCTTTGGAGGATATAGACTGCTTTGCCATAAAGACTGCTACATCCATCTTTCCAGGCAGAAGAGTTTCTTTAAGGACTCAAGTGAAACAAAAATTAGCAAAATAAGGTGAAATCATTGGTTAGTCTGGCATCAGTGTGAGTTGTCTTGCATTATGTGCTCTCCAAGTTTTTCAGATTCTTCTTTGTTTGGTCCAAGCTATCTTTCTGCTAAAATGTGGTTAAATTTTGAGGCCAGATGAGTTGTTTTAATTAAATTATGATGCATGAAAACCAATGTACTTCCCCCCCCATCCCATACCCCTTTTCATAGGAATTTGGCACATAAATCACTCAAACAGCTGAGAAAAAAAATTAAAATAAAAAGTACATTTAGTCAGCACCTGAGTTAGGAAAGGGGTGAAATTCTATTGTCTTTTCCCAGAAGAAATAAGGTCTTAGCAAACATGTAAGGAAAAAGAAGGTATCTGAAGAGAAAGGAATAATCAGGCATATAAGCTATATATGTGCCTTTTGGGGAATCCTTTTTTTTTTTTTTTTAACTTTTTTTTTTTTCAACGTTTATTTATTTTTGGGACAGAGAGAGACAGAGCATGAACGGGGGAGGGGCAGAGAGAGAGGGAGACACAGAATCGGAAACAGGCTCCAGGCTCCGAGCCATCAGCCCAGAGCCTGACGCGGGGCTCGAACTCACGGACCGCGAGATCGTGACCTGGCTGAAGTCGGACGCTTAACCGACTGCGCCACCCAGGCGCCCCTGGGGATTACTTTTTTAATTCAATAAGAGAAATGATGAAACTTTGTCATTCAGTTTGACACTATGTGAATTTATAACCCTTTCCAATTTAGTAATAATGAATCGGCAAAAAATAAAATGAAACAAAACCAAGGTATCTTTAGCATCTTTTTCTTGGCTCTGTGGTCCTTTGAATAAGGATAATACAACAACCCACTTGCCTGTAGGAAGACAGTCTGCTGCTTCTCCTTGACTGAGGCAGGTGGGCTGGGCATTCTACGTGTCTGGTGGCACATATGATCGGCATGGCTACCAGGAGCTTCAGCGGTGTGGACAGAGATCAAAGAATAGGGTAATTCCAGCAGGGCTGGGCATGAATCATATCATGGTGTAGCCTCCCAGACTTCTAACTGAGCTAACTCTATGTGAGCAAGATTTAAATAGAGAATTTGAGAACTCTTGTTACTGGGTTCTTTTTCTTCGTTCATTGTACCGTTTTGTTTTTAGAAAGTAAAAGAAGACAAAAGATAAAAAGGAGGTTAAAGTGTGAAATGAGTGTGGAATAGAAGGACCCCCACTGCCTGGATTCCTGGATTCTACTTCTGTGACTGCTGAGTGACCTTGACGCAAGTCTTTTAACCTCTGAAGTTTCTCTCTCTCTCTCTCTCTCTCTCTCTCTCTCTTTCTCTCTCTCTTCTTTGTCCCAAAGAAAAAATTGGAAACACGTTTGTTCATTCAAAAATTCTGCAGTTATAATAGTAAAATAAAAATGAGTATCCTACAGAAAATACACTTAAACCATACTTCTTACAGTGATTCAACGAACTATAACGTTTTATAGCCAACTGCTCATAATTATAGTGTGGATCTATGTACACATAGTGTGTGAATAGTGGGTATCTTGCCTCTGAGAATGTCTGTCACAACCACAGCCCCTGGTGACCAAAAGTGCCACAAATGGCTCCCCTGAAGTGGCCATATTCTGACCCCATTGCCCTAGTCACAATGGATGAAGCCAGTTTGGGGTACCCAAGTTAAAGGCAGCCAACACGTAAGTATGAATGATGAATGGTTTAAAGTATGAGTGGAATGAAGTGGTATGGTGTGACAGCTCTGCTCTGAGGGAAATAGGGACTCATCAGACCCATTAGAACCCCCTCAGGACATTGAACTTGTGAACACAGACATAGACCAGTGGGTATGGGACCAGAAACGTGTAGCCTCCCTCAAATCGAGAAGACATTTGCGGGTCTCTACTGCAAAGAGAGTGAAACAGTAATCTGGCCATTAAAGGTTGTGCTTAGCACATTGAATTCACTTAATAAGTGGTTTCTGAATGAAAAACAAGTGTCTCACTGATTAGATTGTGAAATTTTAGGGTACGCCTTCTAACCCTTTGAATCTGTAATAGCAATTGGCAGTCTATTAGGTATTTTGTAGATGGTAGGTGAATATTTGTTAATTCTGACTTCAGTACAAACTCAGAAGACAATTAGCTGGTATTAGAAAGAGTCTGAACATTGTCCACTTCAAAGCTACGTGGCAAATCTTGTGATTAAATCCATAACCTTGCCCTTGTCATTCTGAGTGTCTAAGCTGGAATTTTAAAGCTGATTGGTATAATGAGGCATTATGCAAGGAATTATGGTTTGTGAAGTTTTATAGGAAACAGATTTACTTTTAAAAAATAAGTTAATTTATGTACTTTGAGAGAGAGAGAGTGGGGTAGGAGCAGAGAGAGAGGAAGAGAGAACTCCAAGCCAGGCTTGAACTCACGAACTATGAGATCATATTCTGAGCTGAGATCAAGAGTCAGATGCTTAACCGACTAAACCACCCAGGCACCCCCAGATTCACTTTTAAAACATCTTCAGTGTTACTTTTTTAAAAACAGTTAACATTCATTTAGAGTCAAATTTGGTGAATAATGGTGGGAGTTATGGTAAGTATGGGTTTGCAGAAAATTCAAGGACACCATAAAAGTGAAAGCTTTTCTTAATAAGACAATATTTATGGCAAGGAGGAATTCACAGTCATCTGGAAGTGGGAAATAGAAATAGAATCGAAAAATATATTATGATGTGTTCCACAAAATAATGGAAGATGGTAAATAATTACTCTGTGTTATAAAGCGTAAGAAGTTGAGTAGAAGTAGCCAGATTCAGAACAGAGCAGACTTCTTTCAAACATTATGCATTCAGACTGGATGCATAACAGACTGGATGGTTCAACTATCAAGCTTCATTTTCTCTAGAAACAATTAACGAAAATCAAAATCAAAATGACATTATCAGAGACGTGGAGCGGGGAGTATATAACTGGGCACTGGTTTTAAAGTTTCCTAACTCTACCAAGCCTCATTTCTCTCTTCCTTGATTATTATTCTGTTTTTTAATTTTTAACAGTATATATTATGTTACTTTATATATAAATGAATACATATATATATATATATATATTATTTTACAGTAATGGAATAAATGATTCCTGTTTTTTGTCATAATCTTAGGATACTAGAATCTTATTCTAACGCTGCTGCCAGTACTCACAACATTTTGGGAACACAGTCTTTTAAAATAACTTTCAGCATTTTATGAGGTATTACATAACCTCAGTGCTTCAAAGTTACCTGTTGTTGGAATAAACAAAAGTAATTGTGAGGGCATCTTGCTTCTCTTTCTTTCCTCTTCCCCTTCCTGTTCCTCCTCATTGCCCTCCTCCTCCTCCTTTCTCTTCCTCTTCTTCCTCTTTTTTCCTCTCCTTCAAAGTTTTATCACTGTGTCCATATATGTATAGACACCCAAGAAAAATAATTCTAGCCCTTGATATCTTCTTGGGAACTGGTACGTATTTCATTGTTCAGAAGGCCAGTTTTATCTTGATCTCTGAGACCCAAGCTCTTGAATGCTTCAGGTGCTCCATAGCCAGTCTTTGTCATGTTTTGTTCTTCACCACCACTACCTCCCCCAAACACACATACATAAGCTCCTGATAACTAGAGAGGTGCCCAGACAAGTCCAAAAATGCCTTGTATTCAGTAGAGAGAAGACTGAGATGTGGAATCTTACTAGAGAATACAATTGAGGAAAGCAATCTGTTTCTTCCGGAAAACTACTTAGCTACATCAACTTCTATACAATTTTCTTCCTACATTCCCAGAATCAGCCATTTAAGAAAGTTAGTGAGACATAGTGTCTGACCAAAACTAAGCGATAATTCACCAATTAATTCTGAATGAATATTGGCCCCATTAAAAACATTAATAACACCGTGGATGTTTAAAGGTATATACCCTGAGAACATTTAGACTTAGATCTCCAGTTCTTCTGAAATCAACATACTCCTCAACTTTCTTATGGTTAAGCAGATAATATCTTTCTTCCCTGTAGCCCATCTCTAATTTCTTTGAGGGCAAATAACTGTCTTTCATGATAAATACCCTTTATCCAGCCTCTAGCAGAGCACCTGGCGCAGAGCAGAATATCTGTTGGATAAATGTTGTTAAGGAAGTTCCAAAAATCTTTCAAGGAATGGAAGCTGTAAAATAGCATCTAGCTTCCTGAAATAGTGCCTACAAAGACACCATTGCTCACTTGAATGCATACTTTGTGGAATGTTATTTTTAATAAGTCTCATTTATAGTTATGTTGCATATTATTTTGGATACAGATTTGGATATACACTAAGTTGGTTGACCCTGAGGTCAAGTTATGATTGCTGCTTGGGTAAAGTGTTCCTTCTGGAAACTAAACTTTTATGCCTGTAAATTAGTAATTTTCCTTAATTGTCTTTATCTACACAATATAGTATTGTGGCTTAGGGAAATGCTGAATCTTTTTTATTGATCGTATCCCCTTTTTACTCTGTTCCCCCACTTTTATGGCCTACCTCTCCTATCCATGTGGTGTCCATCATGTGCTAATTTTACCTTCAATCACATTTTTTTTCTCCAGCTTTTTAACTTTGCCGTGATGTTCTCTTCCATTTTATTCTTTTTCCATCATAAAATGGCTCAAACCCTTTTGGGAACAAAGGTGGATATTAATAAAATCACAAAATTGTATGTGGAACTTGTCTAAGGTCATAGTGATGCCTAAAAGCAGCAGAATTGCTGAACCAGTAGAGCTTAGTTGGTCCAAGTTCCAGTTCACGAGAAGCCATTACATAAAGCATCAGAATAAAATTTCGTTGAAAAATGAGTGAGTGAGTGAGTGAGTGAGTGAGTGAACCACTGGAGAATATAGTTTGGGTTGGTCTGTATGCCATGAATTAAATTCTAGTTAGCATCTGTCTTTAAGCATATCTAAAACCGTCTCTAAGCATATCTAAAACCATACTCATTACATCTTTTGTGTTACATCTCTAATGATGAGCTTTCTAACTCTTCTACAGTAAATGACTCTTCTCTCATAAACCACTGCCAATGGAAGACTCTAAATGAGAGAAACGGCATTCATTTGGACTGAGAATATAAGTGATTATTTGTTGTGTCCTACAAAAAGCACACAATGCCCGAACACTTATCTGTTCTCCCAGTTGATACTTCAAAACTTTTTCCTGTGAGTATGGAGTGAAATCCCTGCTTGGCCTGAGGCTTATGCTTGCCTTGCTCCTCTTGGAGCTCAATGTCCCCAGCAGGTTCCCTCGCATAGCACAGTAGGGTGTTGCTAAGTAAGTATATTCTTCCATGTCTGAACACTTAAACTCATTGATGAGGAAGTCACCGTGCTGCTGGTACTAGCAGATGTAGTCACTTATCAGTACAATGAGTTTAGTTTATAATTCTCAGCCTCATAGTTATGAGTACAGAATACAGTTCATTAAGACGCCTTTGCATTAAGCAGTCCTTGCCACAAAGTGAGGCGTCTGTACGCTGAGGAATCCTCATATTAAGAAATGACAAAACTGTGCATACTGGTTGGAATAAATCACTGAAGCAAACAGAAGGGAAACATAGAGTGTGTGTTTAATGTTAAACTGAGAAGTTAATGTGCCCACCTTATAAGGGAGATTGTAAGCCCGTACAAATTGTAAGTGAAGCCCAAGCTCTTATTATAAAATCTAATAATGATTATTTGCTAGGCTTGCATTGTTCCACAGTTAACCTATTTTCCAGCTTGAAAGTAGTCTTTTCTACTTAATATATTTTAAGGCATTTATATTTAATTCTAAACTACAACTACCTAACAAAAATTAATTTTCACATCTCTCTTATGTGAAAATAATCCAGTTGAATGAAAGAAAGATAAAAAAAATTGTGTTTAAAAAATGTAGTCCTTCATTCATACTTAACTATTATAAGCTAAGCACATCACTGACTGAGAGAAGGGAACACAAGCAAGATCATTTTGTTTTTTAGGTTTAACAGGTTTTTTTTTTTGTTAATGTTTATTTTTGAGAGAGAGAGAGAGAGAGAGTGCACAAGGGACAGAGAGAAAGAGGGAGACACAGAATCTGAAGCAGGCTCCAGGCTCTAAGCCATCAGCACAGAGCCTGGTGTGGGGCTCCAACTCACGAACTGCAAGATCATGACCTGAGCAGAACTCGGACACTTAACCCACTGAACCACCCAGGTGCCCCACAAGATCATTTTGTGATTTTTAGAGTCTAAGTAGTTTACTCATTTTTCCAAAACCTTGATATTTACTCATTCTCTGTTCAACAAGGATTCAATAAGAACCTTTTTTAAGTGTTATTGTATTATAAGTAATGTGAGTACAGAAATTTTTTAGTATATTTTAGTAAAATTTTAGTAAATTGCTACCCTCAAAGAGTTCAGTTCAGTTGACATGAAGAATCTGGAGTGTAATTAAAAATGAAAAAAAGGTTATTTAATATAAGAATTTTTTTTTTATTTGCTGTATGCCTAAAATGAGAACTAATAGGATTAAAATGGAATGGGGAGAGTTGGGAAAAATTTCTTGGAGGAGACAAAAGTTAAGACATATAGTAGCGAGGACTTTGGGTGATTATGATGTGACAATGTGGGTTCATCAATTGTAACAAATGTGCCACACTGTTGGGGGATGTTGTTAATAATGGGGGGGCGGGCAGGCTGTGCATGTGTGCCAGCAAGGGTTATATGGGAAATTTACGTACCTTCCTCTTAATTTGCTGTGAACCCAAAACTACTCTTTAAAACAAGGATTTTATTTTTTTTTAATGGCAATACCAAAATGGTGAGTAATTGTAACTTTCATCCAGTAAATTGGTAGGTATATAATTTTATGTAATATCTTTGTTAAACTTTTGGTATATAGCCATTAGAACTTCACATATGCATATTCTGTGACCTAGCAGTTCCTCTCCTAGATATATATCTAAAAGAAATCCAAACAAATATGTACAAAATATTCATAACAGCACTCTTTCTAATAGCCCTAAAGCAGAAACAACCCAAATGCCCATCTGTGATGAGTGGATAAACAAATGTGGTATATCCATACAATGGAATACTATTAGGCAACGAAGAAGAATAGTGTATTGATACATGCTACAACATGGATGAACCCCCAAAACACTGTGCTTAGTGAAATAAGCCAATCACAGAAGACCACATATTGTGTAGTTCTATTTATATGAAAGGTCCAGATTGGGCAAGGTAGATTCGTTGTTACCTTCTGGTGGGAAGGGGGGTAGAGAGCAGCTGCTAATGTCTGTGAATTTCTTTGTGGAGTGATGGGCTGTTCTAAAGTTAGATTATGGTGATGGATGAACAGCTCTGTAAATATACCTAAACCATTAACTTGTACGTTTTAAATGGTTGAATTTTATGATATGTTAATTATTGCCCAAAGAAACTTTTAAAAATCACAATGAGATACTAGTACATACTCACTGTAATAGCTAAAATTTTAAAAGAATGGCAATCACAAGATATAGCACTACTGTAACTTTCACCCAATAAGCTGGTAGAAACATAAATTGTTACAATATGTTGGAAAAAACTTTTTGACTGTAGACACAAAAACTTAACACATAAATCAAAGTGTGGTGGGGCTCCTGGGTGGCTCAGTCGGTTGAGCGTCCGACTTCGGCTCAGGTCATGATCTCACGGTCCATGAGTTCGAGCCCCGCGTCGGGCTCTGTGCTGACAGCGCGGAGCCTGGAGCCTGCTTCAGACTCTGTGTCTCCATCTCTCTCTGCCCCTCCCCCATTCATGCTCTGTCTCTCTCTGTCTCAAAAATACATAAATGTTAAAAAAAAAAATTTAAATCAAAGTGTGGTTTATAGACTACAACAATGAAAATGATCTCCTCCTCCTCCTTTTCCTCTCAATAACACAGAGAGCCTCATAAATATAATCCATTATAAAGCCATCCAATACACAACATACATTCAAATACCTTAGTCCATTCATTTAAAATGAAAAAATAGACATAATCTCTGATGTCTGGGATTGAAGCCATAGCAGCTGAAGGGAATGCAAGGGACCTTCTGTGAGTGTAGGTGCTGGTAATGTCCTACTTCTTGTTTTAGGTCGTAGATACACTTATGTTGTGTTTGTGAGAATTCAGTGAGCTGTATTTGTTATGAATTGTGCACCTTCCTGCATATACTTCAATTTTGGTAAGGGTGTAGGGGACGGAGGGCAAACAGAACCCAAACCCGGCAAAGCACCCATTCTCTCTGCAGAGGCAGCCACTCCTCAGCTCCACCTGGTTTTGCCTACGAGAAGGCAGGCTTAGTGACTTCAAACTATCTACTTTGAGAGAAGCTGGAAATATTTACATGAAATCCTCCATTTTTAGGTGTTGGCAAAGATTTCAATTATAAAAATATTGTGAGAACCACGCAAAGCACCACGAGAGCTGGACTTTTCCGTCCCTTGGTAGTTTTGGCAGCTGGAATGGCTCATTCGGGTGGTTCTGCCACTTCTACGTACGTGATCCTGGAGACATCCCTTAACCTCCCCAAGCCTCAGCTATCTCATCGGTAACACTTAGGATAACAATGCTTCCCTCTCAGGGTTAGTAAGAGGATTGACTCATGTGAAACCTCACTTAAGACTATGCCTCTGACTCAGCAGGCTCTCAATAAGTGACCATTGTTATTATTTTTATTGCCAGACTGCTCTCGGGATAACTGAAGAGAAAAAAGGGTGACAGTTTGAACAAAGACATACAGCCACAGCTTTCCACAGCGATAGTTTCTTGTCATTCCTATCTTCCTTCTCTCCCACTAACTGCCTTCCCATCTTAAATCTCCTCTTGCTATAGCCCTCCTAAAGCCCACCGTAGCCACGCCCCCTGTTTAGAATGAAAATGGAAATAAGGTAGCTGGAAGATCAATATCTATTTACCCATGTTGAGTCTCCGAACTCATTTTTTTCCCATAGAAATACAATGATCTGTGGTAGTTTATTTCTAAAATTTTATGCTTGTTCTAGGAAAAGTAGGCTATGATTCGGATAGGCTTTTCTGGACTGTCCTGGACACGTAACCACGGTAAATAATATAACATTATTTTCAGAGAGAAATGCATTTACAATTGCAATCTGTCTAAAAAAAGAAAATTTGATGCATACCTGTCTCTTGACACAAAACTTCTCGCACTGCAATATTAAGACTCTTAAATTTCATACGTAAACAAAATGGTAAGGGTAATTTTTATGACGTAAAATCCCATAGATAATTAAATTCTTACTTTAGCTTTTTACAAACATGAGTAACAAATAAGAACATTTTACATTTTAAAATCCCTCATCCTATATTTTTTATAACATTCTACTGCGGAAATAAGGAAAATAAAAGACAAGCCTTGGCAGAAAGATACAAACCTTAAGGGTAAATCAGAAAGTGAGTGACAACCACCTATATAATCAAGAATTTGCTCTACTAAATTCTGCTCGTCTACAATTGATTTTAGGCATTCAGAAAGCATTTGGATGTACTTCTCCCTCTGGCCCTTTTCCCCAATATTTACATTGAAAATCATTAAATTCAATAATTAAACATTATTTGCATGGTGTGGTTCATAATTATTCTAATTAATATTTCCAAAGTCATATGAGGTCAGGATTTATTACAACCCATATTCAGATGAAAAAAGTAAGACAAGGGGCAAAATTGGGATTGGGCTCCAGTCTAGTAAGACTTTCAGCTCAGGCGATTAGTTGTTGCCTTAGAATGATGCCCCGGGAGTGGTTGTTAACAGGCCTCCAAAGTCCATACCTTTGTCTCCTTGGCAGAAAATAATAGCATTCTGGAAACCCAGACTATATCAATTTACTCCTTCCTTTTAGTGAATATTTCCATTCTTTGGCTCAGATCAAGGTGGTGAGGCTGATCTCTCCTGCTGCACCTTATAAAGGTCCGGGAAAGTCAGCCCATTTCCTTGTGCCCTTGTTAATAAGAAAGAAACTTTTTATTATTATTATTATTGTTATAGTGAATTATTTCATCCTTGTAAGGAAAAGCCAAAGAAATATAGGAAGAAAGGGAACATGAAATCTCACTCTGCGATACAGAAAACAATTATTTCAAAGAGTGTGTCGTGTGTATAAGTAAATGTGTGCATAATAAAAATGTAGAGTGTAATTCAAAATTTTGAAGTATCTCAGCAAAAATAGAAATTCTGTGCTCCCACGTCTTTTCTACCCTCCCCTCTCAAGCCGCTGGCTTATTATACCAAAATAACCCGCCCCCCTTTAAAGAAAAATAAGTGGAAATGAAGAGCAACCCTGCATCAAGAAGAGAAAAAAGTGAGAATAACATATTGGGAACAGAAACCGCAGTCTAACTAGTGCCTCCCCACCTTCATTACCATCCTTCCAAATAAATCTCCCTGCTCCTCTTGAGCTGGCAAATAAAAAAATCAAGCCACAAGATATATGTGTGTGCTTCTTCTGATGAGCATCACCATCCATCTATAGTACGTCCCACATGCCAGTTTGAAGATGGGCTAGCGGGAGAATTAAAGACTTCAGAAAGTCCACAGCATAATCAAGAAGGCTTTTTTCTTCTGACTACACAGCTTTCATCTCTGTCTTGTGTGATTTTCTCCCCATCTCCTTCACTCTGTGGCAAAGATGCTGATGGCTGATGGGACAATAACGGATCATATACCTAACCTTCTAGGGCAACCAATTGGTTTCCAATATGGGGCACAAATGCCTTTGATAAGTTTCATTTTGGCAAGGACTGTTAGTTCAGGTGTATCCACACTCACACATTAGAATCCTGAATTCTGAAGTTTTAAAAGACGATGTCCAATTTCAAATGATTTTTTTTTTTTATTTCAAGTACAAAATAGCTTTTAAAGTACATGGCAAGATACAAACATTGCTTCAGATTTCAGTGAAAGCACTAAACATTTTATCGGAAATAGTTGGATGTTTACCTTTGTTTTTATATCACTGCAAGTAACCCTCCTCTAACACATAATGTTTTTCATTGTTTGAGGCTTGATGGCATATGGTTAGATGCCTAAGAAGTCATTTGTTCTAATTTCCCACCCTGGCTGGGATCCTTTCTACGATATCCACACCCCTGCTTGAGCACTTCTCGGTCTTGGGTATGGCTCTCCCTCTCAAGAGTACAGGTTCCATTTTGGACTTTTCTAATTATTTAAAAATTCTTTGTTACAAGGAGTTTGTGATTTCACTAACTGGTACTAATTTGGTCCATTAGAAAAAGTTGATCCTGTTTTTCATATAGCTGTCCTTCAAGCATTTGAGGAAAATCCTACATCTCACCTGAGATTCCTTTTCTCTGTGTTATAGACCCTTAAGTTCCAGAACTTTGTCCCCTAGTTGTTTCTACTACAACCTCTCCATGGTAGATGATGCTATTCACAGTCCTCATTTCCGCTGACCTGAGCCCAAGATCCTTTTCCTTGTAGCTCTCCAGGCAGCCACTATTCCATTTGAATTGGAATGCAAGTTGAAACCAATTTACTATCCTTGGTATTTTGGTTTCAATATGATAAAGTTCAGTGAAGATGGAAATTGGAGATGGATTAAAGCTCTTTAATAATTTGAACATGCTGTAGTTTGGGTACTGGTCCAAGGTTGATGTCAGTATTTCCTCTACTTCAAATTGAATTAAGGAATTATATAGGATGTCAACGGTGCCCTTGATAATGCAGCCTCCATTAAAACAAACTGGTTCTGAGCAGATCGTTGGGGTCAAAATACCCATATTTGGCAAGATTCTCAGGGCTAAATTATTAAAAGACCAAGGCAATAAAAGTGAGTGACTGAGTGATATCTGTAAACATTATGTCAGAACTTTGGTTTGGCTTAGTTTAAGAAATGATTAATTACCTTTTGTCCATTGTTATTCAAGTTCATAAATTTCAAAGCTGTGTCAGACACCTAGAATCTAGGATATCCTTGTTTGATAGCAATGTATACCTTAAGTCCATGGCAGGTTCCATTTAGGAGTGCTATTTAATACCTTATAAAATACTTATAGAAGATTTTTAGAGGAAAATATTGCTCAGAAACTTAATCTCCTTTTATGCCACTCATCATCTTCTGCCGAGAGAACTGGAGAATGTTCTATCTTTGTTGCATGAGATCATGCATATCTACTGCCAAACTTCAGAGAGGCCACCCAGAGTACATATTTCTCCATCTGTCAGCACCAGGAAACCACTGAAATTTGTGGATGAATAATCATTAATACAATTCTGTGGCTCTTTCCCTGGGTTCAGGTTTTTTTGAAGAAGTTAGGTGTACAAATATAGTGACTATCTGAGATAAGTATTATATTCATTCGGTTTTATTACTTCTTTAACAATCAAATTGCCTGCAAACAGTAACAGAACACTTAGTACCTCCCCACTTGACCTACATATCCTATATATACTGGTGGCACAGACTAAATATGTATCAAATATCTCTGCTTGTGGCTGGAGTTCAGTGTTTACCCAAATGCCTTTGCTCAAAAAAATGGAAAAACTGGGGTGCCTGGGTGGCTCAGTCGGTGGAGCGTCCAACTTCGGCTCAGGTCACGATCTCATGGTTCATGGGTTTAAGCCCCGCGTTGGGCTCTGTGCTGACAGCTCAGAGCCTGGAGCCTGCTTTGGATTCTATGTCTCCTTCTCTCTGCCCCTCCCCCACTCATGCTCTGTCTTTGTCTCAAAAATAAATAAACGTTAATTTCTTTTTTAAATGGAAAAACTATTACTTAACTGTATCCTTTGGTGAAAATATCTTTAAAATGAACTCCAGGGAGATGCTTGGATGGTGGTGACATAGGTAAGAGCCTCGATGAAGAATCCTGTTGACTTGGAGAATGTTGATACCGTGTAAATCTTAGAAAAGGGCCTGGTTTAGGAGGGAGGATGATTCAGTCTGAGATATATTTACTTTGAAGTGACTGTATGATATTTAAGTGAAAATGTCGTAAGCATGTGAAATGATGAGGTTGTGGTTCTCAGAGAAGTCAGAACTGAAAATATAAATCGAGGCATCAATCAGGATATAGGTTATTTCTGAATCAATGACAGGCTATTAGTTCACTAACGTGGTTAAAAGTGAACAGAAAGTATAGGAGAAGAGAATGAAAAGGAAAAAGAAGTGGGGTAATAGTAGAAATTGTTTTAACTGTCACAGAAGCCTGTGGGAAAGAGAGCTCAGAGAGGCAATGGTCCCGAGCTTCTAATGCTGCCTACAAAGATGATATAGAATGGTTAGAGAGAAAACGTTCATTGGAACTGATTTTCCTTATCACTGATTCTTTCCATTGCTCCGTTTTATGCAAAACCCAAACCATTCTCACTGACTTTTGTAATGTGCTGCTTGCTCTTCATGGTCACAATTCGACCAGGTCACCATCACCAGGACGTGAACTTAGAACTGCTTTTATTGAATGAATGTGACAGATTTCATCATCTCTATCTCTTTGTGGCATCTTTCAGCTACTTAATAAAGATGAATTTCTGGTTACCAAATGAAGTCTGTTCCCGTGTAACCCTCACTTGACTATATATAAGTAAAGTTTAGGATTTGAAGGTCATTGATACACTACCATGGTCAACTGAGCTAACCTAGCGTAGACATTTGACTCAAGTTGCATTGTAAGTTGCCTGATTGATTCAACACTAATAGATAATTTGGAGAAATATGGAGGCAGAAAACTATAGTTCCTTTTAACAATTGATCACTACCAAAGAGGGAGGAAAAAAGACCAGTGTGTGGAGGTGATTTCTTCCAAGTAACTAGCTGAATAATGTAAACCTTGTGCTCATTGGTTTTAATGTTGATCCATCTTATTAAAATTATGTTCATGAATGAAACAAAGGCCCAATAAACTCCTCACTTTTCTCTTCTCCATTTTGGCTCTTCAGTCTTGCAATTGACTTCCTGCTCATCATGCAGAGATCAACTAAATTCTCAGAAACAGATGGTGTTCCCTTTACCACTAACTTATCCTTCTGTAGTTCGGCAGTTGGCAAGGCCAGATGGATTAACATCCTGGAATTAAACTTTTCACCAAATTCTTATAAGTAAGCAGACGTTTTATTAATATGGACTTCTGGACATGGAACAATACCCAGAGATGATTGATTAGAAAATCTAATTAAAGGCAACAATGTGGAAGAACTGAAGCAGTGAGTTCATTCCGAAAATAAGCAACATATTTATATCCCATACTCTTTGAATAATAAAATTGAAACAAGAATATATTTTACAGTGGCTGGCCAAAAAACCATTGCCTGCCCATGACTTGCCTTTATCCTCAGACATCTAAAACTGGCTACAGATAAATCCAACAAAAATAACATATAACATATAAGTCTCAGGAGTATTTTTGGCGGGGGGAGAGAGAGTTGGGATACCACTCAAATTCTTCACTTCCCTCAACTTCACTGATATTCCATCATCCAAAACTCGTTAAAAAAAACCCACTAATAATGCCTAGTATTATAAGAACCTGCCTAGTTTAGTAAAGTGCTTCCCTTATATGAATTAGAAAGGAAATACATTGTCCCTATACATAAAACTGTAAGACCAACACAGAGCAGAATAGAGATATCTAAAGCTACAGGCTAGCTCCATCTTGGTCACTCGAGTCACACTTTAAATACTGTTTTATCAGAGAGAGCTTCCCTGATCACTAACATAACATCACTAACGTAACATAACATCTCTAGTCACTATTATTTCAGCCCTGCTTTATTTTCTTCATAGCCCTTGTTGCTACCTGATATGCATTTTGTTCACCTAATGTCTTTTTTCTCTCCCCTGGAATGTGTGCTTTCTAAGAACTGGGATTTGTCTATATTGTCACTGATTGAATCTCAGCACCTCAAACAATACCTGACACATAGTAGGCACTCGTAAATATTTGTTGAATAAATAAATGAATGAGTAAATGAATACAGAAGAGGTGGGTGATTTCTAGCCCAGGAAGTCTGCCCTATAATTAAGTTTAGGTATTGATGTATCTGAAGGAAGATCAGTCATAGAATAGGTTAGTTAGAACATTGAGGCACAGAGGCAAAACTTGTGGTGCCCATCTAGGAATTATCAGGAGGAGAGGACACCTGGTCATCACATCACTAGCACTCTTGCTATGAATGAAGGAAACAGGCTTTTCTCTTGCCCTTAGACCTCTCTTCTTCAACTTTCTCCTCCCTCTCTGCTTCCCTCATTCCCTTCCTCAGAGGAAACATCAGAATATCCTAGGTACTAGAGCCTAATCCCCTGGGTTCAGTCTAGACTCTGACACTTAGAAGGTGATGTTGGGCAAGTTAATCTCTCTCTACTTCACTTTCCACAAATACAAAATAAAGATGATAATAGTCCCTAAGTATGCTTTGAATGTTGGATGAAGAAATCCATGTAAATCGCTCAGAATAGTGTCCATGACTGTGTGCTCGAGCACATATCAAGTACTCAGTGAATGTTAACTATTATTGTTACTTTGTCTTTTGTTGATTCCTATTCTGAGATATAGTAGGAACTCAAATATTTGATTTACTTTAGTTGAACCTCTTGTTTCCAAGGTCTACCACCTTTTGCTTTCATGAATTTTTGATTTTTTTGCCCTTGTATAAATGTATTCTATACTGATGTTTCTTCTTTTCTGTTCCAGGATGTGCCCTCTGATATTATTAGTCAGCATTTTGTTAACAATCCTAACCTACTACATCCAGGCCCTTAATTATTTTTCATTCAATTGTATCTCTCCACCATTTTTTTTTTGAACTTCCGTTCGTGCAGGAGGCAACTCTAAATCATTAACTTTGTCTAATTCATTCCTGTCTGAGATGTGTGTGACAGGCAGAATTTTAGGATAGCCACCCAAACTTACTACTCCCCTGGCGTCCACACTTTACATAACTCCCAGGAGTGTGAACTGGGCAGTTTTAGTAATGCTATATGGTACAGTATGGACATTCTGCTGGTCGGCCTGACCTAATCACATGAGCCTTTTGAAACAGCTTTCTCTGGCTGAGAAAGAGCTAAATCAGATTTGGGGCATGAGAAGAATTTGATGCACTGTCACTGGCTTGAAGATGGAGGCAACCATGTGGCAAGGAATGTGGGTGGCCTCTAGGAACTGAGAAAGACCCAAGAGTTAGAGCCAGCGAGGCCAGTGGGGCTCCAGTCCTACAACTGCAAGGAACTAAGTCCTGCCAACAATAAGAATGAGCTGGGAAGCAAATTCTTCCCCAGAGACTCAGGAAGAAAAAGCCCAGGCAACACCTGATTTCAGCCTTGTGATTCCCTAAGAGAACCCAGAAATGCTGGACCAGACTTCTACCTACAGAACCTCAAGTTAATAAGTAGGTGTTGTTTTAAGCCCATAGATTTGTGGTCATTTGTTACACAGCAATAGGAGGCTAATACCCTGTGTTTCCCTTGAGGTATGCTGAGTCTTGTACAGATTATTACAGATGCAACAAAATCATGGTTGTATACCAGCAATACTCTCAGCCTAAGCTGGCATCGATCCAGATTATTGAGAGAGAGGAGACGAGCTATTCCACTGAACTCTCCAACAGCAAAGAAATTGACTTCAAATTCATCCTCACGCCTTTATATGCAGTATACCTAAATTTCAACTTATTTATGGGATTTTAAATGTTTAAATATGTAATAATCTATAATTTCTTAAATAGCATGATTATAACATAACCATGTGAAAGGAATGCTTTATTTAGAGTAGTAAATTATGGATTATGTCCAAAAGCTGAGACTATCTCTCCTCATAAATCACTGAAAAGAGCTTTAGATAGTTAAAAGAATATATGATCGAACAAGCTATTCACATAACAGTTTGTAAAGTATTAATATATAAACCCATTTAAGATTTCAAATTAACCTGAGGCCTAGAAGAGGTCATCTATTTCTCCCTTTTTGGGCTGTAAGTACATTTCAACCTGTTCTGCAAGTGTCTAAGGCATGAGGTCTTATAAACCCATGAGTGGGATGCTTTGGGAGATGCGACCATATTACTCCTGCTTCTCCATATCTTTATTACTGATGTCAAGGGAATGTGACAATTTTTCAGATGTCAGATCTCCCTGTCATATTTAGCCTTGGAGAGGTCGAATTTAGACACCTTTATTTTATCCTGTATTTGCCCAGAAAAGCCCAGGACAGTATCCCCACAGAGACAGAAGATGGAAAAGGACAATGGAAAGTTCTAGTGAGATGAGAATGATTAAAAGGAGAAAGGGGGGAAGGAAATGAGATCACTTTCTCTGAGCTCTATATGCTCTCTGCTACGATGCTCTCCAAAGAGGCTTGTACAGTGAAGTCATTCTGGCCTTGCTGTTATGTTTAGTGAAAGCCATGAATCTGAAGGAGCTCTCTGAATAGAGCTCTGTAGTAATACGTCAATAAACCGGACCTATTATTGAGAGTAGCATTTTTAACAGTAGGTTTGGAAAGGGAAAATAAATTACAGGTTACATGCTGCTTTGTTTTACAGGAAAGAAAGAAGCAATTATACAAGCCCTAATCCCACTGATATAAATTACTCCGTAATGACTCATAGAAACCAGAATACCCAGCTCATATCAGCCAGGGTCCAATCAAGGTACAAAACCACACAGTAATTTGAACAGGAGAAGTTTAATATAAAGAATTAGTAATTCTAACATAAGGTCGGAGTGCCAAGGGATTGTCTAGTAAGAAGTGTACAGAACTCTAAAGAACCTAGGAGTAGCAGAGAGAAGGAGCAGCCACCAGCTCTGGTGCTGATCTAGAGCATCCGAGGAAGAGCTTCTGTGCGCGAGGCCTGGCGGAGGGCATGACTCTAGCTCACCGAGCGGCAGAGAGATGGTTGTGGTGCTGCACCGGCAGAATTTGCTATGAATCTACGCTTCCTAGTTCTGGGAAAAGCTCTTCGCGGGAGGCGTCTCTCTGGAGCCACCCTGCTGCACAGCTGCCCAGGGGGTGCCCCTGGGGGAAGCGGCTGGCGGAGAGTGCCACTGCCGGCCGCGGTGTGCTGCAAGAGTCGTGCCCCCGAGAAGCTGCCTTGCAGAAGCTGGGCCCTCGGAAAGCGGCCCGCCCTGCAGAAGATGGGCCCCCGAGAAGCTGCCCTCCTGCAGGAGAAACTGCCCGTCCTGTGATGACCAGATGCTGGAGACGCAGCCTACGCTATGGGAGCCAGGCCCTGAAGGAGTCGCATGTTTGGAGGAAGCCTGGAGCCTCGTGCAGGAGAAGCTGCACAACTGCCTGCAGAAGCCTGCCAGTGGAGCCTCTAGAAATAGGAAGGAAGGAAGGTTCATCCTGATGTCTCTCTAGTGCCCTCTACCGACAGCTCCTGCCATCATGTCCGCAGACAAAGGGAAAATGTTTGAAGGACCCAGATCCATAGTCCCAGATCAGGCAATGAAGGTGGGATTGGAGCTGAGGGGCAATGAATCGATAACATCCTTCAATGTAACCCCTGTACTCGGCATAGCGGGGTTTTGTTTGTTTACTTGTTTTTAAATGTTTATTTTTGAGAGAGAGAGCAGGTGAGAGGCAAAGAGAGGTTGGGGGGGGGGGGGGTGGAGAGGATCAGAAGCAGGCTCTACACTGACAGCTGAAAACCCGACGCAGGGCTGGAACCCAGGAACCGCAAGATCATAACCTGAGCGGAAGTCAGACGCTCAACCGACTGAGCCACCCAGGCTCCCTGGCGTAATGTTTTTTATCCGTGAAGGAATTCTCCCTGATACTTGTACTAGACTGCTTGGGAATTTCTGTCTCTACCATCAGCTCTGATCATTTGAGAATGTTTACATTTTTTTATGGTCAATAGATAACACTGTTGTATTTATAACATGCCAGTAAACCCACCCAACTCTTCACATTCCTGTCTCCTAACACAGATCTACTTCTCCTCCATGCCTTCGTTGAAATTGTCCCTGAGTGAGCCTGTGTCTTTACCATTCTGAGCTTTCTTCTCCTCGCTAAATATAGCCAGCCCTTCTGGTGCTACACAAAGTAGGACAGACAGTATGATATTGTTCTTGTCCTGATTGATTTGCTGGAGGGATCGTGAGCCTTAGAAATGAGGCTCTGCTGTCTTTAACTTTCTTTGCCTACAAGGGTGACTATGGACTGAGATAGTTTTATGCAGAGTTTCAGTGGAGCTGAGGACTTTTCAGATATTTTTACTTTGGAAGATACAAATCATGGTTTTTAAAAACGATCACATTTATTGTATTCTGGAAAATACAATGTGTGAAAATATATTTCATTAATGAAAATGTTTTGCACACGCAGGTGTTTGTTATCTTCCTTGTTAAATCCCTGGAGACCTTTATTTCATTCATTTAATAGTTTATCCCCTGTGTTTAGTCCACAGAGACTTTGGAGGACATTTGATTGTAACTTGAACTTGATGGCACTTTCCTATGCCACCAAACATTCATTCATTCATCAGTTACTCATTCACACATAGTTTAATTTATTATACAAATGGATATTGAGCATACAGTTTTCCTTGAGTAGTTGTGGGGAGAAAGGTGGTTGTGGACATGCATGACAGGTTTTCCCATCTGTACAGCACTTAAAATCAGCCAGTACAACTGTTACAATACAGAGGAAACTATGACAGATTTTTTAAGAGAGTCACAACGGCAAACCAAAGAAGAGACTTGCAAATTATTAATTAAAACTGGTATTTCAGGATCAAAGTCATGTGAGAATATGAAGATCACAGTAGACTCGGAAACTCCTTAAACAGGAAAGCTCCTTATGGCTGCCGTTGCTTTCCAAGCTCCTGGTCACGGTAGACTCCCTTTATTTATTTCATGGTCGCCTTCAGGGACAAATGCATTAATGAGTAACTAGTTAGCTCTGTGCGATTGTAAAAGTGAGTGAGAAGAGTTGGTTCTAATTCTGCCACTAAATAACTGCGAACTTAGGAAAGTCACCTGTGTTCAGGGATCCCCAGGACCACGCCTGGGTTCAGTGATTTACAAGAAGGACAGAATTCAGCAAATCTGTTATACTCGTGGTTGCCATTATTACAGCAAAAAGATGCAGATTAAAGTTAGCCACAGTGAGGGAGCATAGGTCAGGGTCCAGGAGACAGCAGGGGCAATCTTCCTGATATTGCCTCCCAGGGCACTCAGCACCTCTTTTCCCCAGAAACAATATGTGACAACACTCATGGAGTATTCTCAACCAGGAAAGCTCACGTATATCTTGGTGTCCAAGGTCTTTTCAGGGGGTAAATCTCACGGACATGGCTGACCGCTTTTGTGGCTGAAGTTAGTCTCCAGCCCCTTCAGTGGTCAACGTGATAACACATGGGCCAAATGTCCCATCATAAATCACACTGTTAGCATAGATTCTCTCATGACTCAAAGTCCCCAGATACACAAGGACAGCATCAGGGAAGATATTCCGAGGACTTACAGGTTACTTCTCAGGAGTTTGGCGAGGCCCTGAACTTTCCTTGAGATGTGCAGAGTGTGGACAAAAGCTGAGTTAATCCTTTGCTGTTCATCATTTGATCTCTGTTTGTGCCTAATTATCTTCACCTATAAACTAAGGTGAAGGCGAGATGAGCAAAGATAATTCCTAGCTCTAAAATGCCACACTAATTTAAATTTCTAGTTAAGCAACACAGAAGTAGAGTAAGCTTTAAAGACCACTCTAATTCAACAGACAGTTTAAAAAGCACGAGCATACAAAACAGTGGCAATTTTTGTGTATTTCTTACAACTAAGCAATAGATCTCTTTATCTTTGTGTTCAGCTTGTAAAGACAAGTGGTGTTCTTCAAGCCTCTCTCCCTTCTGGCCTTTCCACCCTGCCTAGAACCCCCACCCAAATCTCTGGAAAAGAAGTGCCTCTCTAGAGACTTTGAAGATTAGTTCAGGCTAATTGCTGTTGGATAAGTAGAGTTTAGCAGCTGTTTAAATTTTTTTTGTCAAGGGAGATGGGCTTATTGTGCAGCAAGAAGAATTTAAGTTCAATTTAAGGACAATTTGCTAACAGAGAACATGAAAAACTAAAATAGTTATCAAGTTTTATGGAGTCTCCTTGCCTAGGAAAAAGAAAAAAAAAAAAACAGAAAGCGTGTTCCTTTATTTTTCTGGATAGTTTTAGTTTGGATCTGAACTCACAAAGATGCTCTTTTTTTTTGTGGTAATACTCCTAAATTTCTGAGTTTAGGAGAATTACAGAACCAAAACATCACACAACCAAAATAAACTCAGCAGATTAGGCTGTGAAAGCAGACTAGAATGTTTTAGTAGACAGAACTTATTTATGGCACATTTCAGTTAAGTTTCAAGTTGAAGGTGGATTAATTTTGGAGTGCTGTACTGAGGCTGTTAGGGATGGGAAATGCTAGGACATAGTTATGTTTTGAGCTGATATTCTAGCTTTCTGAAGCAGTAGGCTTCTGCTCACAGGGAGCCAAACTGAATTTGAAAGCCATGACTGCCATGCCTTTAGAGAAAGATTTTCTACTCAAAGAGCAAGGCAGTGAGTACATAGTTGAGCAGCTAAATTTGACTCAGCATTGGCTGATTAACATCTACTACGTGCCATCTGCTTCCAGCCAATGGGTACTTCCTTCATTGGTTTTCTAGAGTGGCATCTTTACAAATGGTATAGGAGGCCATCATAGGAAATCATTACTCCTGGAGTAGACTAGGACAGTGTATCATTAAACATCACCATGGAAAGTGAGATGCGATGGCCAGCTCATGTAATTCTAGAACAATCCCATTAAGTTAAGAGCTCATTTATTACACAAATGAAAGAAAATGACACAGAATCTAACCAGGGAAGAATTGCCCTTAGTCTAAGTAAAAGTAGCATTAAACTCACTAAAACTAAAGTTCAGGACACAATCAAATCAGTGCAGATCATCAAAGGTGCATGGAGTAAGAAACGGTAAACGTATCTCAATATGAGCTAGTTGAAGATTTTGAGAAGTCAACAACTGCTACAGACTGAATGTTTGTGTCCCCCCCCCCCCCCAATTCATATGTTGACACGAATTCCCCAATGTGGTGGTATTTGGAGGTGGGACTTTTGGGGGATTGATACCTTTATAAAAGGGATCTCAGAGCGCCCCTTCCTTCCTTCAGCCATGTGAGAACACTGCAAGGAGACAGCTGCCTGTGAACCAGGAAGAGGGCCTTCGCCAGACACTGAATTTGCCAGTGCCTTGATCTTCCACTATCCGGCCTCCAGAACAAAGAGAAAGAAACATTCGTTGTTTCAACCGCCCAGCTTATGGTATTTTTGTCTTGGCAGCCCAAAGGACTAAGAGAGCACCCCTCCTAAGTAGTTGAATGAAATAAATACAGTGGTTTGACGATCAGAAAAGTTTCCCAGGTTGCCCTTAACTCTGTGCATCCGTATTGTATCTGGAAGGCTTTTGGAGATGCAAAATCAGGCCCTGGTGTACACCTACAGGACAGAATCTACATTTTCACAAGGTCCCTGGGTGGCTCAGGTCCATTCACATTTGAGAAGCATTGCTTGCAAATCTGGCCAGATGCCTATTTTTGCACATGAAGTTTTATGAGTCAAGCTTTTACAGTTATGTATTGTCTACAGCTGCTTTTGCAGGACAATGGCAGAGATGAGTACTTGTGATGGAGACTGTATCTTCCACAAAGCCTAAACTATTTACTCTCTGGCCCTTTACAGAAAAGACTTATTTGTTTCCTAGATTTGTTGAGATAAGGGAACTGCCCTTTATTATCTATAATCCCATCGGCTTTGCATACCATTTTGCTTTCAATTTTCATAATCATTTTTTGCAGATTAAGGTAAACAATTTTTTCAAGGTGCCATACCTAATTAGTGGTGGAGCCAGACCTCAGACCCAGGTCTATCTGACTCCAAGGACCACGATCTTTTCACTATGCACTATGACTTGCCTGCTAGGAATTTGGGACTCTCAATGTTTTGCTTATCTAGGGGTTAATTTGCCTCAGAAAAGAGAACTCATGTTGCCCAGACTCGTACATGATAGAATTGTTGCAAAAAGCCAGTTTCTTAAAAGCTATACTGAGAAATACCCCTGCCATGCAGGTGAGTAGATGGTGAGTATACTTGAGAAACCACATCAAGGACAGCACACTTGGAGAGTTTCTGGAATCTGAGCTCAGTTGGTCTCTGCAGAGACAGATTTCTCTGGGCCTCTGCAGGCTTCAGGACTCCACTTTTCCGGTTTCTACTGGAGATTAGAGTCTGTTTCATCCCTAAAAGTTCCCTATTGTCAAATTACAGTGACTTATTTTAATGTCAACTTTGTGTTTAAGGGAAGGTCCCCAATTGTTGTGAGAAGAGTCATACTTATTCATCATACTAACAATAGGTTAGTCTATCATAGTCTCTGCCTTCCAGAAACTAACAATGCAATCAGTTGGAAATAAGAAAGAGGGTTGAAACTAAGAGCTAGTTCTTTTAGGGCACCTGGGTTGCTTAGTCGGTTAAGCATTCGACTTCAGCTCAGGTCATGATCTCTCAGTTCGTGGGTTCAAGCCCCACGTTGGGCTCTGTGCTGACAGCTCAGAGCCTGGAGCCTACTTCACATTCTGTGTTTCCCTCTCTCTCTCTCTCTCTCTCTCTCTGCCCCTCCCCCTCATGCTCTGTCTTTATCTAGAAAATAAATAAACATTTTTTTTCTAAAAAGATTAAGAGCTAGCTCTTTTAAAAACTAAACAAAAATTTGAAGAGAAGGATTTAATCAGTAATCAAAAAACTCCCAAAGAAACAAAAATCCAGGACCAGATGGCTCCACTTATGAATGCTACCAAACATTCAAAGAAGACTTAATACCTGTCCTCAAACTCTTCCAAAAAATTGGAGAAGAGGGAACACTACCAAGCTTACTTTACAAGACCAGGATTACCTTAATACTAAAACCAGACAAGGACACCACCAGATAAAGGAGAAGGAGAAGGAGAAGAAGGAGAAGGAAGGAGGGAAGGAAAAAAGGAAGAGAAAGGGAGAGAGGAAATTATAAGTCAATATCTCTGATAAACATAGCTTCAAAAATCCTCAAAAAAAGATAAGTAAGCCAAATTCAACAATATATTAAAAGAATCATACATACACCATGATCAAGTAGGATTTACTCCCAGGATGCAAGGATCATTCCCATGTGCAAATCGATCAATATGCTATACCACATGAACAAAATGAAAGATAAAAACTATGTGATCATATGGATAAATGCATCTTAAATGCCGAACAAGCATTTGACAAAATGCAGCAATGTTGACATAAACTTGGGCTCATAACTTCTTCCAGACATCAACCGTTTTGAGCAGCCAGATGGTACCCTGATCTTAAGGTTGGGGAAAAAAAATGATGGGCTTTGATGTCTAGGTACCTTGTTACCTGAGAGTCTGTAGAGGACTTTGCGGAAGATTTCACCGTGAAGAAAGGATCTGGATAGGAAAAAACAAACAAAAAAGTCTGTTCTTCCTGACATGAGCAGTACCAGAAGGTCTCTTGCTCTAAATGTTGAGCAACTGATACAAAGGAAAGTCAAATCCTCGTGTTTATCATTGGAGACATTTATTAAAGAACCATTTAGTACAATAGTTTGTAGAGTGTGAACTAAATAGATATATACTCTGCCATTGAAAAGTTGTTCTAGGAAAGATCATTTATTTATTACATTCAAGAAGTATTTATTGAGTGTCTCCTATGCCGGGCACTGTTCTACCAGCTGGGGATATAGTACAGATGACGGTAAACCCAGATTTCTGATCTCACAGAGCTTACATGTTGGTGGGAGAGAGACCGTAAAGAATGAGTAAAATGTACAGTGTGTGAGAGGGTGCTAAAGAGTAAGAGGTACAGGGGAAAGGCTGGACTTTGACATAGTGTGGACAGGAAAGATCTGCCTGAGAATTTGGATGACGAGAGCCTACCATCTAAGGCCCCCCTGTAGAGATGACTGATTCAAGAATGGCACTGAGCTTATCTGGCCCGCGAATGTGACAACAGAGAAAGTAAGAACAGCCAGGAATGGAGGGGAGCACATCAGACATTAGCAGTGTGTGTTAGCGTCGGCAAGGGTGTTAGCCAAAGGAGCAAGTGTCGGGCAGGCACTTCATTTCGATGGTGTCATAGAGGAAGTGAGGTTGGAGGAGATCCTCGAAGAAGAGAAGGCTAATGTAATCTGACCACACTGACGAGTTTCTCTGGAATAATAATTGTCTCAGGACAAACAAAACGCTCTTTCCATGGAATATATTAGTTGAAAACTTTCAAAAGGCAGCAACTTGGGTGCAGACTCACCAGATCACCCTTTCCCGATGCCCATTCTCGCCGCCACTCTTCGTCCCTCCATGCAGTCCACTCGAGGGCCTTGGGGAGACCAAGCAGAACCTCTCCTAGGCCAGTCCCAGGCTCCCCGGTGACGGAGGTCAGAAGTAAGGGCCAAACACCAGAGCAGCTAAGCCAGAGGACAATCAAAAATGCAAACAACGCATTATGTCAGTTTCCTCTCAATTTTCATCCTGCCGAGCCGAAAGGGGCCACAAAGATTTCCCCTCTTTTACAACAAAATATGATCTCCATTATAAGCTGGTGCTAGCTAGGTGCCACTCCTGTTTCCTACTGCTGTGAGGCACATATGGCTGTGTGGCCAGGACCCCACAAATCATCCAGTAAGTTCATTTTTATTAGTAGCTTCTGCTTAATTAAGGGATGCACCATGCTCCATCAATCAGCTTCTGTGCATTCGAATCATCCCCAGTCACTCCACTACTAATAGACGTAGCTCTGCTCTAGGAAAAAGAAAAGATCTGGGGCATACTGGCTCCAAAAGCCAGGGGGGTAGCATCTGACAGCTGGACCACTGCTGTAGCAATTCCTTTAAACGTGAGTCTGTGACTGTAGAGGCAGGTAGAGGGTGATGCTTTGAGTGTCTTTGCCCTTCAGAGATCTGAATTTTAACTCATTGGGCCAGATGCCTGTTAGATATACAGCACGTTAGCATATTTGTATTAGTTCCTCAATTGTGTACAATAGAGCGAACTATAGTTTTCATTATTTAGAAAATGTTTTTTAATGCAAGATAGTTGGAATCCCCTGAGGCAAAGAAGATGGACAAGAATGGGCAAGATCTACAGTTTTAACACTCTTGCCCCTATGTAGATGCCTTATTCAAGATAAGGCTCTAAGTCAAACTATTTTATAGCACCCTTTGTCTGGGTTGGTTTCCAGAAACTTGCCAAGTACATCCATCCTCATTATTCATGGAGTCTATATTTGTGAATTCACCTACCTGCTAAAATTTATTTGCAACCCCCAAATCAATACTCTGGGTCCTCTCACTCTTATTTGTGGACATGCTTGGAGTGGGGGAAAATGGGCGTTGCTCAACACTCCCCTTCCCAGCCGAGGTAGAGCGACGTGAAGCTCTTGCTCAGTTCAGCTCCCATGCAGAGTTGACAGGTGGACAGAGCTGACTGAAGGGGGTGGTTCAGTGCAAGGAGGTCTGGCTCTGGGGCCAGGTGGCCCAAAGGGGGCCGTTGAATTGCATCTCTGGTACTTATCAGTGGAGCACCTCCATCAAATCACTTAACACTTCAAGACTTGCTTTCCTCTTTTGAAAAATAAAATAGAATCTATCAGAATGAGTTGTTTTTAGGATTTAAGGTTATAAGTTAAGTGCGGTATGCATGTATATGTATATTTCCCCTAGGAACAGTGCTTCAGTATTCGCTCATTCAGTGTTCGTGATGATGTTATGGAACACAACTACCATATACAGTGAAAATTGACTGGAATATCTTCCCCACTGGCAAAAGAGATATGCAAAAGTTTTGTTTTTAATTTACACAAAAAGAATTGCTTCTCAGTCTTTTGACTAAGATCTTGTGTAACTTACATCAAAAGAAGCCATCTTAGTAGGGAAATACTTATTAATTTTGTAAGAGAACAATACAATTTAAAAATCGGCCAAAAAACATACGAACAGACACTGCCCCAAAGAAGATACAATGATGGCAAGTGAAAATAATAAACCTAACAAATGAAAAGATGCTTAACCTCATTTGCCATTAGATAAATGCAAATTAAAACCACAATGAGATACTACTGTGTACCTCTTAGAAGTTTTAGAACCGTGAAAAGTGACAATACCAAATGCTGACAAGAGTGGCGATCAACAGGAACTCTGGTCCATTACTACTGGGAATGCAAAATGGTACAGTCAGGCTGGAGGTCTGTTGGGCAGTTTCTTATATAAACATATACTTAACATATGACCCAATGACCCATTCCCAAGTGAATTGAATTTATTTCTGAGTAAGTATATTTTGTCAAGTGAGTGGAAAACATGTTTACACAAAAACTTGTACGTGAATGCTTACTGTAGTTTTAGTTATAGTCACCAAAATCTGAAAATAACCAAGATATCTTTCAACAAGTGAATGGATGGCGTGTCCGTATACTGGAATACTACTCAGCAATAAAAAAGATGAGTTGACTGATCCATGTAACAACATGGAAGAATCTTAGATATATTTTGCTAAGTAAAAGAAGACAGGAAAAAAAAAAAGAATGAAAGAAGGCAAAACCCAAATGCTACAAAGTGTGTAATTATTTATATTTTTATGACATTATGGAAAAGGGAAAATTGTAGGGATGGGAACAGATCAGTGGTTGGTTGTTGGAGAGTAGGGGAAGAAGAGAGATTATATATAAAGCAGCCACACAGGGGAATATTAGAGTGATAGAACTCTTATTTAGTCTTTTATACTGTGTTGGTGGATACATGAGTCTCATGAATTTGTTAAAACCCACGGAACTGTATGTAACAACGAGCAAGTTAGAAAAAAAAATAAACCAAAATGTTGGAGATCCTAAGATGGGATGAAGATTGTACCTAATTTTATTATAAGTGTATAATAAAAGGGTTGGGGGGAAAAGGTGTCAATATAATTCACTTTAGAAAAATAGTGTTTAACTGGACATTGTAAGGCTAAAGAAAAGAAAACAATGAATAAACAAGGTACTCTGGTTGGTAATTTTTTATTTCTCATAGGGGTATGCATTTTCAATTCTGGAATGAATCTACATGTATACTCGAGCTGAAGAACTAAGCAAACAAATCGGAGATCATGGGAGCCAGCTTTCTTTATGTCAGAGAAACAAGTTACAAATAAGCAGGCATAAGTGGACCAAGGTTAGAATTATGCCTGTTCACTGGCTTGGAGTTGGAAATACAAGTATGATTTACATTAACATATATGCAAGTAGATAAATACAGAAATAGGAGGTGTGTTTATACATGGATCGTTCTAGCCCTGTCTCCTGAAACAGCCTAGAAGCAGCGAAACTTTGTGAGCCATGAGCACTCCCAGTATCCAGATCTTATTTTTAAACATCATTTTCAAACAATAGGAACCAGGTATCCTTGGAGAAATAGCTGATTCTAGGCTTTAGCCGAAGAAACACAGGATAGTTCTAGAGCATCTTGTAGAATTGTAGTGTTGTACTGACACAAGTAAGGGAGTGCTGGGAAGAAAAGGGGCAAGGGGGAGACTATGCCAAAAAGAATATAGGAACCAACCTGAAACAATCCCTAAGGTGCCAAAGCTAGTATGATTGGAGGAACAAAGTAATAATGATAGTATTGGACTGTAACCCAAAGAATAATACATATATATGAGTGTATGCTGATATAAATATGTAAATGGGAAAGAACAAACCGATCTTTGTTATAGAAGAATCTGGAATAATATAGGTTGATATTGCTGCTCCAGGAAACGAAGCTTAACTCCCCACACCTGTGTTGGCTGGACTTAGTGACTCACTTCCTTTTTTTTTTTTTAATTATTTTTTTTAATGTTTATTTATTTTGAAGGAGAGAGAGACAGCATGAGCAGGGTAGGGGCAGAGAGAGAGGGAGACAGAGAATCCAAAGTGAGCTCCAGGCTCTGAGCTGTCAGCACAGAGCCTGACACAGGGCTCGAATTCACAAGCCGTAAGACCACGACCTGAGCCAAAGTCTGACACTTAACCAACTGAGCCACCCAGGTGCCCGCTTCCCTTTTTTTTAAAATTTACTTATTCATTTTGAGAGAGACAGAGATAGCACGAGTGGCGGAGGGGCAGAGAGAGAGGGGTGGAGAGAGAGTCCCTAGCAGGATCTGCACTGTCAGCATGGAGCCCAATGCAGGACTCGAACCCACGAAGCTGTGAGATGTTGATCTGAGCTGAAACCAAGAGTCAGATTCTTAACCTACTGAGTCACCCAGGCAGCCCAGTGACTCACTTCTAGAGAACAGAATATGGAAAGAAAAAAATAGTAACTGGAACCTGGCAGATACAACCGTAACCAAATACCCACTATTAGCATCACTTGTGATAAATTATAACTAATGTCATGTACTCCTGGAGACGATGTGTACTTTACCACTCTGTTATTTTTTCCCCAAAAAACTTGTAAGCCCATCATGAAGTAACATCGAAGGACACCGTGTAAATCTTCTGAGCCTCCTGATGTGTCAAGGGTGTGAGAAAGAAAAAAAGACTAAAAAACTATCACAGATGACAGGAGACAACAGAGACACGACACGTTAATGCAGTGTGGTTTCTTGAGTTGGATCTTCGCATACAAAAAGGACATTAGTGGAAAAACTGGTGAAATCCAAATGGTCTGTACCTTAGTGGTGTTATATCAGTGTTAATTCCTTCGTTTTGGCAAGTGATGTGCAATCATGTAAAGACGTTACATTAGAGAAAGCTGTGTGATGCGGGAACTTTCTGCACTATCTTGGTGACTGTTGTCTAAATCTAAAAAGTGTTCCAAAATGAAGAGTTAAAACTAATAAGTACATGGGGCGCCTGAGTGGCTCAGTCAGTTGGGCGACTGACTTCAGCTCAGGTCATGATCTCACGGTCTGTGGGTTTAAGCCCCATGTCAGGCTCTGTGCTGACATCTCAGAGCCCGGAGCCTGCATCGGATTCTGGGTCTCCTCTCTCTTCTCCTCCCCACCTTGTGTTCTCTGTGGCTATCAGAAATAAACAAACATTAAAAAAATTTTTTTAAAAGAAAACTATTCCTTTTTTAAAAAAAGTAATAAATACATATTCAATTGCATAAATAAAGAAATTATATAAAATGTTATTACAAATAACTCATTTTTTCTAGGGCACCTGGTTGACTCAGTCGGTTAGGCATCTGACTTCAGCTCAGGTCATGATCTCATGCTCGGTGAGTTCAAGCCCTGCATCGGGCACTGTGCTGACAGCTTGGAGCTTGGAGCTTGGAGCCTGCTTCGGATTCTGTCTCCCTCTGTTTCTGCCCCTCCCCTGCTCACGCTCTGTCTCTCTGGCTCTTAAAAATAAAGAAACATAAAAAATTTTTTAAATAAATAAATAATTCATTTTTTCAAACACAACAGGGAAATGGTATTGTCATGCCGGGGGGGTTAGGAGAGAGAGGAAATTATCAACAGTGTTCCCCCTAATCTACAAGTTCTGTTGAGTTTCTACTTACTTGTTCTCCACTTCAGAGCTTATAGAGGAAGGAGAGGAGGAAATGGAAAGGAAGATGAGGGGTACAGGAGAACAGGAAGAAATGACAAACGAGAACGTAAATGTAATTAAAAACTTTCAGAACTGTACAAGCCACAGGAAATTCTTTGCAATCGCTCGAGTGTCACTATGGCTCAGAAAAATAGAAATAATGAAGGTCAGCAAAACCAAGCGTGGTTCAGAAGCTGCCTGGAAACTCACACTGGAACTCCAAATTCCGCAATCCTGCTTTGACTCTTTCTGACCTGCCTCCCGTGTTCCACTCATTCGCAGAATGATTACTGCGCTCATCTCCTGGAGTAGGGGATACTTTAGGTCCAAATGGCTGTTTTTCATTGCTTTTGGTTTGCTACTATTTAATTACAAACCGTAACGTTTAGATCTCTTCAGGGCAGAACAATTCAGTGAGAATACCATTAGTAGAAACAGCAAAAAAGTGTGATGGGAAACCTACAACACATGACAAAGTTATGTCTGGGGTTAAATTTTGGCTTGGATACATTTGGCACAGGCTCCAATGACAACATGGCCACTCAAGTCTGATCTTCATCCGTCCTGAGTGGCGCTAAGCCCTCTTCAAGGAGTAGCTGCACTGAAAGGCTGTTAGGAAAACTGTTTTGTGGGGTCCAACACGCAGTTCACTTGAGAGGAAAATCACGTTCTCTTTCGGTCCTGGAGCAGCGACAAGGGGCACATTAACCCCTGCATTCTTTCAATAATGAGAAAAGTAAACCTAAGTAATACCTTCCAATGAATGAGGCGATAGCGTCAAAACTACACAGGTCAACATTTCTCCCTGATGCTTTTTCACATTTTTTTACCCCCTCCACACTTTATTACTATGATAGTTATTAAAGGTCTCGTGCGCTGTGTGGGAAGTGTGAAAAATGGCATTCAAACACCGAGCATGTATTTTTACAATGTAAATAAAAGCGTGCTATGTTATTTTATGTACATTGTTATAGACATTCATTATTACAATAAATATACAAAGGCAGTTTAATGCCAGCAGGGCGTAATCTCAGGCCATTTGCCCTCATTTATCCTTTGAGAGATTTTCTCCCTCAGGGACTGCGTTAAGGAGTTTTGTGACTTTTGGGGGAGATTATATAGGTGGCATGATGTAGCCTGAAGCTTCTCCACTTGCCATTCTGCGAATTGAGTTGGATTATGTCATTTCCTCTGATGCCCTGTAATGCAGCCTTAAGAAGAATGACCCTGCAATGTGGCTCTGCTGAAAATAGCTTTTGCAGTGCCAGAAAAGATGACTCATACTTGGCATAGGAGCCATTTCTGGAAACTGCCAGAAGGACAGAGGTAATTCACTAAGGGGCTCTGTCATCATCTAACTCAATTTGGATGGTACATCACTAAATACAGACATTTCAATGGATACATTTACACATATACAAATGTACATATACCATGTAGCCATCTGTTTTGTATGCATGTATTTATACTCAGATGTGATTATACATCTACAAATGTATGTATTTACTTAAGGGTGGAGATATACCAAGCTGGAGGCTACCGTTCTTGATCATTTCTTAATTTTAATCACGCGGTCTGAGATCACTTGAACAACCACCACCTGAAAATGAGAGCTTGGTTGAAACTGTAACCCTGCCACTGTATACATTCTTGTTCTCAGAAATTATTAAAATCACACTGGGGGGGCGGGGGGTAGAGACATAGATGGTCATCTTGTCCACTTCTGCAGCCTTCCACCAAATCTCAATAAGCTTCTGGCCACGGGAAGTACCAACACTTCTGCTGGCAGGGCTTTTCCAGCACTTCTCAGAGAAGACTGTAACCCTGGAGCCTGTAGGGAACTTCTCTCCACGTCCCTAGAGAATGTCTTCTTTGCAGTGTCTTGCTGACTACCCAGTTATCATACTCCTCCTTGGCTATGTGTCGAACTGCACATTTATTTTTCTTAATCTTTTCCCAAAAATCAATTCTCTGAGTCCCTTAATCATTTATATTGATCTCTGTTGAATTTTCTCTAATAGGATGGCACCTATCTGCTCCGAACTGCTTTCCTCATCTTTACCGTTCACCATTCAACTTTGACTGGGTACCACATAGTATAGAGCAAGGAGGGTACCAGCTGGCGTTGATCTCACCCAACATCCACTTCCCACCATTTTGTGAACCTCAAAAACATATACAAATGCAACCTAACAACTTGCTGTTGGACCATATATGGTGTCTCTTGGTGGTTTTTTTTCTAAATCAGATTCTGCTACGAACACGGTTTCCCATTACTAAGCAGTTGGTGCATTTCCAAGCTCACAACTCTCTGAATGTCTAAAGCCCATGTACTATTCCATCCATAATTCTACTTCCCATCCCTTTACTAAACGGCACTGCACATCAGCTGAAATTTTTTAAACTGCATTAGAAGGGGAATAAAATACAGATTTATTTTCAATGAAAACTTTCCTGTTTTGCAAAGATGAGAGGCTAAGCTGTACATGCAGAGAATTCATCTGGCGAGTAGCAAAGAATACCTGGGAAGTAACACAAGAATCCCAGATTCATTGTTAGGTCACTGTGTTCAGGATCTGGGGAAGGGGCAGCTTAAATTATCAGCAACACCAAGGGGGTGGGATCGACGATAGTCTGTACACGATGATAAGTGCCACCATTTTGTGTTTACACGTGCCAGCTGCTCTTCTAAGATTTTTTTCACACATCTCATTTAAGCTTGAGGCAAACATTTGTGGGGGACACAATTATTATGGCCATTTATAGAGATAAAGAAACGAAGGCAGAGAAACACTAAAAACGTGCGGAAGGTCAGTGTGGTTAGCTACTAAATGGGCAGAGAGTGGAATTCAAACCCAGGCAGTCTGCGGAAGTATCTGCAGATCCAGCCACTTTGTAGCATCACGAATAAGCCCCCTGCTGAAAAATATAAGTAGATCCAGATTGGCGATGTAGATGTGAGATATCCTGCCTTGGTTATCAAAAACTCTTGTGAGAAACTTTCTTTGAGAGTCAAGTTGCCAACAGTGTCATGTTCACGAAGGATTGTTCAGGGAAGTAGACAGTTGTGACTATAAAAGTCTGCCAGTTGGGGCGCCTGGGTGTCTCAGTCTGTTACGTGTCTGACTTTGGCTCAGGTCATGATTGTATGGTTCGTGAGTTCGAGCCCCTCATGGGGCCCTCTGCCGTCAGCACAGAGCCTGTGTCAGATCCTGTCCCCTCTCTCTCTGTCCCTCCCCTGCTGTCTCTCTCAAAAATAAACATTAAAAAAAAACAAAACTCTGCCAATTACAGGTGGTGTGTGCTTTTAAAGGTTTTCTTTGATTCACATTTTTATTAGGAAAAAACAGCAGTCAAAATTTAGTACTTTACTGAGGCCTCTTTAAAAATTCTTTGCGTGGATATTGACAAATGGACTCTCATTCAAAGGGGTATTCTTGAAATGACCCTCGGTTGTGAAATCATTCTCTGTGACTTTGCTTCGCATGTGTGCATCCCGGTTCTTCACCCATTGTTTGTAGAAATCAGCCAGGAAGGAAGGACAGAAGTTTATCTGGAAAGGATTAATTCAGAAGGAAAGGCACTTGATCACTGGTTCTTCTCAACCTACAGTGGCCCTTTGGCCTTCGTTGGGAACCCGAGAGCAGAGAGCCTCTATCCCCAGATTCAGCTGAGCTAAAATCAAATCCATATTCATCAAATCTCTCCATTTGGATCACTTATTATGTTAAAATGAAAAGCAGTATTTCAAGGAGATTCAATTTATGTTCCAAGGGACATAAGAACCATTCTTAAAATATGAACGATTCTTGCAATGAATTATTAGTGGCAACCTCTGGTCAAGTCTCTTAGAACTGTTCCAAGGAACTAAAGATGAATTTCCCATTTCTCATTCCCAGAGTTTAGAGGCCTACAAGAATTTTTTTTTTTTTTTTAATCTATGACTTACTGCCTGTTACTAAGTGATTCTGGCTGTGTCAATAAATTTGTTCACAGCTCTAATTGTGTTAATGAATTGAACATAATTAAACTTACAACATGTCATGAGTTTCTTCTGGCAGAACTCAGTAGATTTTTCAAAAAAAAAAAAAAAAAAAGATCTCTGTGGGAAAACAAATAAATGAACCGCACCACTCTGCCATCATCATACCGTAACCTTGGAGAAAAGATTTAAATAAGGGATTCCAAAGTGGACTTTTTCAAGAATTTTTCCTCTTCAAAGTTTTATTCAATTTGCAGAGTGTGACCTCTCCTTTGATTAAATTCACCAGGTTGCAAGCTCCTTTGGGACAGAAAGTATATATTATTTTATCTTTCTCCCCAATACGTCATAGAAGACATACTACATAAAAATGTATGGGGAGTTGGGCCGCCTAGGTGGCTCCATCGGTTGAGTGTCCGACTTCGGCTCAGGTCATGATCTCTCGGTCTGTGGGTTCGAGCCCCATGTCGGTCTCTGTGCTGACAGCTCGGAGCCCGGAGCCTGCTTCGGATTCTGTGTCTCCCTCTCTCTCTCTCTCTCTCTCTCTCTCTGCCCCTCCCCCACTCATGCTCTGTCTCTCTCTCTCTCTCTCTCTCTCTCTCTGTCAAAAATAAATAAGCATTAAATTTTTGTTTTTTAAAGTGTATGGGGAGTGAATATGGTTAGGTGAACACAGTCACTCTGGATATTTCTGTTTGGGGGCTCACGGAGGGGAAGGGAACCTACCATTTATTTGATCATCTACGGGCTGGTCACCAGGCTCGGAGGTCTCACATACAAAATTGTATTTAATCCTCACAAAACCCACTGGGGGGATACAACTGTTCTCACTTTATATGTGAGGAGGTTGAAGATCCAAGAGGTCGAGTAATCTGAGCTCAGACTTAAGAAAAGTGTGAAGTTTGGGACCGAATCCTTATGTGTCTGACCCCAGCATTTCTGCTCCTTTATGGCCCCATGCTGTCCTTAGGCAGCATGTGTGGGGCAGGCAAGCTTGTCGGGTGACGGCTTGACCAAAATGCACTACGGAGGTTATCAAGTTCCTTGCTTACCTTTGTGTGAGTGATTTGCTCTTTCCTAAATCATTCTTTAAGAAATACGGTTAGTTGGCAGTTACGAAGTATTTGCGATGTTTCTCAAGACGTTCAGTTTGCACGTCGCCTTCAAGGTCAAGGGTCAGGATTTAATACTTTCTGTCTGCTGCGGTTCAAGGCCTGGGTCTCCACACTGAGTGTTTCATACATGCTTATTGGGGACAAATGTTTCATTTGAATTATTCTTTATGAGATGCCACTCCCAAAAGTGCACCGTTTTTAACTTACAAGACCTTAGAACTTCTTCGACAAATAAGGGAAAAGAAGTCAAGTCCTAGAGAATATTTATGACTTATGGATAAGATAAAAGGGAAAATTTCCCAAACCTCTGGTTTAGTCATGACGTTTATATTCACTTTAATTTTGCAAAAACCATTCACAAAAAAAATTCATGATGTTATGAGAGTTTTAGGTATTTTCCTAAGGGTGAAAAGTTTCAGAGACAGGGAGAAGGGAAGAAGAAGAAGAAAAGAAGCAAAGGACCCAGAGAAATTATAACAATCGTGATATTTATATGCAATTTATGAATTTCCACCAAGGCACTATCTTATTCCAGACTAGTAAGAGAAGCCCCATGAGGAGGGCAGGGTGGTTACCATTATCCCCATTTCACAGATGCAGAAATAGAACAATTTAATGTTATACTTAAAAAGCATAAGGAGCACCTGGGTGGCTCAGCTGGTTAAGCATTCAACTCTTGATTTCAGCTCAGGTCATGATCTCCAGATTCGTGAGTTTGAGCCCCACCTCTCGCTCTGTGCTGACAGCGTGGAGCCTGCTTGAGATTCTCTCTCTCTCTCCTCTCTCTATGCCCCTCCCTCCCTCCCACCCTCCCTCTGTCTCAAAATAAATAAGTAAACATTAAAAAAAAAAAAGCACAATCCACGATAGGCTGGGTTTATTCACTCCTGTCTATGGCTGTCATGCTCTAGAAAGTGAGTTTGCCACGGCTCATCTGCTGAGAAAGTATTTTGAGTTCCAGATGGGCCAGTACCACAAGGAGTGAAAGTGTGAAGTAGAAAATGGGTCCAAGTTCCTCCAGCAGACCCACCTGCAGAAAGGTAGGGCAGGTTGGAAAGAGCTTGGGGATGTCTGTGCATTGGGAGAAGCTAAAAGAAAATTGTAAAATGCATAATTGAGGGTAGATCAGATGGCAAAACAGCTTAATTTGTCAAAGGAGCCAAGAGAAATGATACAAATTAGACAAGTAATCAATAGCTTTCCGATATGCAAGTGAATACTGCTGAACCCAAATCTCTAGAATTTTTAATTGTCTCAGAAGGTTTCCTTTTACATAAATGCAAGCCATACTTTTCACCACTGTTTCAAAACAAAGTATTACATTTGGAAGGTCTGTAACACCATTGTCTCTTAATTGATTTTTCAGGCATACCTTTTTATATAAAGTACAGTCAGTTCTCATTATATGTGGATTCTGTATTTGAGAATTTACTTACTTGTTACAATTTATCTGTAACCCCCACATCAACTCTTGCCGTGCTTCTGTGATCATCTGAGGACACGTGCAGAGACATCTGAGTTTGGACAGAGTGACACTCTGTTTTCCTGCTTCAGCTTCGATACACTAGAAACAAGCATTCTTTTCATGGTCTATTTAATGACCCCTTCCACAATTTTGTGCTTTTGTGGGTGATTTTGCTAAGTGGATCCCAAGTATAATGCTGTACTGCTGTCTAGTTTTCCTGAGTACGAGAAGGCTATTATGTGCCTTATAGGAAAAATACATGTGTTAGATCAGCTCCATTGAGAAATGAATTATATAGTGCTATTGGCCATGAGTTCAATGTTAATGAATCAACAATATTAAATAAGGTGTCTTTAAACAGAACACACATAAAACAAGGCTAGTGTTGATAAGCTGATGAAAATGTTGTGACCAGGGTCCTGCAGGAAGCTCACTCTCTATTTCCCCTCAAAGGGAAGGGTCTCATGTGCTACTTCAGCGTTCTCAGCCACTTTATAGAATCCAACTTCTGCAAATAATGAGAATCAACTGTGTGTTTTAAGGGTTAGTCCAATGAGGGTCTAGCTGGTGACTGTTGACCATGATGAACGGCAGTGACATACCGTAATAGTCCCTCAATAAATGTTCTCGTGAGCAAATAAATGAAGCCAAAGGGTTTGCACCATGTAGCTCAGTAAAGACAAACTACATGGCTAGCATAGCAAAAAAGCGTCTGAAACTGACTCCCCGAGAAAAAGACTGCAGGAGAAGTACCCATGTGGCACTGCCTCAGCAGCTTAGGAGGGACGTGCGTGGAGGTTCAGAAACTGCAGGATCCTCAAAAACAAAACAATGAGACATAAAACAAACAAAACAGACCTGTGACTCTCAGAGCAGAAACTTAGCAAGGCACCTCTCACTTCGGCCCGCCCATGGTGGGGGGGGGGGGGGGGGGTTGGAATGCAGCCATCAAATAGGACCTAGCAGTAGCTTCTCGCATCTTGTAGAAGCAGTCCCAGCCCCAACACCAGGCAGATGGCACACCAGTCTTACAGGAAGTGAGTAGTGATGGGCTGTCACAGATGGAATAATGGCCTCTGAAAGCTATCCAGGTCCTAACCCTCAGAACCCATGACTATGCTACATTATGCAGCAAAGGGGAATTAAAGTCACCAGGGGAGGTTGCTAATCAACTAACCATAAAAGTCAGAGATGATCCTGGATTATCTGAGTGGGCCCAATGTTATCACAGGGGTCCTTACAAGTGGAAGCCGGGGGCAGAAGAGGCAGGGTCAGAACAGTGTGACGTGAGCGATGAGACCCTACCTTCCACTGCCGCTTGGAGAAAAAGGAAGAGAGTGGAGGCCGAGGGATGAGGGCACCTTAGAAGGTGGAAAAGGGGAAACCGATTCTCCCCTGGAGCCTCCAGAAAGGAATGTAGCCCTATCAACAGCTTGGTTGTAGCCCAGTGAGACCTATTTTGGGCTTCCGACATGGAGAACCATGAAATAATGAGTATGGGTTGCATGAAGCCGCCAAGTCTGTAGGAATGTGTTACAGCAGCAGTAAGAAATGATTCCTCTCTTTGTGTGATGCTTCTAGATTTTTGGATAGCTTCATCTGTGTGACCACGCATGATCTTTATAATCGCTGGATAAGACAGACTGTGGGGGGACCCAAACCCAGAAGCTTGTGGCTACTTAGAAATCTAACTGGATCCAAGGGTAGACCTTATTTGTCTTTGTGAAAGCATCCCTTTAGTTCATACTTAGGAAATACTAGAATCTTCTGGAATCACACTCAGATCTTTGGGGACCTTTGAGGTCTCTTGCCTAATCTGAGTGATCCTTCCCAGGACAGCCAAATAAGCAGGGGATCGAAGCTTTGCCACAGCAGCTCACTGTTAACTTTGAGCTAGCACCATACCGGTGGACTTTGATCAGTGTGATAGGCAGAATTTTGGTCCCTATGACCTTCACCCTCTGGTGTTAGGTCCATGAATATGTTGTGTTGTGCAGGAAAAAGAACTTTGAGGTGTAACTGATGTTACTTATCAGGGACCTTAAGATGGGGAGAGTATCCTGGATTATCCTGGTCAGTCCCATGTAGTCACGTGGGCCCTTAAAAGCAGGGTTTTGTTTTTGTTTTGCTTTTTTCTATTCTGAGAGCAGAAGATGGAGGGGGACGCATGGAGACTGAGAAGGACATGATTTCCACCAATACCCAATGAGCTTGGAACAGGAACTGAGCCCCAGATTTTAACTGCAGCCCTGGCAGACATCTTAACTTTTACCCAATGAGACCAGAAGCAAAGAATCCAAATGAGCCAGACTGTGTGCAGATTTCTGATTTATAGACCTGTGACATCATAATGAATATGTGTTGTTTGAAGCCATTAAATTTGTGATCATTTGTTATGACAGAACTAGCAAACTAATACAATAGGAAATGTACCATAAAAGAGACAGAAATAAAGGGACATTATTCAAAAAAGGGATAAAGTTACAATTTGTAACTTAGGGACCAGGAAGGATTCTGTATATGAGATAGGATGAAAGGGGGGTCTCCAAGAGTAGATTTCAAATATAAAATTGGGCAAGTGGGGGTGGGGTGCAGAGAAATTTGCAGAGAACAGAACAGCTGGGGTAAAGGCAGGGAAAGGTGAAGTTCGTGATCTATTTGGGGGCCAGAAAATGCTCTAAACAGACACAGAGCCATTTTCTCCTCATCTGCATTCTGGAGGATAATTCTGGTACAGGCTGACCCAAGGATGAAGATCCAGAATGAGAATTCGAGCCTGGATTTCAATCCAGTCTCAAGGCCCCCAGCTCAGACTAAAGATCAATTCCAGTTTGGGTTGAATCCCAGATTTACTTCTGTGTGTGTGTGTGTGAAGGTCCCAGGACTGTTGAGTTAACCCGTACCCTGGGACTATCTCACACATAGCCCACAGTCAGGGGACTCACCAGACCAGATGAGAAGCTGGGGTTGGTGGGCAGTGGGGAGGGGGTTGGGGACAGCAGCGGGGGATGCCAGGACTCTGACTGCTAACCTTTCATCTTAGTAAATAATATCCAGTCCACCCACTCATATCTAACTGTTCTGTTGTCCTGCAAAGGACACTGGGGAATAAAGTTAATAAAATGAGCATGTTCCACTTGTGCAGAATTAGGAGCCTTGGACCCGTTGAGCGAATGGCAATTTGTAAGCCTAAATGAAATGGACAGCTTAGATGATGCAGGTCAATGCTAAGCGGTGGAAATGGTGACTCAGTGGGTGTTTCTGATGCCCAATCATCTGCATTACTGCAGTAGCCATGTCCTGGTCGAGGTGACTAACGACTAACTGATCTTAGTCGACTGATGACGAACTTCCCACACAAGCTTATTTCATCACATGGGAAGACAGTGAGCTCCTAGGGGCAGAGAATGTGCCCCTGAGACTTCTCTGCCACCTCCTTCTTCTAACAGCCACGTAGGTGCTTGATGAATGTTTTCTGATGGTGGCGAGGATATAAATAAGACAATAATGGTTTCGGCTTGGAAGTCACATCCAGCAAATTGTCGGAGGTCCTTCAGTGAGTTCAGTCTTCTAAACCACGTATTTGCCCACCATTCACCTGCCTGCACTCGGGTAACTGACACGTCTCTATAGAGCACAAGAACGGATTTTTAAGCATCTTCTCATTTGTACAAAAGGTAGAATGAAGCGGGAGTCTCAAACAGAAGGTTTACAAAGCAAAGATCTGGCCAGAGGGGTGGGGATGGAAAGAAGTTTCCAGCAGAAGCAGGTATCGGAAAGCTTCGTGTCCATCGGGAACCAGAAAACGTCCTCAGGGAATGACACCTGCCCCACTAGAAAGGCATTCACAGTTTTCGAGATAAACATTTTGTGTTGATATTCTTCTGAGTTTCTCTGGCTTAAACTCCAGAAGGCAGAGTGCAGCCAGCACTGGCGTCAGGAAGACGTGAGTTTGAATCCTGGCTCTGCTGTTAACTAACCTGCCTCAACAAGGATACCGTGAGGGTTCAGGGGGAGCGTGTGTGCTACAAGCGTGTTCTTCTAACACGCCTGGCGATTGTGCCTCTACGTTCTGTAATTCCTTCTCTGCTGTCTTTGCAAGCCTGGGGGACAACTGGGACAGGTGTCCTATCGTGGTAAACAGTGTTGGCTTTTTTTTTCTTTTTTTTTTTGCTCCTTAGGGGAGGAGGTTACAGCAGGGAAAATTCTGCCAAGTGGCCAGCAGCCTGAAAATGTGCCCAATTTGTGGACATTATTTCACTTGTGTCTACGCCAAGGGAAGTTTCTTTCTCTGCAAATGAGAGCCGGTCTGTCACCTTCGCTCAGGCATCCTGTGCTCACCGTCATGTCCGTCACACATATGGCGCCTGGCAGGGTGCACCTTCACTCCAAGGCCCTTTCTGGAGAGCATCTGCTGACCCTGCCAGCCTGATGCCTTCCGACCTCAGCATCACCTTTTCCCAGGTTTCTTGCTGAATCAACCAATTAGCTCGAATCATCTCTGACTGTTTTGAACTATGTCTTGTTAAAACATGGGTGGATGGGGACCTGGTGAAGTCCAAAAGTCACTCCAAGAGAACCAAGCCTCCTAACACAGCCCTGATGTGAGAATCTCTCTCTTCCACTTAATGTACTTAGAGGTCTTGGAGCTCAGTCATCAGTTTGATGACTCTGGAAGAATCTTGGTAGGGATTTTGAGCAACGTCTTCATGAAGCGTTTCTCATGACGTTTCCTCGAGGATCTTTCCACAGCCTAAAACCTCAATTGCGTCGTGTTTTGAAAAAATAAATTGATAACTGACTCTGAGCTCAAGTAATCAATGATACATCACAGATAGTCTTTTCTTTAACAGCTGCACCTCAGCTCCTAGTGTTCCTGTGATAGCCCCCATATCCGTGCCTCAACAGTCCAATAATCACACTAAAGTTTCAATAGCTCTGTGCCCGGTTGCCAATAGGACTGAACTCTCTCTGAGACAATAGAGTTCTTTGCACTTTCCCAGGGAAGGTTGCCCTCGGGGTACCCTGCACTTTTGCAAGCCAAGTGGAGGCAAGAGCAGAGATGTCCTGTCGTTCTTGGAAAATCCATCCAGTGGCCTGGAATTTTGCCTTCTTTGGAGTTGTTTGTCTTGCCCTGATTCCAAATACTCATCTTAATTCCTAAGCTTCCATTGAGGGAGGTGCAAAGGCTAAATGGAAACTTCACATTCAGGAAGCCAATAAAGTCATGCTTCATATAATACACGAAAGACCTTCATAAACCCCAAAACGCCCCTTTGGAGGTTATTTATTTTTTTATAAGGGAAATATTTCCATTAATAGATTACCTTTCGCTACCCCCCGATGTTCATTCTTCCATTTGAGAGCTATTCGGGTTTGTTACACACAGGGAGTATACACAGGATGCGCCAAGCCAACCTATCGGTCATTCCTCAGGCAAACTCACGAAACTTCGACCAGTGGAACTTCCATGAACACAACACAAACAAAACCTCCATTTTCTAAGGTGACGTCTGCCTTAACGGTCCGCAAATTGCCTTGATATCACAGTTGACATCAGTAAGGGGATGAAGTAAATACATATATGAGATTTCCATATTTCTATATGTTTAGATGATTTCTTCGGACCGAATGGATTATTTTAGGTTTCCACACTCAGTGTAATTAGTGCATATGGTCCAGCTGTGAAGAAATAGCTGAGGACTCCTAACTTATTATTAATTAGGCTCATTAAAATGCAAGTAAGAGAACGTTGCCTAGGTAAACAATACCTTATGTCAAAAAGTCATTACTTGACAAGAGCTGGTCTCCCTAACTGAAGTCATTACGGATATTTTGTGGAGGGTTTTTTTTAAGGCACTGTGGGTGCCAGTTAACTACTTTTGACTGACATCAAGGACAGACGTGCAGAGCTGGAAGGAGCCAGTGGTACAGCGCAGCGATTCTTTTCACATCATTTCAAAATACGTCTGGGGGAGGTTAAAGGTTGACAGCCCAATGACAGGCCTTCTTCAACTGCCGTGGTGTCACAGCAGGAGCGTGTCAGGAAAATTTTCTCGGCCCCTCTGAATTTCTTACATGTTCACATTTCTTTTCCTGTCTCATAAGTGGGGAGGGATTGGCAGCTTTGTGACAAACACCTGGGAAAGTGAAATGTGCATTATCCCTGTTAGGAACCAGGGGGGTAGCGAGGGGAAAAGACACCTGAGCTCAAGCCGGAAGGCTGTCCTGATCCTTTGCCAAATCACAGGGGAGATCAGGTTAGACTAGTCCAGAGGGACATTGAGCAGTGGCCCTATGTCCTATATCTGTGGGCACTTTTCCAAGTGGCGTATATAGGTCAGCTGTGGCCTCTGCTCCCAGGAAACGCGGCCCCACGGCGTGGTGGCTCAGGAATTAGCTCGGCTAACTTGGTGGAAGCCTTCCCAGTACGATGAGTGAGAGACCGCAGGCTACGCGAGATCTGAAAAATGAAGACCGGCTTCCATTCTCAGGTTCTGGGGAGCGCCCAGCTTCAGGGTCAGACGCTACAGTCAGGATCTTTGAAGGTCCCAGGTTATTATTATTCCCCAGGGATAATCTTCTCTCCAGGGTCCTTTGTTTGGAAGCAACAGAAGCAGCAGTCCACCTGCCAGCTGACTTCTAGAGTTCTAGAAATGTTTCCCAGTCTTTAAAAGTCCACGCACGTGTCAGTATAAATCACTACAGGGATGCAGGCTCTGGTCTAAATGGATCAAAAGAGGCTATTGACAGATGCTGAAATGAGTGTCTACCTTTAACACCGGGTCAATTGATAAGTGTCTGACCTAGACTTTTGACTGACATGAAGAGCTGTCAAGAAGAAATCGTCTTTTCCGGTGATGACAATGAGGCAGGAGAGGGAGGAAAGGAAACCCAGGGAAGGGCCTGACTCCCCAGTGGACACATTTATGCACCCCAGGCTTGAGGGTTACATTCAGCACCTGTGCTGGATAAAGGATTGGAGGAATCCAGTTAAATCGAAGAGTTCTATGAATGAAACTTGGACGAAATTCGTTTGTCTCGCTCAAGTGGGGCATTATCAGTGCTATTATTTTTAATTCCTATTTCACAATGATTGGAAAGAAAACATTAAATTCAAAGCAAAATTTTCCCATGCTGTCATAAAGAAAAATTTGCAACTTTGAACATAAATAGGCACTGAATGTTAGAGAGGTCCAGAAGCACCCTAATCTGTGCTGTTCCTATTTTAGCATTTAGGCGTATGACTTCTCCAAGGAGGATGTTGTTAAGCGTATCATATTTTTGCAATATCGTTCAGTCTATATCTTAATCCAAGTAATATCTGCGAAGTTATTTCCTTTAGGTGACTTCATATGTCCAAAAGTTGTAATTTTATAGTTCAGCTTTTCACTTTTGAGTTGTGATGTCGTGTCCTACAGACAGGAGGAGCCGATCGTTAAATCACGATGCTACCCCAACCTAGACTGTCTTTTGCTTGGTGGCTGTTGCCACTGCTCCAAGGGGATGTCTCTTCCTCAACCAGGCAGGTCGGGATCCTCGCCCCTGCTTTACGGATGGTGGAGGAGACTGTGGCTCAGAGGGGTTAAGGAACTGAGCCAAAGGCACACGCATACTTACTTTTTCATGTAAATAGAATTAAAGAAACTATGAAAAAGAGGAGTGATCTGGAAAAAAAAGTTACCATGTGAAGCTAGTTTTTAAGACTCTACTCATGAAGATTTAAAAAAAAATTTTTTTTGATGTTTATTTACTTTTTTTTTTTAAAGATCTTTTTTTTTTCCCCCCCAACGTTTATTTATTTTTGGGACAGAGAGAGACAGAGGGGCATGAACGGGGGAGGGGTAGAGAGAGAGGGAGACACAGAATCGGAAACAGGCTCCAGGCTCTGAGCCATCAGCCCAGAGCCTGACGCGGGGCTCGAACTCCCGGACCGCGAGATCGTGACCTGGCTGAAGTTGGGATGCTTAACTGACTGCGCCACCCAGGCGCCCCATGTTTATTTACTTTTAAGAGAGAGAGAGAGAGAGAGACCGAGCACGAGGAGGGGAGGAGCAGAGAGAGAGGGAGACACAGAATCTGAAGCAGGCTCCAGGCTCTGAGCTGTCAGCGCAGAGCCCAATGCAGGGCTCGAACTCATGAACCATGAGATCATGACCTGAGATGATGTCAGACATTTAACCCACTGAGCCACCCAGGCGCCCCTCAGGAAGAGTTTGAAAGGCTCCGTCATACTGTGTTTTTCACCTAAAAGACAGGATCAAACAGGGCCGGATGTTTACATGCAATCACAGATGCTTAATTTTGATAATAATATTGACAAAAAGTAGCGATTTGTAGTGAGGGCAGCTACTCTCGGAATCGTCTCTCGCAATGGACCACATCAGCGGGGTATTTACTTTCCTAATATGACACTACCAGATGATTGACAGTTCCTCACAAACGTTCTGTACATCTTCAGCATATGGACAGAATGAAAGCATTATATGGGTAAATTATTTTTTTATAAATGAAATATTTCCATTAGCAGGTTACCTGCCACTACCCCTCGTGTTTCTTCTCCAACCGGAAAGCTCAGACATCTTCCCAGGCATCCCATCCTTCAACCTGCTCCTTCGCTATCAACGAATAGCCACTGAAATCTTGGATTTTCAGGAAATGATCAGGTGCTAGAAATACAAAGATGAGTAGGGTTTTATTCCTAAACTCAAAACCCCTGGAGTCTAGATTGAATTCGAAGGCCTGTATAAAACTAACACAATGAAGCTGTGTTGCTGTTATGATAGACTTCTGTGCAAAACTGGACCTGGGCCGTAGGTAACTCAAAAGAGAAAGTCCTATCTGGGACGGCGAGTTGGGAAATACGGTCGAGATGGGTTTTAAAAGCGAATCTGAAAAGATGAAAGATGTTTACCAATTGGACAGAGATGAAGTTAAGGGGGGGCGGAAAGGCATACCTAAAGGTACCTTTAGGTGCCTAAAGAGGAAGGGAGAGCCAAGTCCCGTGAGTGAGAAGTGGCTTGGTCTGTCTGGACCACTGTAGGCACTGTAGCCTGGCTGTAGTGCCAGAGCCTGTGAGGAAGGCTCAAGCAAGTGTTGAAGACGGAGAGGTGGGAGAGTGGACGTTTGTGTCCTTTTGGCCGCCTTGCATTTGTTCACCGTTTTGGTAACCATAGCCCTTGATTTGCATCGGGGGATCCACGTGTGCCCTGTTCGCTCAATCAGTGCGGTTCCAAAGAAACCGCCTTCACCACCAGCTCCGAAGATTACAGGCGACTCAAGTCTAGAAGAATCAGAGCATTTTCGATAGCCATGTGATTGGCTCAGGGATGGGCACATGCCCCAGCAGAACCAATAAGGTGTCGCAGGACACCAAGAGGCAGGGGTCTGGAGGCTGTGACAGTAGGAGGCAGGTGCTGCGGCAGCCTTCTTGCTGCCGTGGCAGGAGAACCCAGCTGGCCATCCAGCTGGCCAGAGGAATGGGAGCTGAGTATGGATGGAGAGAAACTAAGTCCTGGCGCTATGATTTGAGCCCCAGATCGCATTCCACTTCAGAGAGATTGTTCTAGTGGCAGTATGGAGCCTGCCGGAAGACAGTCCCAGAAAGAAGAAGACTCGTTAGGATGGCAGTGAGGCCTGGGGCTAGACACGAGGGTTCCAGAGCCTGGTGTCGGCAAGGGATAGTCTGCCCCACCAAGTTTTATCCCCTGAGTGCCTTCTGATCCGGATCCATATCATGCTCTTCACCTGCTCCCCATTTGAAAAGACCAACAGATCAAAGTAAATACAACTAGCAAGACACTCAGATTGTGAGAACCCACGGGGGCAGCTTATGATAAAAATCAAGTCAGAAATGACAGAAGCATAGTTCACCAAGGATTCAGTGAGTGTGTGTGTGTGTGTGTGTGTGTGTGAGCATGGGGGTTGGTCACGGGGCAGAGGCATGGAGGAGGGATTCTTTCCAGTTTTCAGTCTATTCCCTCCTTATTTTCAAGCCTTTGGTGGTACGTGCACATTTGGGAACACACAGTGAAATTGTTTGTAAAATTCATCAAAAGGAAAACTTTCAAGACGAGTAACAGAAAAGAATAAAGCTGGCACTGCCCCCAGAGGGCTTTCACACTGTGAGCGGCAGCACAGACCAATCTGGAGACAGACGGGGCTGGGCGGGGGCAGCCTGCTTCTACACAAACAAATGCTCAGCCCTTTGCTCTCTTTTCTAAAATTAATATTCCAGGAAAGAAACGCCCAAGTCACACTATACAGAAGCACAAAGAATAGGCTAGACAAGTGCTGGGCTTGAAGGGGAGAGGGGGTCCCCTCAAGAGGTCCCCTATTGACCTCTAGGGACTGCAGCAATGGCCCCAGGGCCCTTTCACGTTTAGTTGGTTTCTTTTAATATGGCGTCTTAGCACAAAGTGAGGGAGGGAGCAGAATGAGGCCATCGTGTGAATTTTCCTGGCCCCCCACGAGTGGCTTCTACAAAAGTCACTCCTCTCAAGGAGGCCAAGTCTATACAACTCTTCCGATAATCCCTTCCTCCCCTCATCCTTTTGTGCCTAGGGATGCTGACAGTTCTTCTACAAGTGACCCCTGATTCTTGAAGTGTCTCTAGGGCTCCCCACAACCCACCATACTTTTACAATTATTCTCTTTATAAATATTCTTACCGGGACATGCCATCTGTCAGGACTTTGCCTGTACAGGGCTCCAGTGAATACGTCTCCTCCCTGTATTCCGAAGAAATCTTTTCTATTTCCACTTGGAAATCAGGTCCATAGTACAGAGTGAGTTCTGGGAGGTAAGAATGTCCAGACACTTCCTTTAATAGTGCAGGAGTCAACAAAAGCCCACATTTCCCTAACTGCCCCAAAGTGTAATCCCAGACAACATTTTATTTAGCGCCCACTAGGACGTTACATATTTTTATCTACTATAATTCTTACAACATTATTCTCAGGTAGGTATTATTTTCATCCCATTTTATGGATGCAGACACTGAGTCTAAGGTGAGTAACTTGCATGAAGTTACAACTTAATGGCAGAAATTGAAAAGTGGCCAGGGACCATGGACCTGAGGTTCCAGGGTAAACTTGGCAGTCTGTGAGAATGGCAGAGTCTGGCTTGACTTACAGGGCACTCTCGAGACAGCTCTCGCTTTTGGTTTTCCAAAATATAAAGAGCTTTAACATGTTCTCTTCCACGTGAAACGGCAAGTCCATGTGGACATCAAGACTTGCACATCCACCTGCTGACTCGGCACCTCCAGCTGGTTGTCTTAGGGTGTCTCCAGCTCCACGTGACCCAGATGATGCTCTGTCCGTCGCCTCCACTGCTCTTCCTGCAACCATTTCCTCCCAGGAAACGGCAGCTCTGCTCTTCCAGTCCTTTCTGGACTGGAATATGTGACCTTATTTGGAAACAGGGTCTTTGAAGGTGTATAGTGAAGGGGCAGAGATGAGCCATAGAGCATCAGGCGTGTCCCTAAATCCAGTGACCGGTGACCTCATGACGAGAGGAAAGCAACACACACAGCCAGAGAAGACGATGTGAAGACGGAAGCTGAGACTGGAGTGATGTCACCGATGTCCGCCCAATGCCCCCCCAACACGCCAGGCGCTCTACAAAACTGGCCGCCATGGCCTCTTTGATTTCCTCGCCTCCTACGTTCCCCTTTCTCTCTCTGGTCTAGCCTCACTGGCCTCTGCACCTCCTCTAACATGTCGGGCCTGGTCCTGCTTCCCGCCTGTGGCTGCTTCCTTTGCCTGGGCCACGCTACCTTCTGATGTCCCCATAGCTCACTCACTCCCTCTACGCTTTGCTCGAAGTTGACTTCTCAAATATTTTAGAAAACACCCCCTCCCCCAACACACACACACACACACACATACACATCACACTTCCTTTCTCTCTTTCTCCGCTCACTTCCTGGTAGCGATCATCGTTTTCCAACATACTATGAAATTAATCACTTGTTGTGCATGATGACTCTTGTCTGGCCCCTCCCCTGTGCCCTGGAATGTGAGCACTGTTAGTGTGGAAACTCTTCTCTTGTCCATTGATATATTTCAGGCACCTGGGAGGGTGCCCAGAACATAGAAGGCACTCAAAAGTATCTGTTGAATGAATGAATGAATGAATGAACGAATGAATGAATTAAAGAGAAATGGTGGAGGAGGACATTAGAAAGGTATCAGGGGCCAGATTATGTAGAAGCCATTAGATTCTGGGAAGGATTTAAATTTCATCCCAAGTGAGAGGAGGAATAATAGCATCTAACCTAGGCGAAGCATTTCATCCTTTCTCAACCTGCCTGAGGGGTTAATACGGTCCAGTTTTCTCTACCTCTGAACAGGGTCATTAGAAGAACTCTGGAAACTTATTGATAGTATTTCGAAAGATCCTCACACACGAACGTGCTTCAGCTTGTATGTACAAATACAACCAAGAGTTAGTGTATTTGCCTCAAGTAGGATAACTCATTAATTAGCTTAAAATAAGGAAATGAGAGGACAAACAGGATACATTTGGAGAACTGGTAACCAAGCCTTCATGACAAAGGAGGAGACCCCTGTTTTCATGGTCATCGGAAGGGTTCAAATGATGGCATGGAACAAAAAGCAGTTGGATTCCGCACCCCCAGGATTCAGCAGCCCTGCGTGGCTTCCCGGCCTGTGCACATCAGCAAACACTATCATCTTAAGACAATTCTGTGTGTGGCCATAGAAATGGCCAGTAATTGAGAATTGCTTCACCCTTGGCTGACATCTTTTTCTGTTTGTGCATAAAAGCCTTGTAACTTTATCCCAGAGGGCGGAAATTTACCTTTTAAAGGGCTCATCTGACTTTCTTCTGAGCTTAAAAAAAACAAAAAGATACATTTCCCTCCGAGCTGAAAGATCCCCTCTCTAGTAAAATTCGTTATTGTTTTCCCTTCCGTTTCAGTGCTGCGAATTTGTTACCAAAATGCTTCCCTGACCTTCTCCTTCCCTCTCCATCACACGCTGACACATCTAGCCTAAATTTGTGTCTTGCATCACCTCAGGAAACTCATGGCTAATTTCATTATTTGGGAGAGAAAATGCAAATGAAGCCAGACAGCTGGTGCTTTCCTCGCGGCTGAGAGTGATGGAGGGGCGGAGGCCCACCTCATCAGAGGCCCGCACACCCTCCTGTTCAGACAGGCCCTGGCGGGGGCAGAGCACAGAGGCTACAACGCAGCAGGAACAGATGGCTGGGAGGGGAGGAGATGGAGAAGCCCGACTTGCCGGAGAGGCTGGGAAGGTGGCATGTCAGCTGCCTGGGCACTTGGATGGAGCACACGGGACAGGGATGGGGCGCTCAGGATCCTTCAACACCGCCCCTTCCTTAAGGGCAGAGGGAGCCTGGACGCCGCGTCTAAGCGGTTCGCCGGCCGACAGCAGGCGCTGCTCCTCGGCTCTGGTCTCCGTGGTCCAGCCAACATTCCATCTCCTGTGTCTGCACATCCAGCATCTGCTTTTTCCCCGGAAGAGGACACGGACAGAGAGAAACAGAAAGGAAATGAGTGGGAACTTGTTTCTTTCCCCCGAAGGAATCTCAGTGCGCAAACCCAAGCGTGCGAGACGTCTAACTTGGCTTTTCTATAACTGAACATAATTTTGCTTTCTGATCCTATGAAACTATTGCATTCAGCATCCTGCCTTCCTCTAGAGTCCAGCGAAATACAAGGAGACTTAGAAAGTTCCAAGGGAGGGCATAAGCCGGTGTGTCAGCTGAGTTGCTCTCTGCTGAGATATCTGTTGTCCCCTTCAGGCCTTGGGCATCGGTCTACACAGACTGCTACTGAGGGGGGCCTCTGCTGGCTGCTCCATTGCTTCTTCTTACTTCCGGGTCCTTCCAGGACACACAGCTGTCTGTCTGGAGGGCCAGGGCTGGGCCAGGCTGGGGCAACTCTGCGGGCTGTCTCAGCTCCGTCTCGCCTTTTGACACTCAGGTTCAATAGGGCTCATTCTGTTCCTGCCTCTTTTCCCCGAAGACACAAAGCAGAAGGCACGTTCCACTGATACCTACACACTCTTCACTTTTCTGCTAAGTCTTCTTAGAGAATCGTCATCTATTTTGGGCCAGAAATCCCGTTCTTACTCATTCTGTATTCTAAGATTTCAGCCAAGACCTGGGCTCAAGGAAAAAGAAAAAAAAAAAAAAAAAAGAATAAGCCCAAAACTGTGGTTAAGAATTCAAAAATGTTTCCTCCATCATACAAAATGGAAGCCCCCAGCCAAATCTAACTGGGATGGATCCGGGATTCAGGTCTCCTGGAGCTGTTTGCTTAGCGGATGGGATATTTCAAGTTGGGTAAGGCTACCTTCGTTCACCCCACAAATCTCTGGTATTATTAACACTTTCCGAGGCCCCTCAGGCTTCCTGGGAAATGTAAATGACATTTTGGTCTGAGGAGGAGAATGGGTTTCCTATGGCCCAATTTACACCAGGAACCTAAAATCCCGGAAATATTGAGTGCTTCTAAGCTGCAGGGACAACACATTTGGGAAAGGAGGCAGAGGGGAAGGGAGGAAAAGCTTGATGCATAGATTTAATCATGGCCTTCAAATCATCCCACTGATTGCAGAAGCCTGGAGAGGGCTTGCTGGGGACCCATAATCATTCCTTTGGATTGCACTGGGCCTTTCACATTTTAGAACATTTTTGCTTTGATTATCTCGATTCGTACTCACCATACCGCCATAAAATAGGGGTTTTTTTTTAAGGCTGGGAGCAACGCTAACGTGTTCTGAAATATAAAAGGCCCAGTGCCCGTCCTTAGTGGCTCAGCTGGATTTCCTGAGTCTCCTCATCCTGGGCTGGGTCCTCCAGTTTCCTGCCTCCAGCCACACCAGGAACCCAGCAAACTTCTTCCTCTTCCCATTAGATGAGTTTGCACCTCATTGCATCGGCATGATCTTACCTCACCCAATAAATAGCCACGTGGGAAAGTCCTTCCTGGTTCCTGGTCCCCGATCCACAGGACACAAATGGGACTGTCTCTGTGTTAAAGCCTAAAATGACCTGGGTTCTTCCCATCTACTAAATCTGCTCTCAGTGAGTCTTCCTTGACACTGAGCTGGCCTGACCAACACCACTCCGTCTTTAATAGAAACGATGTACAAATTAGGTACAAATTTTGTAGAAACGATTACAAATCATCCCACTTTTTTTTTTTTAATTTTTTTTCAACGTTTATTTATTTTTGGGACAGAGAGAGACAGAGCACGAACGGGGGAGGGGCAGAGAGAGAGGGAGACACAGAATCCGAAACAGGCTCCAGGCTCCGAGCCATCAGCCCAGAGCCCGACGCGGGGCTCGAACTCACGGAGTGCGAGATCGTGACCTGGCTGAAGTCGGACGCTTAACCGACTGCGCCACCCAGGCGCCCCAAATCATCCCACTTTTTAAATCCTCTTTGAGCACACAAGAAGTATAAACCTTGCTGACGTCTCTGTATGTATAGTGCCGTGGCTCCGAAATTATCCCCATCAAAAAAAAAAAAAAAAAAAATGAGAGGTTTTTGATCTCTATTACTCCTGATAATATTCGGGTGGAAGGAAAGACTGAGGCCCATCGGATGATTTGGCTCGAAGTCACGAGGCACGGACAAAAAGCTAAAGCTTTCGTAGTCCATTTTCCTAGTTTATATACCTTTTTTTTTTGCCTTCAAATACCTTTCCTTTTTCTACACGTCTTTTTGCCCTGCAGGCCACCTGGGCCCTCGTGTCATCGTTGCCCGCTCTTTGCAGGGGAGGCCGGTGAGGCCCTGAAAGGTGGGGTCGCTGGGCCCCGCGCTGCTGGGCCTCCTCGGGGCCCCCCTTGTGAGCCCCGCTCAGTGTCTGCGCGCCTCCCTGGCCGGGAAACAGCTGCGGTGAGGTTCCGCGCATGCTGTAATAGCATTTGTTAACCACCGCCACATGATTTTTAAAGTAAATGTCACCCTGCATTGTAACTGCGAGCTAACAACGTGTTAGCGGGTCCTCGTCGCTCTCCTGTCGCTCGTTCTGCCAGCGCTGAAGTTGCAGAGATGTCGCCGCACCAACCGCTGGGCAGCTGGGCCATTTACTCTTCGGGTGCCCCTGCCACCTCCCTGGGTGCTCTCTGAAGCTTCTTTACTGCCGTGCTTTCTCTCCTGCTGCTGTCCCGGGGAGAAGGCGGCAGCTGGTGGAAGGACTGGTCCAATCTGCACGCTCAAGCCACGGTCGCGAAAAGGTGACCCCGCTCAGGAGTCCCCCTGCCCGCTTTGTCTGCCGCTGTCCCCACGGGCAGGGCCCCAAACGGAGGCTGAACGCGCTCTGCACTTGCCTGGTCTGAGGCCATCAGGAACTGTGTCCCCAGTTCCTAAGTGGCACTCCCAACCCCGAGGACCTCAGGACGCGGCCTTGGTTGGAAATCGGGTCATTACAGACGTAAATGGCAAAGACGATTTCCTACTGGCGTAGAGGGGACCCTTCATCCAAGAGGACCGTTGCGCTCAGAATTGTCCTTAGAAAATGAGAACTGCCGACACAGAAACAGTAGCACAAGGCAAATGCCGTGTAAACAATGACATTATGCTGCCACCAGCTGAGGGCCCACCAGAGCTGGGAGAGGGGCCTGGAACCGATCCTTCCCTGGAGGCTTCAGAAGGAGCACAGCCCTGCTGACACAGGGCTCTCTCACACACCTCACGTCCAGAACTGTGACACAAAAGTGTCTGCTGTTTGAGCATCCCCCTTGGTGGCATTCTGTTATGGCAGCTCTAAACAAGACAGATGCGGGGCGCCTGGGGGACTCAGCTGGTTTAAGCATCCGGCCTCAGCTCGGGTCATGACCTCAGGGTTCTGAGTTCGAGCCCCACGCCGGGCTCTGTGCTGACACCTCAGAGCCTGGAGCCTGCTTCAGGATTCTACGTCTCCCTCTCTCTGGGACCCTCCCCCTCTTGCACTCGGTCTCTCTCTCAAACATAAATAAAAATGAAAAAATAGGGGCGCCTGGGTGGTGCAGTCGGTTAAGCGTCCGACTTCAGCCAGGTCACGATCTCGCGGTCCGTGAGTTCGAGCCCCGCGTCGGGCTCTGGGCTGATGGCTCGGAGCCTGGAGCCTGTTTCCGATTCTGTGCCTCCCTCTCTCTCTGCCCCTCCCCCGTTCATGCTGTCTCTCTCTGTCCCAAAAATAAATAAACGTTGAAAAAACTTTTTAAAAATGAAAAAATAAAATAAAACGACAGAGGCTAGGATCTGATCCACTTTCTTCGTTCCATCCACCCAAAGGAGCTTCTGAAAGTGCCCCAAGAAGCCAGAGAACTCGTGGTGCGCTGGGATCCAGCGATGACTTCACAGGCGAGCTCTCTGCTGTCTTAGCCAGTGCCCAGTGCTGGAGACTCCTGCACGACAGAAAGTCCCCAAGTGGGGCTCTGCGGAGAAGGTCGCACAGTTACAGGAGCACAGTTGTAGGCAGATTACATCTACCCTGGCCTGTGAAGGATACCATGACCACGTCTTCTGAATCCTGGAGCCCCCTGCACACTTAAATGCATTATGCGTCATTATATATGGCAATATTGTTACATATACTATATAGTATATGTAATATACTATAGTTATATAGTAAAATAGTAATATAACACACACACACACATGCATACGCACACAAATAAAGCTGCACCCTGTGTCCAGCGCAAAGTAACATAGACTTCCAGTTAGAAGCGTGCAGGAGTGATATTATTGGTGCATTATTTTACAAGGTCCACTCATAATAATAACAGCGATCACAATGACATCAGTAACCAGCACCACCAGCACCACTGACTCAGCACTGAGTGTTCATTGAGCATTAACTACATGCCAAGCCCATGCTTTATCTTGCTTCCTTGCTAAATGACCTTGACCAACTCATTTAACTTCTTTGTGCTTTAGTTTTCTAATCTGTAAAATGGAATAACAATACAAAACCTTTAAAAGTGTTACCTATTATTATTACTCTTATAATTAATACGATAGATGAGGTAAGTATGATGTTCCCATTTCAAGATTTTTTTTTTTTTAATTTTGAGAGAGAAACAGCACAAGTGGGGAAGGGGCAGAGAGAGTGGGAAAGAGAGGGAGAATCCCAGGCTGACAGCACAGAGCCCGATGTGGGGCTCGAACTCACGAACTGTGGGTTCATGACCTGAGCTGAAACAAGAGTCCGATGCTTAACCGACTGAGCCACCCAAGCACCCCGTGATGCTCCCATTTTAAAGATGAACAAACTGGGGCGCCTGGGTGGCGCAGTCGGTTAAGCGTCCGACTTCAGCCAGGTCACGATCTCGCGGTCCATGAGTTCGAGCCCCGCGTCAGGCTCTGGGTGGATGGCTCGGAGCCTGGAGCCTGTTTCCGATTCTGTGTCTCCCTCTCTCTCTGCCCCTCCCCCGTTCATGCTCTGTCTCTCTCTGTCCCAAAAATAAATAAAACGTTGAAAAAAAAAATTTAAAGATGAACAAACTAAGGATAGGGAAGGGGCCCACAACTTACCAAAGGTCCTTGTCAAGTGACACCTGTTATCTTATCCAGTGGAGGGACAGTCCCACTGCATGGAAAACAGCAAAGAGTGTAACAATGCCTGTCACCACAGGAGCAGTAGGTCCAGGACGTCACCCCACTGCATGATTTACAGAATTCACGGTCACAACTCACACAGGCGCTAGATGGAAAAACAATTTAGTCTCTTTAGAGAAGAGACAGGGCAAGGTCAGCTCCAATAGTAAGGGTTGGTCCCCCATGGCCCTGGGGTCTCACCCTATAGCTGACACAGGACAATGGTCTGTATGCACCTGTCTGGTGCTGCAGGCAAAGGACCCGGTTCCCTCCCCACAGTAGAGGTGACCAGATGCTATGCGACATACACATACATGTATGTGACCATGTATGTCCTGTCCTGAGCAGGACAAAGAAGCAGGTTTAGGTTCAGAACGGGGAAAGATACTCCCAAAGAGATGTGCCCAGCATAGGCTGTGAGGGCTCTTTATTTCTTTGTGAGGAAATATTCTGGGTCCTGGGCACATTCTTATGGAACTCTACACGGGTCAGAAGATGCACATGACTTCCCTTCCCAGCAGTCATACAACTAGAAGCCAGCAGAGCCAGGATTTGAACTCAGGTCCTTTTTCTACTCAGATTTTCCCCTTTGGAAAACATTCTTTGTCAGGAGCAGGAGGGGCCTGTTCCAAGTAGATGGGTGTTAGGCAGAGTACTGCGCAGTTTCGTGAGGCTGTGTTGACAGCCACGAGGAGTGAGCAGGAAGTGAGGACATAGGTGGACCCCCGAAAGCACGGGGGATGGAGACCGGGGCCGGTCCTGAAAGATCTACACAGAAGCTATCAGGACATAGCTCAGATAAAGTGCTGGGCTCAGCTTGGGAACAATCGGCAATGATTCAAGGACAGACCGAATTTGAAAGACACAGGAATAATCTGGATCCATGGAGTGCAGAACGGGATTCTAAGTGAAGAAGATACTTTGGCAGGGTGAGTGTGGGAAATCACAGGACCCGGGTGGGGGTCATGTTCTGTAAAGCTTTGGAGCCAGACCGTGTACTAACTACACATCGTTACCTGCTGGGCACTATCCAAACTGAGCTAGACAAGAGCCTCACAGAGATGCACACGCACATCAGATACAGGGACACGCTATGAGCAGATAACTGGGGTGACTATATGGTTTGTTGTCCTGAGACACTATTGAGAGGAGAAGGATGTGGAATAGAGAAGCATAGCAGGACAGGTGGCATAAGCCAGGACAGCCTGGGCAACGGAATGCAGGGTCAATATTCAAATAACCAAATCGATTGGATTGAATATTTACAGGAGTGAAAGGCAGTGAGTAGGAGTGTTTGAAAAGCACATATTGATATAAAATTGACAAGGGTTTTCTGCGGAAACATAGCAGGGAAGATTTAGAGAACCATCGGCTCACTTCTAAACACACACACACACACACACACACACACACACACACACCCAATCACATATATAGGTAGACGGACAGACAGGTGTACCCATGCATCACGGCTGCCACAAAACAAAATGCTTGCTTTGTCATATGAGATTTAAACTCGGGTTTTTTTCTTTCACTTAATGGGAGGCAGCAATGGACAATAGTTAAAGGGTTTAGAAACATGTATACCTTAACTTGCATATGAGTGTCACTGTTTAGGACCTTGGCTGGATTGTTTAACTTCTCTGAGTCTCAGTTTCCTTATCTATAAAATGGGGATAATAATATTCACTTTGAAGGATTATTGTGAGGGTTAGTTATATGCATTGCCTGGCATATAGTAAAACCTTCAGTAAATAATACTTTATACAGCTTTTTGAATAGCTTAGATATATATCTATATATTACTGGCTTTCAACATAGCACGTATTACCAAAAACTTAGAAATGAAAGAGGTATATTACGTGAAACAAATCATCCACTGAACTCAAATCAGTTTGGCTTATGTAAAAAGGAAGTATTTTAATTTGTGTAATTGAGACAGTTGGGGGTTAAGATTTAACTGTCCTGCTTTACGCAGGACTGTACCCAGAGACTAACTCCTCCTCATCAGCGTTCTGCTCTCTGTCCTTGACCAGCTGCGTCCCTGATGGGGCCACAGTGGCTGTCAGGGGCCTCAGATGTGTACACCACTAAGGAAGCAATCCCAGGGGGGATAGAGCTTGTTCTGAACTAGTTCTCCCTGAAATACTGAAAAGTCTGCGAACAGCCCATCTTGTGCCTTTTGTATTATCCTTGAAGTTGTCTGAAAACTCTGACTGAAATGCCAAGGTCATACGTCCACCTCCCTGACTGAGGTGAGGATGAAAGTCAGCCTGACCTGAATCTAAGAGAAGAGACTCCTGTAACCAGCAGACGGGACGATTAATGCTGTCTGGCACAAAGTAACCCAGTTTCACTCCATCCTACCACCCGGAGAGATCACTGCTATCATTTTGGTGCATTTCTTTCCAGATTTCTTTGCCTACGCACATATAAATATATAGGACCTTCTAAAACTGTGTTTGCTACAAAAACAAATCATACTGTGCACTGGTTGGTATTTTTTTCATCACTTACCAGTATATCATGGGTTTTTTTTTTCATGCGAATAAATGTCAGCCTAATAAATCTTTTTAAATGGTTGTATAGTATTCCACTGTGTGACTGCATCATAATTTATTTCTTTCATTCTATTAAGTTCCCTGAATGGGATGGATCGTCTTGGAAAGGACAATAGTGTGACTGATTAGAAATAAGTGGGCTCCCATTTCCTCATATTTGCAGCCTTGGATGGTGTGTGTGTGTGTGTGTGTGTGTGTGTGTGTGTGCGCGCGCGCATGTGCACACAAGTGTGGGCATGTAAGTGTGCAAGGGGAAATGCACGGGATGTCTACATGATCCAGAGTCATCCACAAATACCTAGAGTCTTGAGACAGAAAGGAGGTCAGAATTTGCAGCCCCTCAGCAGACTTATAATCCCTTTTACCAGCCGAGGTTAGGAGCCCTGGTGAGCATTTAAAGCACACGGCTTACTCCCAGTCCTCTTCAGAAAGGGATGGGGATCCAGGTCAGATGCTGACTCTCCTGTAAGACAGACATGAGACCTCACTCTAAGAGCCTACATTTTTTTTTTAATGTTTATTTTTGAGAGAGACAGCGCGTGAGCGGGGGAGGGGCAGAGAGAGGGAGGGAGACATAGAGTCTGAAACAGGCTCCAGGCTCTGGGCTGTCAGCACAGAACCCTACGGCGGGACTTGAACTCAGAAACTGTGAGCTCATGACCTGAGCCGAAGTTGGATGCTGAACCCACTGAGCCACCCAGGTGCCTGCCCCTAAGAGCCTACATTTGATGTGACCCAGAATATAGAGGCCACGTGAGCAACTGACATGACTATAGCACTGGAAATGTACATGGTATGCAACAAGCAGGTAAAGAAAGGGCCTGTGTAGGGTTCCCCAGAGAAGGAGGGTATCCAGAAGGCACGTCCTTTAAAAGCAAACGGCACAAAAGCAAACTCTTTAGGAAAATACGTAGGTGACGCGGATTTCTTTTTGCGAGGTTCCCTCGCCACGTTTCCCAAAGAGTCGTCGCTGTGGTTTTAAAAACAGGAGGCTGCCGTCTACCGCCCGGGCCAGCCCCGCGGAGGCCCCCGCCCGCCCGCCTTCTCGAGGCTTCCTGCGCACGAGCCCGGAGCGAGCTGAGTC
>NW_024412470.1:2326073-2503916 GCF_014898765.1 Herpailurus yagouaroundi
CTTGAGACGATATGCTCGGCGCCCGCCGCCCGCCCCGCAGGCCCGGGCGCTCGCTGCCCGCCGCCCCGACGCCGTGCCAATCTGCGGCCTCCCCGCCGCGAGAGCCGGCGAGAGGACCAATTAGTGCAAGCTGTGATGTGGCGACGGGTCCGCCGAGGACGCAAACCCCTCCCCGTTCTCTTGGCAGAGGCCACCGCGAGGGCCGTCAGATGTCAACAGCTCTCCGTCACTCCCTCCCGGCTCCGGGGGTGGGGGGCGCTGTCCCGGCCCCGCGGCCGCCACGCTCGCTGGGCTCCCCCCGCCCCGCGGCCCACGCTCCTACGGATCGCCTCTCGGATTCGGAACCAGCCGGCTACCGGCACGTTTGGCTCTTCCTTTAACCCGAGGCGGGACTCTGGAAGTGAAGGGGAGCCTTTTAAACGTACGGCGTTCTGGTCTCTTTGCAGAACCAGGAAATACCCTTGACACGCTCGGGAGCTTCCGTTTTCGGAGCCTCGGAGTGAGAGAACGCACAGATGTCTTGGGCTTGCCCAGGCACCAGTTCACCACGTATGTGCAAAAGAAATTGCTTTAGAGCTCTCAAACTACGGGTGGAAAGTGATCAGGTCCTGCGGAAAATTGTGTGTGTGTGTGAATTACAGGTTACCATAGAAGAAGACCGGTATCTCCAACGCGTAGCCAAGAGTTTTAAGGGGAACTCGCTTTGTACAAAAGAGTCTCGCCATGGTATCTGCTGACAAGGACATAAGCAGATGACTAATGGTGTTTTTTTCTCTTTAATAAACTCAGGGTTTTTTTTTTTTTCCATTTCATTTGATTTGAAAAATGGACATATAATCCAACAAACCCATTAATTCAAAAATCCTACTCTCAAGTTCAAAAATATAGTATATGATTTGGCAAGCAGCAAGCTCCCTTCCCAGTTACGATTTGATTGAACCAAAATAAGCCTGTGAGTACATTAGAGCTGTATTGGGAGGTGAGGCAGTCGAGAAACTCAAGGAAGCAAAACCAGAATACTGGTATAGAAGGAACCATCCGAATTTGTTAGAAAGGAGATAGATACTTCGGAGGAGTGGATTATCCAAATGCAATGTTGCAGGTTGCAACTTGGAATGCACTATTTATGCCTTTTTTTTCTGCCCTGAAAAAATTACATATACGAATTGTATGTACATATATGTGTAATATATATTAATTATATATTATATGTTGATTATTAGATATTAATATTATATCAATTGATATATTAATTCTATATTAACATTATATTGATTAATATATCAATAATTATATATTAATTATTATATGTTAATATTATATATATATTATGTTGGCCTGTGGAGGACGTGAGAAGGCTCAGTTCCTGATGCCAGGGAGCAAGACTCTAACTCCCTAGCTCGCAGAAAGTGATACTACACCAAAAATGACAAGTTTTAAGTTATGTGTGATGAGCGACTCTACAAAAGAGAACACACTGAGGGTTGATGGAGGTGGGTGGGGGGTGGGCTCAATGGGTGATGGATATTAAGGGAGGGCACTGGTCACTTGTCATGTGTGGAGCCCTGGGTGTTGTATGTAAGTGACGAATCACTAAATTCTACTCCTGAAAACAATACAGCACTATATGTTAACTAACTAGAATTTCAATAAAAATTTGAAGAAAAAAAAAAGAACATACTTCTAAAAAGTTATGTGTGAATATAATTGGTGCCATAGGAGTTCAGTGATAAATCAGATACACTCAAAAGCCAGGGATTACCAACCTTCCGACCTCATATTTATTGGCCCCTTCAATTCCCTGACCTTTGTCTCTCCTCATATTCAGGAACCTATGCTGCCTGAAGTACTCAGAATGATTCCATCTTGGGAGTATTAGGTAAAATTTACCACGGTCTTGACAAAACTTTCAATCCTCCAGCTGTCTTCCTCTCTACTTGGTCTACACTGCTCTTCAGGAGAGCTCCATGTCTTGATAACTCTGTCTTCTTCCATTCTGTCTTCATTCCCTTCTCTCTCCAACCAACCACCTTCATTCAACCGCCATCTCACCTACAGCCTTGCTCCCTTGTCTCGCGCGTGCACAGAAACTTCAGTCCACATGTAAAATATTTAATTGATGTGCTCACCTGTCACTTTCCCCAATGTAAACAGCTAGACACGTAGTCAAGCATGGCATTAGAAAGCTGTCGTGGATGAAAACGTCACATTCCAATCTTTTTGGCTCAAAAAAGCCAAGTATCAGATAAGAAACACTAGGAAAGATAGGTGATGAAGATAGGTCCATGTTTTCTTGCTGACCCCCAAGGGGGAAAAGAAATTCCAGCTAGGAGAGAAGGGAGAAGGAGGATGCAGAAGGAGAGAAATTTAATGTGAATGTGTCCTCAGAGAGGCAGGGCTAATCATTCTTTTGCTTCAGGTATCTGGGGATCTGAAAGCCCAGGGTAAGTCCCCAGTTTCCATCTACAGCCCTGGGAAGGAGTGAGCCTTTCGTAGGTGCCCTGCAACCAGAATAGTCTAGGGGCCACATTGTGATGGCCGAAGGGTTACTGGGGGCGAGGGGAGTGAGAGGGAGTCTCCCATAGCCCCCAATTAGCAAAAAGAACATTTAAATTCCCTGTGTCCCTAGCAGCCCTCGAGGGAGCTGTGGAAGCTAGTTGAGCTGGTAGACGCGTGGGAATGTTGGCAACCAGTGTGCGGAGAAGCTTAGCAGGAGGAAACCACCTCAGCCAGCCAGTGGCAATCAGCCATTATCTCTCCGTAGAAGCCACGTGGAGATAACACAGCAGAAAACCAGAGGGTCAAGGGAGATGACCAGGTGGAGTGCAGAGGATTTTCGGGGCAGTGAACACACTCGTTATGATACCACAATGACAGGTAAACATCATCATAGATTTGTCCAAATCCACGGAAGGTACAACACCAAGTCTGAACCAAAATATCAACTGGGGACTTGGGATGCTTAGGACGTACAGGGAAGGTTCGTCGGCTGTGACCAGTATGCCACACTGGTGGGGGATGTTGTTATGGTTGTGCAGTGTGGGTGCAGGGGCTGTATGAGAAATCTCTGTGCCTTCCCCTTAATATTGCCGTGACTTAAAACTGCTCTAAGAAATAAAGTCTTTTAAGAAAGCTAAACAATCGCGAAGAGTTCTATCTCAGTGTAGTACAACATTGGACTGAAGGGCCCCAACTGTTGGCCAGATACCCCACCTCCACTGGAGGACTGCCGTGACATTCCGAAAGCCCCCAGAGCAGGAGAAAGGAGGACAAACAAACAAACAAAAAGTACTGAACTTGCCTGAATTTGCAGAAAGAAATGATTGATAAATGAGCACATTTGACCGAGTTTACCTGGAGTTATCAGATAAGTTTCTAGCCACGGAAAAGCAACAGGGGGCTCAAGATACCAACTAAACTTGGTTACAGAAAACATGCATACCTTGTCACATAGCCGTTTTGGGGACTCAGATTTGTACTTACCACATTTCGTTGTCTTTCTGATGTGTTGACCCTTTAAAACCTCCATCTTCTTAAATCTCTATTTCTATCCCCAGGCTGCTGAGCCCCACCGAAGAAAAGCACAGAGAACGAAGGAGGGTAGGGAACTGGGAGGTAAGAAAGGCGGGCTTTAAGGTCTACCCTCATTTGATGGGCAGGTTTGGACAGGCGGAGGAAGGAGGGCCAACGCAGTAAGAAGTCATAGCCGTATAGAAGGTTACAATTTACAAAGAAGGCATTTTGTATGCGTCGTTTTGCTCAGTGCTCACAATCATCTAGGAGGGAAACAGACATGCCTTTTTGTTCTTGACCAAAGACACGGCCTATCAGCAACAGAGCCTAGACTTGACACTATTCTTCTGACTCGAAATCTTACATTCTATCCACTGTCTCACGCTCCACGTCTTTCTTTGGTGTCTCGAAGGCCGGCTTTGCTTGACGCAAGTTTCCTTTTAGCTCACTTGGCGAAAGGTTAGCTTTCACACTCAGAATCCCATTTGATCTTTGTACCATCAGGTCCCATCTTACAAATGAGCAAACTGAGACACACTCACCTGTTCAAGGTCACTGGACTGGAAGCAGTTTCTCTGCTTCACGGTTCAACGACCTATGCATTATATCCTGCTAACGTGAAGCTGTGATAGTACATTATTACTGTTGTATTTTTAGAGAAGCAAAATAGAATTTAGAATTTAGTAGCTGAAGTACTGCCTTATTCATGGAAAAAATAGATCACTGACTGAACTTTTTTCTCAGGCTCTTATGAATGTCACATGCACCTCACAATACAAAACAGTTCTATTTGATTATATTTCCTTTCCTGTTCAATGAACTTCATGAAAATTGCATATTTCCGTCTGAAAAAATTGAGAGATACAGAGGTAGTTTCTGTGACAACACTTTGCGTAAGCGAAGCATTGCTCTCTAAGTAGAAATGGTTCAAGTCAAATGCTTATTATTTTTAACAAAACACTTCCTCAGTATTAACTTTGAAATCAGCAGCAGATTTGTCCATTTGTTTTGTAAATCATTTCGCACTGGTTTTCTTCTCCTCTTTAGATCGTTTTGCTGCGCTTGCAATTTGATATCTCATTCATGGCTCTCCTGTCTGCAAACTCTGTTTAGTGCAAAGCTTTGCAGAAAAAAAAAAAAAAAAATCTCTCATTTGACCATGAACTTTCGATGATCTAGTTAGCTTTACTGTCAAGCTTCCCGCGGTCTTTTTGAAAAGCAGGACTTGTCCGTGCTGCCCTCTGGCCAACTTCAGTGGGACTAAAGCGCTAGCAAGAGCCATCAAACTGCCTGACGGCTTGTCACCAGCGAGGCTCCATTAATTTACACACATTTTCCACTGTTTGGCATCTACCATGATAACTCTTTTCTCTTCCAAGCAGCTCCTGGTTGCATTTAACACTTGGGTTAATTTTCATCAGAGTTTAAATTTACCCATCAGTTATTTCAGGGGAGCTGTCAGCCAACATATGGAGAGAAGAAGAAAAAAATCCTTCTGAATTTATAATAAAGTGGAATCTGTTGAATGTGAAACAAAACCAGCTGCAATATCGTGAGGCCCCGGTGGGGAGAGCGGGGTCAGCAAAGAATTGCAGAGTGGATTAGCTGTTCTATTCACCAGAGCCGCATCTGGGCACCTCGGAGCTTCCTGATATATCAAAAAATGATGGAAAGACACAGTTCAATTTGTCCCCCTTTTATAAAGGATAATTAACCTGTCAGTCTTGCTACTTTAACAACTTCATTAAATTGGAGGCGAAATGGGTGCTGAGAAGCGTTGTCTTTCTCCAGAAGGAACACGGGGCACTTGTATAAATGGTGGGAGAGGAAGGAAAACACAGGCACGTGCACCCCGATAATGCTCTCTGGTTCCTGAAAAATGGAACATGCTTCTTCCAATTATATAATAATCCTGCCTTCACTATGACCTGCTAAAAGTAATTTTCTTAACTCGGGAGGCAGACGAAATAATGTCACAGCCCAACTAGGCCAGAGAAGCATTTAAAAATTGAGGTTGGAGGGTTTCAGATGCTGTTGGGCCAAACTATTTAAGACCCGGAGTGACGGCCCAGCATTTCACAAGTAATAAAAAGAAATAAAAACAGAGCCCCCTCAGGTCTCCACAGCTCCCTCCACCGTGCCCTCTTTGCCTTGCGGCATTCGTATCTTGGCAATAAATCTTTTTTTTTTTTTTTTCACTACTGCAAAGATTGTAGACTTTAAAACACATTTATTCAGGAGTCAAAGAACATCGAAATCATTTTGGTGTTTGAAACCTTAAGTAATCTTAGCCTTTTCTTTCTTAAAGCTAATAATATACTGAGTATTTTAAGTAATTGAAATAGTTTAATTAAGATTTCAGTCATTCTCTCATTAGAAATTCCACTCTGTATACATGAGTACGAAGGCACAGAAGGGATAATTCCAAAATATTTTTCAAATTTTATTGAAATCAACATAATGTCATTACCAGTTAAAAAGGACATGGTTTTGTGAGGTGGTTAATTCAGTCCTGTAGTGTTGCATTTAATTAGCACAAAATAATAACGCATCGTAAAACAATAATAAAAAATTTCAACTAGCTATGGTAAATATAAAATCAGGAATTCTAGGTCTGATCATATCATTTTCCAAGAAAACAATTTTATTTTTAATTTACAATTTTTAAGAACACAACACAATTTATATCTTCCCAATTTCTTTTTTGCTAATATTTTATGAGATTATTAAAAAGTAAATATAAAGTTAATATCACCTTTAAAATTTATTCTAAAGTTATGATCCTTACGAACGATAGTATTTTTATTTTAAATTCACTTAAAAGTATTTCACTTTTGGTAATTCATGAACATACTAGGAAGGCAAAAATAGAACAGCTTATACTTCCTTTAATACAATAGATGCCATGGAGATGAAAATCTTTCAGTTTTATTACAAGTGATTTTTAGAAAGAGAGTAACAGTGTTATTCACTAAAATATTTACATGCTTTATTTGATGGAGACATCAGAGTTCATCCATTCTTTTGTTACATTTGCAATAAGATTTGGTAGAGCTTCTGGAATAATCACAGCTACTGCATGAGTTACTCAATATTTAAGAACATAGCCATTCTTTTTCATGCTTTTTGTAATGAAAATTGCCTAATTTCACGGAAATAGTCATTAAAAAATGAGAGATGACACTTACGAAGGTGAGTGGCATTGAGAGATTTTTCAGAGCACATTTGGCTTTATCACGTCAATTACAGGATTTCTCTTTACCTCGCCTAACTAAGGATTGTATTTACCATAAAGAAGACAGTTCATCTTTGTTACCGTTTTTGGAAAAAGCTGGTCCTCAGTCCTCTCCAAAGTGAACTTTTCCCTCTTCCTGAACTTGCCTGTCTCTACAGTTAGACAATAATTAAGATGATACACCTTGTATTGTTCCAACTTAGACCTCTGTCTACATGCATTGGCAGAGAAGAATTAAAATCTTTATGAGCCCTTCCCCCATAGTATTGTAAAAAGGGGAACCATGATTCACAGTGGCAAATGTTCTTGCCACCGGAGCTTTTCCAAGTTGCACGTGATTCAAAATCGTGGTGGCGGACACACAACACCACGAGTGCTTTTCCGCAGCAATGACATCCCACCTTTTTATATATAGCACTTGGCATGTTTGCTTGCTGTGTCTTTTAGAGGAAAGACCCAAGGGCCATTGAGATTAGCAGGCTCCTCAGCCGTGTCACCCTCTCCAGCTGGTCCGGCACCGGGGGCACTGCAGACTGAAAAGTAAATGACTCTGATTCCATCTGAACTAATGTCGGGAGACTGGGGATGTTAAGAAGGAAAGCGGCACCAGTCAGAGCTTATTGGACACTCACTATATATAAATGAAATCGAACAGGGACAAGGGAGAAGGTTTTGTGAGATTAAATCCTACTTCAGGGTCCAGAGGTAGGTTCATTTTGCTGTGCCTGTGAAAGACTTATGGAGTGACCCAAACCTTAATTGTAGAAACCAAGTGTCTCTGCTTGCCCAGAGAAAATATCCCAAACCAGAAACATGACCGCCTCTGTCCCAGGGAGTCCGTGAGACAGTCGGCCTTCACAATGTGGAACGCATACTTCTGACCGATTCCAACTTTGTTTTGAGAGAAGAGAGTGTTGTCGCAATTCAGCTGCGCATCTCCTTCTTGTTTCTTATTCTAAGCCAACAAAACACTGCTAATTTTAGAGAGTAAAGACAGCCAGAGGCTCAAATGAGCAGTAGTACCACTAAATAAACATGGGAAGAAATGCCACTTGCTATTGTTAACGAAATATTGAAATTGCCTCAGATTTAATCACTGTAATTTAGCAATTTTGTGAATGTAGGTCAGCCATTTACTGGCAGCGATGTTTTTTATTGAAAGGGCGTATTTCTTTTTCACTAACAACCTTCGAATTTGCAGTCAATTTATTGCAAAGAATTACAAATTATCAATGAAGCATAAATGTAATTAGGTCTCCTTACATACAGCACGAGTGAAACTATCTACCAAGAGTTCTCTGAGCCCGATTTTAAGATCAAGTCCTCACAGTTTAGGACTGCATTAGTAATTGAGAATGAAGTGGTGTTTTTAACAGAAATGGCTTAGGTGTTTGCAACAACTGTGGAAACCTGTTATCTTCATTCCCTGATTTTCCTTTTCTTGTGCTATCACCAGACTACGTCATAAAAACCACCTCCAGTTCTGCCACCACCATCACAATAAAAGAGATATGATAATCATCTGAGAAACTGAAACAAGCATATGTTGGGTTACTTGTCTGACTAGTGTTTGAAACTTACCAGTTTGGCTTTGTGTCTATATGGGGATCCACAGAAAGCCACAAGGCACACAGGGACACGTAATGTGGACTAATCAGAGTCTCCTAATACAATTATGATGGAAAGGCCAATACTATTTCACCTTTCCTTTATTCACATTTTGGAAACAGAAATATCTGGAATCAGATCACCGGCTATCCGCATGTAGTCCTCAAATTTGTGAAGATAATAAACGACTCATTTCCTGTTAGGCCGCTGGAGGTTTTGTGCTATGTTTCAATGAGGATATCCCACCCAGGAGTAAGAGAGGAGCTGAAACTCTTCACTACTGGTAGCAAAATTGCAAGCTAGGAACTCGATCCTGGCTTTGAATCACATAAAACAGGGATGTAGTCATTTGCATAGGACATGTTCTAGAACGTTTCAAAATAAGGATTTGTATTGTTATTTGAGACATCGGTTGGAGGAAGCCTTACATTTAGCAAGACTAAAGCTAGGTCTAGCTTTAGTGATGGGTGGGTTTCGGGTGTAGGTTTAGTGAGCATGTGATTCATTCATCCACGCTCATATTTTGGGTTGGCTAAAAGGTAGATTTTTCAGGGCCCCCAGGTCAACTTGGTTCTTTGCTTCCTTTTCATAACAAATAACTAAAATTCTGTATGGCGATATACAGCCTAGCTTTTTGGTAAGAATTTTAAATCCTCATATTTCAGGATTCATTTCTATCAGTGTTTCCTAAGTCGCTGTTAGCCAACCTGGTAAGCATTGCGGGGCACCACTGTAAATTGAATGTTTTACATAAATGAACACCGCCGTCCTCATATTCTCTCTCACCAGCCACTACCTAGACCCTCTGACTGGCCGCCACAAATCAGTGAAGTCCCAGTGATGATCTCCCTCCCCTGGGTCCTATGGCAAGTAAAGATCACCCACTGTGTACTTAGATACAGGCTTCCTCCTGCTAGTCATTCTCTCTCAATCTGGACGTGTCTCATCCCCCCCCCCCCCCCCCGCCCCGGTCAAGCATTCTAGAACACTCTCCAGTCCCTGCAGTAGAGCAGTCTCCTGGGTAGGCACTGAGGTAAGCTATGATTCCATAACATCCTCACAATCATGCAAGGAAAGCAAGGCCATATCCATTCCACAAATGAACAATGACCTGAGTCTCAGAGACATTAAATAACTTGCTCACGGTGACCTAATTATTCAATGATGACATCAAGATGTGAAGTCGGGGCTTTTGGATTTTATACCCCCCTGTATTTCTGCCCCACAACTCCATATGTGTGTCTCAAATCGAGCACAATAAATTATTCCTCTATCTATTACCTCAGAGTACCTGGCACAGTATCACGCTTATAGTAAATGCCCAAGAAATTATGCCGTGATTACATAATTTCTTGGTATTCCTCAGGTAGAATGCGTATCTATATAGAACTCAGCTGCCTCATTTTAATCATCTATTTGCCTGTCTGTCCCTTGCATGAGGCTTTCTTTTATTTTATGCATCATCGTACCCCCAGTGTGTGACACGTGGCTGTCTCTCAGCATTCAAGAGATTCAAGACAGGGAAGCGTCCAGAGAGGAGAGCAAATGTTGCCAACAGGAGAGAGAATCAGCCCCCTCAGTGGCATCTGGAAGATAAAGCTTCAACACTAGAAACCCCCTAACATGACCAATTAATTAAGTTTTCCACTTAAGAGATAAGGGCCTTGAATAAATAACCTTTGTACTGTACCACAGTTGTAGATCTAAATGGCCCATGAGATCAGGTAGAATCTATGCAGACGGGGCACCTGAAAGGTTCAGTCGACTGAGTGTCCGACTCTTGATTTCAGCTCAGGTCATGATCTATCAGTCGTGAGATCAAGCCCCAAGTCGTGCTCTGTGCTGACGGTATGGAGCCTGCTTGGGATTTTCTCTCCCTCTCTCTCTCTGCCCCTCTCCCTCCCTCCCTCCTTCTTCTCTCTCTGTCTCTCTTTCTCTCTCTCTCTTTCAAAATAAGTAAATAAACTTTAAAAAAAAAAAGTCCCAGAAGATAATTTTGTCTGTTTTTACCGGATCACTAATATTAGCTTGCTTTCTTTCTGGTCAATTGTATCTCTTTTAAATATTTCCTAAAAGGCGGCTTCATTGTTTAACAACATAGGTATATCTTTATTTGTCATTGAATCAGGAACTTAGAAGTCACACCAGATGTGACTCTCTGTACTTGCCCTTGCCCTTGCACGGGCAGATCAACATACACATTGGGGATCCATACACAGGACAGCAGCAAAATAGGGTTTGTTCTCACGGGCCGAACCACGTCCTCCCAAAAGACGCTGAAGTCTTAACCCTCAGTACCTGTGAATGTGACCTTATTCAGAAATAGGGTCATTGCACATGTTGTCAAGTTATGATGAAGTCATTAGGGTGAGCCCTAATCCCATATGACCGGCAGCCTTATATGTAAGGGAAATTTGAACACAGAGATAAATATACCACGCGAGGATGAAGGCAGAGATCAGGATGATGCTTCAGCGAGCCGAGGAGCTCCAAAGACTTCCAGCAAAACACCGGAAGCTAAGAGAGGTGCAAGGAACAGATTCTCCTTTCCAGCCCTCAGAAGGGACCAAGCCTGCTGACACCTTGACCTCGACCTTCTGGCTCCCAGAACAATGTGACAATAAATGCCTGTTGTTGCAGCCACTCTGTTTGTGGGTACTTTCCTATAGCAGCCATTGGGAACGAATATACTTGTCTTACGCTAAGATTTATAGACAGTGGCCTTTAGTTAAATGGGTTCTGTCTGTACTTAAAATTAAAAGGAAAATCATTTTTGTTATGTTTGCTTTTTCTTTAGCCCAAAGATACAAAAGTCTGAGTCATTATACGTGAATTTTGTAAAGGAAATATAGTAATTTTAAAGGAGTTAAGATGAAGTCATTTTTGACATATCTTTTTTTTTTAAGTTTATTTTTGAGTGAGACAGAGACAGCACGAGTGGAGGAGGTGCAGAGAGAGAGAGAGAGAGAGAGAGAAAGAGAGAGAGAATCCCAAGAAGGCTCTATGCTGTTGGCACGGAATCCACTGGGGCTTGAACTCATGAAACCGTGAGATTATGACCTGAGCCGAAACCAAGAGTCAGACGCTTAACCAGCTAAGCCACCCAAGCCCCCCGACATACCTTTTGAGTACCATGGAAATAGACTGTATGTGATAGCATATGACAGAAGATGTTATGAAAGATGCTACCAAGTTATAATCATTTATTACAGAGGTGAATAGAGAGAAAATACAAATAAGATTACGTGGGAAGAAAGAAGTTGGTCAGTGCCTAAATATGACCATGATCTACCCCATGTTGTTCTGGATATCAAAGACATTGATTGAAGGTGAGAAATGGAGGCAGTCGGCTCGGACACTGTGTAGAAAGCTTACTGGGTAGCACTAGGACTTCTGGGAAGATATGGGGGGCAGGGAGCTTGGGGGCTCTACCCTCCACTCTGCATCAGCAACATGGCTCCTATTTTATTGTTTTCATATATTAGGGTCCTGCCTAAGGGTTCATTTAAAAGCAGGGCTAGGCTGCTTTTTTAAAAATTGCAGTTACTGCTTTAGCATTGTTTTCTGTTGACATTTCAAACCCTACCCTACAGAGACATAGGTAATAGATAGGTAAGTAGATAGATAAACCCCAAGTTAATTAAAATATAGTTTTCTGAGATCACACAATTTCGCTGTATCCCTTAAAATCACTGGATAAAACTCTGAATGTCTCTGAATCCACACTTAGGAATTAATGTTTCTTCTAATCGTAATTTGTTTTACTAAGTTCAAATGTTTTGAAAGAATTAAAGTAGTTTGCTGGCATATTAATTTTCTGATTTGAAAAATTCAAGGACCTCCTGGCTCTGAGAACCCTCTGTTCAGTTTGCTGATTCTTTTCTTAAAAATGCTTTCTAATAAGTAACTGTCCCCCTTTCAAGTTTGAAATAGTATTTGTATCTTCTAAAACCAAGCCAGTTTTCTGACGTATGATGTCAGATGCTTACTGGCTGGTACTCTTCACTTAAGCTCTAGGACTACAAAATAAACACTCATTAAAACCAGGACCTCTCGTGCTCTGATTGCTACCAGAATAGATCTAGGTCTCGGCCACTTTTGGTTGTAGCAGACCGCTATGCTCTGTCCACCCGCACTCTGTCAAGTTGTGTAGATGCAGCTAGATATCGTTCAACTTCGCTATGCATCTGACCCTGCTTCAGACCCACCACTCTCAGGATCCTACCCTCCTTTCTCACTACTTCAAACCGTGGCCATTTAGCCTCAGCGAGGAAACCCTCAACTCTTCCTTCTTCCCACTCTTTTCAACTCCCAGCTCTGTGTATCCATGCAGGCTGTGCCTTTGTCCAAACACAAAGACCTACAACTACTTTCACGTTTTAAAACATCAATGCAAAACTCCTTAAAGTGAAACCAAGCTTTTCTGTCTCTCCTTCTCTTCTCTAAAGAAGTCACATGTTGGACGGGGTCCTTGATGGCACAAGAAGATGCCTGCGGGTCTGACTTACCCCTCTCTGTGTCCCCCTTTCCTCTGGTTAGAACGCCCTCGGTCCTCAACCGTGCACCTGAAATGTTTCCTGTGGTTGTTTCTTACAGCTCCATGTAGATCTATCTTCTTTCCCCAATTAGATTATAAACTATCTGAGGGTGTGAAACAAGTCCTTTCCTTAATTTGGGTTCCTCATAGAGCTAATAGTGCTCAGCACGCTTGATTAACACCTAATAGGAAACCCTGGCTTAAATTAACAGAATTCTAAAGCTTTCACAGACACAGAATACTCGCCTGTCGTTTTTCTGCTTTCACGGCAAAAGTGGGAGTGATGGTAAAGTCAATTTCGGGGGCTATTCTTGACAGGATAATCAAGATGACATTGATAACAATATCAGGAATGTGTGCTCTCTGATTTCTAAGGCAGGCCACTCCTTCAGAGTTGTGGCTAGTAATAAATCATTCACCTCTGACACAAGCCATTCAGCAACAGAGTTTTAGCTTACAAACGAGGAAGATCCTGAAGGTTGGAACTAGGGTCTCTGCTGTAAACCTTGTCTGAATCTGCACACCTAGTAGGTACTTAATAAATGCCTGTTAAAAATGAAAGGACTAATATAAGCCTAGAGCCATCACGAGTGACAATTGCATTCAGCAAGTGCCATTTAGTTCAGTAAGTCAAAGATTTTTATTTTTTTCAATATTTTTGTTCTCTTAAATAAAGAGGTTAATAGGTAATTAAATCGCCTTCCAACAGCTCTCTGAAATATGACTCTGAAATCTTCAGTGATTTTCTTTCATATCCTGATCTGAATATATTTGTTCCTTTTAGAGAGAGAAATTAAAATACAACCACTGGAACACAAAACACAGAGCAGTCTCTTTTCGGAATGTTCCTCCGTGGCTGCCGAGAGGAGCTCTGACTGCCATTTACACGGTTCTCTGAAATAGCCGGGACTTCACTGTTCCCTTTGCCGACAAATTGGTGATAAAGCGACATCTCTCTACTCAACACCCGAAAGATATCTCTATGGTTCACAGTGTTGAATTCATGTGTTCAGTGTATTTGGGTCCGGGGTGTCCATTGCCTCAATCCAAACAAATGGATCGTTAGTTTCTCGCAGTCTCTTGAAAGTCCTCTACCTAATGCCCTGTGCTTCCTCATCGCCAACTTTGTCTTTCCTTGTTATCTTCCAATTTGGAAAAGAGAATTCTCCATATTTGGAGAGCAGCTGCTGCCCATGTCTTATTCATCGCATGCCACCTTTCCGTTTCTCTAGCAGCCTGACTGCAAATTTCAGTGATCACATAGGTAATGGGGCATTTGGGATTTCTGGAATAAAACTAGCTGTGTCCCCATAACACTTACCCCTGGATCTTCTCAGCATTCAGATATTATATTCAGTTTGCTCGTATCCATATGGTTTCAGCTGGAGCTCCTTCCCGTATTTCATGTGTTCACCCTGACCTTGCCTGGGAGATTTCCCCATGGCCTCAAAGGCACAGAGAATGCATTCTTTTTCCCAGCGAACCCCTAAAGAAGCTGACACTGCTTCTGCGCACATTAGGGCAGGAGTAAAAAAACCAGTTGAGTGTCTAATATCTCATGTTTAACATAGTCAGCCCAGGAAAGCAGCCGCTTCTCTCTCTCTCACTCTCCCCCCACCTCTCTCTCTCTCTCTCTCTCTCTCTCTCTCTCTCTGACACACACACACACACACGCGCGCGCACACACACACACACACACACACACACACACAATAACTTAAGTAACTTTACAAGTTCTTTAAATCAGATATTCTTTCACTTATTTCCCTGACACTCACAGCAAGGTTTTCTATACTTACACAGGCCAGTATTTTCTTCTGGAGAAAAAAAAAAAGACAGTGGTCCCGCTCCTTAATACGGGGGAGCCAAGAAAACACACCTGTAGTGGAGAATGAATATTCTAATGTTTCCGAACCTTTTGGTGAAGGTGAAGGGGGCTTGTTGAAAACATTGCTGTGAGCAGATGGACCCCTGAAACCATCTGCTATGAAGCAACTAAATGTTCAATGATGCATTACAGAATTATTCAGCTCTCAAAGAGCCTGAAAGTAGTTAGTAATGACAGCATCTGTACCGAGAGCGAACAACCTACTTATATATGATCTATTACTTCATAAACTGTTTGGAGACCCTCACTTCTTAAAGAAGCAGCGGCCTTCTGATTGCAGGTGTAAATTGTTACTTAAAAATTCATGAATTATAGTATCAAAATTAGCATTTATTTTCCTCCTTTGCGTTAAATACACTTGGCGTGGAACCCCATTTTTTTTCTCATTCCTCAACAAAAGTGTAGGTGACTGAGTCTATTTGATATCACTGAAACCAAAAGGAAAGAAAGTGTATTTTCATTTCTCCAAATGATATCCCCTGGATATTTTAACATCTACATCAATGTGTCTTCATTTTCAAAATAAAGTGTTTTTGTTATAAAAACGGTATGTGCCCCGCATAAAAATGAGATAAATAAAAATTTAAAAAAAGAAAAGAAGTTACTCCCAAAGACAATAGCACCATTGATAGTTTTTAGTGTATTTTCTTCAGGTCTTTTCCCCTACTAAGTTTAAAAACAAACAACCAGGGGCGCCTGGGTGGCGCAGTCGGTTGAGCGTCCGACTTCAGCCAGGTCACGATCTCGTGGTCCGGGAGTTCGAGCCCCGCGTCAGGCTCTGGGCTGATGGCTCGGAGCCTGGAGCCTGTTTCCGATTCTGTGTCTCCCTCTCTCTCTGCCCCTCCCCCGTTCATGCTCTGTCTCTCTCTGTCCCAAAAATAAATAAAAACGTTGGAAAAAACAAACAAACAACCAAATTTAGTTCTATAATTCCTACAAAGTATGTTGTATTTCAGAAACTTGGTTTTAAGATGTACAACTTGATGACCCTTTATTCATGGTCTTCCAGAAATACATATTCAAACTGATATGTCCATATGATGGAAAACCATTCAGCAATGAGACAGAACTAACAATTAACATAAACAACAGCATGGGCCAAACTCAGATGCATTATGCTAAGAAAAAGAAGCCAGATCTGAAACGCTATGTGCAGTATGGTTGCACTTGTACAACATTCTGGAATAGAGATGGGATCAGTGGTTGCCAAGCATTAAAGATGGGACAATATTTGACTAGAAGGAGATAGCATGAGGGTTTTTTTAAATATTTTTTAATGCTCTTATTTATTTTTGAGAGAAAGAGAGACAGAGCATGAGCAGGGAGGGGCAGAGAGGGAGACACAGAATCTGAAGCAGGCTGCAGGCTCTGAGCTGTTAGCACAGAGCCCAATGTGGGGCTGGAACCCATGAACCAGGGGATCATAACCTGAGCAGAAGTCAGATGCTTAACTCGCTGAGCTGCCCAGGCACCCCTCTTTTATTTTTTGAAGGATAACGTAATTGTTTGAGGTGGGGGATACATCAATGTATGCATTTGCCGAGTGCATAAAACTTCACATCAGAAAGACTAAAGTTTACTTTACGTACATTGAAATGTAAACTAAATATAGTCCAAAGAGTATAGACCATAGAAATTATCAGGTGTCGGCTTTACCCCTTGCTTAAGGAATTGTATTTATTCATTTAATAATTATTTATTGCGTGCTCCTCTACTCCAGGCACTGGTAAGTCCTAGGGATAGAGCAGCGAAGAGACAAAACACCTGTATTCAGGGAGCTTACGTTCTAGTGGTGGAAGACAGTCAGCAAAATAAACAGTTAAGTTCTATTAGATCACGGTAAGTGCTATAGAGAGAACTAAAGCAGAGAAGAGGAGTGGGGAGGAGGGCATATTTAAGAAGGTAACATATAAGCACAGTCTTGAAGAAGATGAGGGGGTGAGTCCTGTGCTCTCTGGGGGGAGACTGATAAAAGTTCCTGAAGTCTGGAGGGAGAAATGAGCTTGGTGCAATCCAAGAACAGGAGTAGATATGGCCAGCGTGGGGACTGGAAGGGAAAACAGAGGGAAATGAGGTCAGGGGCATAACGGAGGTGGGTCTGTGAGCATCCTACACAGACGTAGGCACTTGGCTTGACTCTGTGTGAGGAGTGCTGTTGGAGGCTTTCAAGTAGAGGGGCAGCATGAACTTACGACACTTAACGGGAGTCAGTCTGACTGCTGTGTGAAAAGAGAGGGTATGGTCTGGGTCGGGGAGAATCAAAGAGGGAAACCAATCAGGAGCAAGAGGCAAGGGTGGTTCGGACCAGAGTGGTGTGGGCAGAGCTGGTGAAGGGTGGCTGGATCCTAGAGACACTGGGATGAAAGCTAACAGGATTTCATCACAGAACAGCCGTAAAGTGTGAGAGAAAGAGAAGTCGAGGATGACTCGAGGGTTTGGGGACTGATTCACTGGGAAGATGGGTTTCTGTCAACTGTAATGGAAAAGACCAAAGAAGGAACAAGTTTGGAAGAGAAAATTATGGGTTCAAAATATGAGCTTGTTTTTAAATGTGTTACCTTTGAAATGTGGATTTCCGAGTGGAGACATCTGGTAGCTAGCTTGGTATATGAGTTTGGAGTTCAAAGAGACGTCCAAGGAGGAGATATAAATTTGGGTGTCGGCAGTATATAGATGGTATTTAAAGTCATGGGATCCATTCAGATAATTTCTCCATAGGCATATCCAAATGCTTGCACTCCTACAAAACAGAAAACAATTCTAAGCTTCTATGTACTACACCCTTCCCACCCCCTAGAAATCTCAACAAGAAGCGTGAAGAGAGCTTTTTGAAACATTTAGAGAAAATGAGAAATCAGCCTTGAAATAATAGCAGTGGAAGCTTCTCCGTCTCCTTTCATATCCTGCTCCCTGAGAATTTCTCTGTGTGATAATCCTTGCTATACATATACCACGGATCAAGGTATTCACGCAGCAATGGCTTTTTGTGACGTCACTTAGAAATCTGCTGTGTCTATGTGCCACATATATATATTTGGAAGGGATTTTTTATTTCAGACATTTTTATTCCAGACAATTTATTTATTTTTGAGACAGAGAGAGAGAGAGAGAGAGACAGAGAGTGAGCCGGGGAGTGGCAGACAGAGAGGGAGACACAGAATCCAAAACAGACTCCAGGCTCTGGGCTGTCAGCACAGAGCCCGACGCAGGGCTTGAACTCATGGACCACAAGATCATGACCTGAGCCAAAGTCGGACGCTCAACTGACGGAGCCACCCAGGCGCCCCTATTTCAGACAATTTTTAATTAAAATAATTTGGGGGGTGGTGCCTGGGTGACTCCGTCAGTTAAGCATCTGACTCTTGATTTTGGCTCAGGTCATGATCTCACAGTTCATGCGATCGAGCCCCGTGTTGGTCTGTCAGCATGGAGTCCGCTTGGGATTCTTTCCCTCTCTCTCTGCCCCTCCACCACTTGCGTGCATGTGTGTGCATGCTCTCTCTCTCTCGAAATAAATAAATAAAATTAAAAAATCATATTCATTATATTCATTTGATTATATATAGAATTATTTAGAAGTAAAACTACACACAGAGCTTGAAACATGCACAGAAACAAAATTCACAGTGTGCAACTCTGTATAAAGATACATTTACACAGGGACACCTGGGTGGCTCATTAAGTTAAGCGGCTGACTCTTGATTTCGGCTCAGGCTGTGATCTCACAGTTTCCCGAGTCTGAGCCCCGTGTTGGGCTCTTCATGCTGGTGTGTGGACCCTGCTTGGGATTCTCAGTCTCCCTCTCTCTCTGCTCCTCCCCCGCTCACACCCTGTCTCTCTCTCTCTCTCAAAATAATAATAATAATAATAATAATAATAATAATAAAAATACAAAAATACACTTACACAAATAATATATGTAAAAGAGAAAAATTACTTTTTACTTCTCATTCAGTAGTTAACAAGACCCTTTCCTATTTCATTCATTATTATAAATTAGATGTTTATAAAAGCTAGTTCTAAAAACTCATTCGTTTTATTTATATAATTGTAAACTAATGTTCTGAATAGAATGTTAATTTCTATCATCAAAAAACATGGGAAGAGGCAATCCAAGATGGTGGCAATGGAGAAGCTGAACTTACCTCCTCCCACAGACACACCAAATCCACAGCTATGTATAGAATAATTCCCGGTGGGGGAAAAAAATTAAAAAGAACAACTCTCTCCACAACAAGGGATAAACATGTCATGGCTAGATGGTAGGAGAAGCAGAGTCTCACCAAACGCCGCCACCCTATCCGCGTATAATAAGGAGAGATCTCACAAATCCAGAGCCTCTCCCAAAGAAGTGGGTTGTGCCATTGAGCAACTCAACCCTTAGGACCTGCACCAGAGAGATGAGGCCCCCAAAATGCCAAGCTTTGGAAGCCAATGGGGCTTATGCCCAGGGGACCTGGGGGCTGTGGGGATCTGAGATACTCATTTTGAGGGGATGGCATGTGGACTCACTTGCCCCAGGAACCAGTACAAAGGCAGCTTAAGAAGTGATTATATGTGAAGGAAATTCACTTGCTAATTTTAAAGCATCTGTTGGGAGGTGCTGGTGCTGACCAGTTGGGACTTTCTTGGGGGATAGAGGCTCTGGTGAGAGCCATTTTTGCACTCTCCCTCTACCTTGCTAGCAGAGACATCCATGATGGGGACACAGCCTCGCCAAAGCTGGTGGGTGAGTAGCGTCCATCCGGGGGCCTCCCTTGATTGCCTGGCCTTGGTTATCAGAGGGGCTTGTGTCTGTAGACCCCAAGAGACCATACCAATCAGAAAGATGGTCTGGCAGAGAAAGACAAATAGCATATGATTTCACCTGTGTATGGAATCTAAAAAGCGAAACAAATGAACAAACAAACAAAAGCCAGACTCTCAGTACAGAGAACAAACCGGTGGTTGCCAGAGGGGAGGTGGGAAGGGATGGGTGAAATAGGTGAAGGGGATTAAGAGGTATGAACTTCCACTTAAAAAATAAGTAAGTTGCAGAGATGAAAAATACAGCATAGGGAATATAGTCAATAATATTGTAATAACGTTGTATGGTGACAGATGGTGACTACATGTATTGTGATGAGCACTGAGTAATGTATAGAATTGTCAAATCACCTTTATATACCTAAGACTAGTATGACATTGTATGTCATTTATACTTTAACATTTTTTTAAAGTCCAAGGCAGACCAGTGGATTTTAATATAACAAACTACAAAAAGTTCATGTTTCAATTAACCTTTAAGAAACGTCTATTTATTGGGGCACCTCGGTGGCTCAGTTGGTTAAGCATCTGACTCTTTAAAAAAAATTTTTTTTTTTTGCTCTTTCCCATCGGGGTGCGTGGAGTGAACTCGCGGGTCTGTGAGACCCGAAAATTGAAAGCTTCTTTGCGCCCTGGCACCTGCACCTGGTGGCTCTGCGGCTGTCACCATGCCACAAAACGAATATATTGAGTTACACCGGAAACGCTATGGCTGTCGTTTGGATTACCATGAGAAAAAGAGAAAGAAGGAAGGTCGAGAGGCTCATGAACGTTCAAAGAAGGCAAAAAAGATGATTGGTCTGAAAGCTAAGCTCTACCATAAACGGCGCCATGCTGAGAAAATACAAATGAAAAAGACTATCAAGATGCATGAAAAGAGAAACACCAAGCAAAAGAATGATGAAAAGACTCCACAAGGAGCAGTACTTGCGTATCTGCTGGACGGGGAGGGACAGTCCCGAGCTAAAGTACTTTCCAATATGATTAAACAAAAACGAAAAGAGAAAGGAAAATGGGAAGTCCCTTTGCCCAAAGTTCGTGCCCAGGGAGAAACAGACGTATTAAAAGTTATTTGGGGGGCGCCTGGGCGGCGCACTCGGTTAAGCGTCCCAACTTCAGCCAGGTCACGATCTCGCGGTCCGTGAGTTCGAGCCCCGCGTCAGGCTCTGGGCTGATGGCTCGGAGCCTGGAGCCTGTTTCCGATTCTGTGTCTCCCTCTCTCTCTGCCCCTCCCCCCGTTCGTGCTCTGTCTCCCTCTGTCCCAAAAATAAATAAAAACGTTGAAAAAAAATTAAAAAAAAAAAAGTTATTCGAACAGGAAAGAGAAACAAGAAAGCATGGAAGAGGATGGTTACAAAAGTCTGCTTTGTTGGAGATGGCTTTACTCGGAAACCACCTAAATATGAAAGATTCATTAGGCCAATGGGCTTACGTTTCAAAAAGGCCCATGTAACGCATCCTGAATTGAAAGCCACCTTTTGCCTGCCAATACTTGGTGTAAAAAAGAATCCCTCATCCCCACTATATACGTCTTTGGGTGTTATTACCAAAGGTACTGTCATTGAAGTGAACGTGAGTGAGTTGGACCATGTGACACAAGGAGGCAAGGTTATTTGGGGAAAATATGCCCAGGTTACCAACAATCCTGAAAACGATGGATGCATAAATACAGTCTTGCTGGTTTGACAGCACTTTCAGACAAGTAACTCTTGACAATTCCTGAAGACTACTCACCAGTTAAGAAGACACCATTTCTGTGGTGGTTCTCCAAATACTGCCCAACAGCCTTACATATCTGCAGCCATCAAGAGAACTATTTATTCTATTGTAAGAAACATTAAAATAGGCTTATTTACAAAAAAAATTTTTTTAATGATTATTTATTATTGGGAGACAGAGAGAGACAGAGCATGAGCATGGGAGGGGCAGAGAGAGGAGGAGACATGGAATCCAAGTGGTCAGCACAGAGCGCCACGCGGGGCTCAAATTCACAAACCGTGAGATCACGAAGTTGGACGCTCAACCGACTGAGCCACCCAGGCGCCCCTTCAGCATCTGACTCTTTTTCTTTTTTTTTTTAATGTTTATTTCTTTTTGACAGAGAGAGAGAGAGAGAGAGACAGAGACAGAGCATGAGCGGGGGAGGGGCAGAGAGAGAGGGAGACACAGAATCCGAAGGAGGCTCTAGGCTCTGAGCCACCCAGGCGCCCCAAGCATCTGACTCTTGATCTTGGCTCAGGTCGTGATCTCAGGGTGCATGAATTCAAGCCCAATGGTGGGCTCTATGCTGACAGTATGGAGCCCGCTTGGGATTCTGCCTCTCTCCCTCTCTCTCTGCCCCTCCCTGCTTGCACTCTCACTCTCTCTCTCTCTCTCTTAAAATAAATAAACTTAAAAAAAATAAACTTCTAATTATTGAGTTTCAGCATACCATCCGAGAAAGAAAGAAGGAAAGAAAGAAAAAAAAGAGAAAGAAAGAAAAAGGAAAGGAAAGAAAAGGAGGAAGAAAGAATGAAAGAAGGAAGGAAGGAAGGAAGGAAGGAAGGAAGGAAGGAAGGGAGGAAGGAAGTTTAAGCCGCCTACCACACCCAGCACACTGCACAGGTAATAGACAGAAGGACACCCCCGTCTGCCTGTGAAAAAGGCCCATCTGCCTGTCCTGGAGCTTCCGCCTGAAGCTGAGCTTCCCCACACATGCAGGGGCTACAGGGCTGCATTCAGGGAACATAGGCAAGGAGACACCTTTGAACCCCACTTGGCCTCACCACAGCTTGCTGATAACCTCTGGAAAGGAGCTTACACACTGGTCTGGGGCCCTTGATTTTTGCCACTGGACACCTCCACGTCTCCTGGGAATGAACAGGGTCTACAACTGTGGTCCCACAGGACCACGTATTTGCATACCTTGAACGTCGCTGCCTGATGATCTTGCTTCCGATCAGCCGGCCAGCAGGTGCTATCAAAATCACTGCCTTTGGAACACTGGCCAGCACACCGTCAATAACTTGGGCCTTTCAAGAATACGTCAGAAACTCATAGATGCGGACAACAGACTGGCGGTTCTCAGAGGGGAGAGGGGTTGACCTTGTGGGTGAAATGGGTGAAGGAGGTCGATACTCACTAGACTGTGGTGATCCCCTGTAGTGTATACAAATATTGAATTATCATACAGTATACCTGAAGCTAATAACATGTTACATACAAATTTTACCTCAATTAAAAAAGTAAAGAAAAAAAAACATGGGAAGTCTTTTTATTGAATTAATGATTTTTATTTCTGCTTCTCCTGAGCTTACCAAGTTAAAATGACACTTTTTTTTTACATAATTTGAACATACTATCTTTTACTGAGATATATCTGAGAAAACTTTCTCTGATAAAAGATCATCTGATTTTTTTTTTAATTTTTTTAATGTTTATTTATTTTTGAGAGAGAGAGAGAGAGCTGGAGTAGAGCTCTGACAGAGCCAAAATTAGACACTTAACATACTGAGCCATCCAGGCGCCCCAGATCATCTGAATTTAAACACTAAAGATTTTTAGGGTACCTGGGTGGGTCAGCTGGTTGAGTGCCGATTCTTGATTTCCATTCAGGTCATGATCTCACGGTTCATGGGTTCAAGCCCCACATCGGGCTTTGTGCTGTCAGCCTGGAGCCTGCTTGTGATTCTCTCTCTCCCTCTTGCTGCCTGTCCCCAACTTGTGCTCTGTCTCTTTCTCAAAAATAAATAAGCATTAAAACAAAAACACTAAAGATTTGTCCCAGTTGGGGCAAATAGTTCTCGATCAATTAACCAGTCAAATATTTATCAGGCAACTTTTGACAATTTTGACACTCAGTTGCCCTGCATTATGCTTCTTGCTTTTAGAAGTTGTTGTGACCAAACACAATACCTTACCGAACACAGTACCAAATAGAGTATATTTCTCAGACAGTGCAGAACTGATCCTTAATTCTGATTTTATTAGTTTGATTGATACATTTGATAAAAGTGTTTTAATATAACAAAACATTCTTCTGCGTACGAATATCTCAGAACTTTTATGTATTAATCCCTCCTCATTTTACTAGAAATAGCTTATAAAACTCAGTTCTTTAGTTCAAACTACAAATTTGAGTATAATGAAATGGTAACATAATGAAACGGTAAGGCAACAGAAGAGTTAAAAAGTACTAAAAATTAGAGGCACCTGGGTCACTCAGTCAGTGAAGAGTCCAACTTGGCTCAGATCACGATCTCATAGTTCATGGGTTCAAGCCCCCCCACCTTGGTCTCTGGGCTGACAGCTCAGAGCCTGGAGCCTGCTTTGGATTCTGTGTCTCCTTCTCTCTCTGCCCCTCCCCCGCTTGTGCTCTCTCTCAAAAATAAATAAAAATGTTTAAAATTTAAAAAAAAAAGTACTAAAAAACACTACTAGCCTTCTCTTGCTGCCCTCTTAATGAAGCCAAGAAAATATTTTTTGAATGGTATAAGCATCCTCCCTCACCCCCCCCCCCCCCCATTCATGTGGCTGTTCTCTGTTTTATGTTATGCTTTTGTTTTGTGTTGCATTGTTTCGAAAACAGAGCTCCTGAAATACAGAGGATAAACCTGAGGGGAAATCTATGCACAAAGCCTCGAATGGGTTCCCCAAAGCCACAGAGGGGAACCACACCTCTGCCCACCTCCCCACCGGAGGCTCCACCAGCCTCCACTTTACCTGTCAATCCATCACTAGTCAATCCGAGAGAAAGTCACAGTCAGCAGCTTAATGACAGCCAGATGGCACCTGCCTTTCAGGAACCGTGTTCCAAAGGCAGAGGCGGCCTGGGAGTAGGCTCCAGGCTCTCCCCCCAGGTAATAATGAGACGCTTTTGTATTCAGACTAAGCTGCAATGGCTCACACCTCTGACGGGACCCCCTTGCCCACACCCTCCGTGAAGAGAGTGAGATTCTTGACTTCCTTGGATTTGACACAAAGTGGCCTCTGATCATTAAAACAAGTGACCTCACTTCCTTCTTTCCAATCTGATTTCAGAAATGATAGTGTGTTCATTGACCCTGCAAAAGAGGTAGGCAAGCGAAGGGTGAATAGCCAGCCTGCATTTCCAACAGCTGAGAAGCAGTGCCGACATTCAAGTACGGAGCGAAGTGCTCTTTCGCACGCAGGTTTACCGGAGCCTTCAACCTTGACCCGAAGGGAACACCTTTTCTGGAAGTGACAGGTAATTTAGCCTTCTTGCTAAGTTCTGGGGCTCTCTGGTGGTGAATTATGTATGGTGCTTCTATGATACAGACACCTGTCCACTGAGAACCAAACCAAAGCTGATAGATTCCTCTTAAAGACCTTAGATTAGATATAAACTACCTTTTTCCCCCTAGAAAAGTCGTCATGATGCCAATCACTCTCCTTTGCTGTCCTCCTATGATTTCAGGGATCTGCACGAGGCCTAAAACAAACCGAGGGACGTTTGCTTTTATGAAATGATTCTTTGTGTAGTGCTTGGCTTTCATTCTTTCTTTCTTTTTTTTTTTATTTTCACTTTTTTCCGAAACAGTCCAAAACCCTTTTATGTTTGAGCCATAAACTTGTGGATTGTGAATTACCAATGTGTGTCTTCCCACCTGCAGGCCGGGTCTTAAAGTAATTCATTAAACCATATAAACTTAGTGCATGTTACTATTTAAATCAGAGTTCCCAGCCAGGCTGCCAGTGAGTTCAAAGACAGCTTTTGGACTAATAGCAAGGAAAATCACATCACACTATACTCCCGGTATATGTTATAATTTGAGATAGGTAAATCGAGTGTTTTGGATCTGGAAAATAGGAAACAGCTAATGTCAGTAGCACAGCCAAAATCCTGGAGGGTGTAAACAGGGGCTAGTTAAATAGACATTGACGAAGTGGTTTAAATCTCTCATTTATGAAATGGTTTAAAGCTCGTTGTGGGTGGTAGGGGGGAGTGAAGGGAGTGAATGAACATCGTTTTGGAAGAGACAGCTTCATATTCTCCAGATATGGTTCTCCAAAATAAACTTCATGTTTACTTCTTGCTCCAATGGTCCCTGGCCAAACAGATTCTGGCCAGGACTTCATCTGGAATCCATGGCACCATCTCAAGGACAACCGGAGTGGGTCAGGAAATTTGGCGCCCTGGGGGATGTTATTTTTGTTGCTCCTATTTAAAAAAAAATGTTTTTAATGTTTTTATTTATGTTTGAGAGAAAGAGACAGAGAGACAGAGAGACAAAGACAGAGTACCAGCAGGGGAAGGGCAGAGAGAGAGGGAGACACAGGATCCGAAACAGACTCCAGGCTCTGAGCTGTCAGCACAGAGCCTGACGCGGGGCTCGAACTTTTGAACCGCGAGATCATGACCGGAGCCTAAGTGGGACGCTTAACTGACTAAGCCATCCAGGCACCCCTATTTGTTGATCATATTAATAGTGCTGATGGCAAAACAGCCAAGAGAGCACCTCCACACGGGAGCAAATCTCTCTCTGAAACATGATTTGAGGCTGGAAATTTGCTTGGAGCTCTTTCCATGAAATGGTCAGCCCAGCACTAACCTTCACTCTTGTTTGTTTTGTTTGTTTTTTCTTCCCCCTGGAACTGGAAAGAAGCCCTCACTTCTCTGTAGCAATGGTGGCTTTCCCACTTCTGGCCCCGGATAGTCCAGGAAGGAAAAGATGGTCACCTTATGACTCAAGGGCAGGCAGGTCCATATCCATTAAAGATGGGATGTAAATGGGGGGAAATCTCCGGAGATGAACCCCTCCCACTGCCACTGTTCTCCGGAGAGCAGACAGAGAATCTCATTAGGAATCTAATACAATAAAGACATGTAGATCTGAAGGGTGGGGGTGGAGTGCAAATCAAATTAGCTTCATTACTTTATTCTGCACCTCACAGCGCTTCTGCCACTGGACAATTGCATTAGATCAGTGAGGAGATCAAAAGGCAAAAAACTCCCTGGAAATTCATTGTCTGAAGCAAGACTAGGGGAGGAGGTGAACTGGGGGAAGGAGGCAGGAGTAAATTGCGTTGGCCCAAGACATGAATTTAGTACATCTCCCCACATTCATGCTGGACACTTTTCTTTGCTTTTCCAATGCCCAGGTCAATGTCTTGTTTTACGTTGGCTGTGGGAGATTGAGCAGAGAAGCCTGACTTGAGAAGCCGGGAAAAAAATTCACTTCGAACTGGGCTATGGAGCCATTTGAGCTTTGAGGGTTTTGCCTTCCCACTATTTCAATGTCAGAAGGTCCTAAGTATTATTTAAGTAAATACACAAAACTGTTGCTGAGATGTCTCTAGACTTCTTGCCAATAACTGAAAAACAGAGGGAGAAATGTTCGAGAAGGAAATGTAAACATATTGGGTCAAAAAATAGGCGGCATGTGTACCTTCACAAGAGAGAAACTATAGCCAGATGCATCGTTGTTATTGAGAACGTAACACTGGATAAGTATGATAGCCAAATAAGCTTCACCATAATTCAATCAGGGTGCATTTCAAGTCAACATTTACTTAGCGAATGGTTAGCTGAGGTACTAAGAGCTGGAGGTGGCCAGAAGTGAATGATGTGTACCAGAGAGTAAGGAAATGCTCAGAACAACAACAAAATGGTGGCTGTATCAAGGGGGTACAGGAGCCAACTGAGAGAGATCCCAATAGCCAAAGCTGGAACAAGATGAGTAACAAAACAAAGGTGGCATTGAAACCCAAAGTATAAAAGAAATATCTCGGGGCACCTGGGTGGCTCAGTCGGTTGGGCATCTGACACAATCAGATCATGATCTCATGGTTCCTGGGTTCGAGCCCCGCATCGGGCTCTGTGCCGACAGCTCGGAGCCTGGAGCCTGCTTCGGATTCTGTGTCTCCCTCTCTCTCTGCCCCTCCCCTGCTCATGCTCTGTCTCGCTCTTTGAAAAGTAAACATTAAAATTAATTAATCAATTAATTAATTAAAGAAATATCTAGATTTCCATAAGTCCATACTGATATTAATTAATAAATGGGAGGGAAGAGACAAATACCCTGTGTAGCAGAATTCCACATAATTTATGCAGATACTCCATCCTCAAGGAAGTGGAACACAAACTCCCCACCCCTTTAGGTAGAGGCTCCATGAAGTGACTTCCAAACAGGACAGTAAAGGGAAGTGGGATAAAAGATTAATTTCACGATCGAGAAACCTGACAAACACCCCCTGAGCTAGTTGATCTAGGTCAACATTACTAGTGATGCCATGTTGACAGTGTGTACCCTTGACATGCTGTGATGAAAACGGCACTTTGCCTCTGTGACCACTCTCCAGAAAGCCATAGCCCCAGTCAAGTCATGAGAGAAACATCAGACAATTCCAATGGGTGGGCAGCCTATGAAACACTCGACCAGTACTCTCTGAGACTGTCAACAAAGGTCAGCAAAAACAACGACAGTCTGAGAAACTGTCACAGCCAAGAGGCACCTAAGGGCACGTGGTGATTAAACGAAATGTGGTGTTTGAGGAAGGAATCTAGAAGAGAAAAAAAAAACACATTAGGTAAAGCTGAGGGAATCTGGGTAAAGTCTGGATTTTAGTTAATAATAATGTATAAACATTGAACCATTATTTGTGACAAACGAGCCATCTGACTGTAAGATATTAGTAAGAGGGGGAACTGTGTGGTTGGGCAGATGGGAACTTTCTGCACTATCTTCTCCATTTTTCTATAAATCTAAAACTCTTCTATAAAATAAGGTCTATTTTAAAAAGCGAAGAACATGGCTCTGCTCTGGGAGAACTTGCAGTCAAGTGGGAAATATGCCAGAGACCTCTATCATATATCAACACCGTACCCCTTCACCCAACTCTGTGAAGATAATTGTAGTTGATCTGATAACCTCTTGGGTCAAAGGCCTTTCTGGAACTCCATACAATGCATTCATCTACAAATCAATAGATATATATTGACAATCAATTTTGCCCAGCTGTTGAGGGCAAAACAAAAGAGAATAGAACATAACGTTACAAAGTTAAAGAAAAATGTAAGACAAAATAGAGATCGCAACATTTGTGTAGTTAATCTCCAAATAACTGGTATAAGCAGAAAATCTAGTTCTAAAGACTGTTCAGGGGTCCTGCACCTTCTTAAACCAAGTTTTCACAGAAAAAAATGAACCTGAGCCAGGTCTTGGAAAAGTATAGGATATGAATAGGGTAGGAAATTGGGAACTCAGGAAAAGTACGTCGTAGAAGTATGGGAAAGGGATGACTTAAGAAACTATGAATATTATGACTTGAAAAGCGAGGAGGTTCTGTGTGCAAGAATGGGCAGTTCGAGCTGGTGTTTGGGAAAGACTATGGAGGCCACCAAATAGTTTTGATGATTTTATAGGTAATGGGGATTATAAATTGTGGATCCATCAATAAACAGCACAATACCACTAAGAATTCTTTGGTTGGGCCATGCATAAGCCCTATTGTGACAAATTTGTTTCTTATAGGACAAATTGTCACATGAATATATATACACGAACATACATATATATATATATATATACACACATATATATATATCTTCATATATATATTCTAACCTCATTTAAGCTACATAATTTAGGTGATCAAACTTCAGAAATTCTATGTAGTATATATACCTTGACTTCTAACTAGGAACTCCAGAGTTGGCAATTTGATATGCAGGGTATCCCTAGAATGTGCAGGACCTGGGACAAATGTTTTTTTGAGACTCCAGCCTACATAAACAAATCGATTAAAAGGTTCATGGACTCACGTGAGATATAGTGAAGATTTAGAATAACCAGTAGGATTTAGAATAGTGGGTAGTTGTGGTGACCAGAAAAGAAGAGCTGGTTTCTGGATCACACTGAGCCAGAGGTTTTGAATTAGGTAAACTCCTACTGGATCCTTTTTTATTCTTAAGCCAGTTTGAGATGGATTTTTTTTTTTTTAATTACCTAAAACCACAAAGACCCGAACTGGCAAAACCAGACTTAGCTGGAGCTCTCATGCTGGGAAGAAAGTAGCAGTAACCAGAAAGTGGATGGGCAGCCTGAAAACTTAGGAGAGGCCCCTGAGCGTCTTTCCATAGCTATTCTGGCATACCTAGAAGGAAATGTGTCGCATCATTCTTGTCCCTGTCCGTTCATCATAGTGCCATCAACCTCCATTGATTAAATTCTTCCTGTGTCATTTCTATCTTTCCTGACCATCCCTAGGTCTCATTGACTGTATCATACTTGGGGATATCATGAAATGTTACCTTTTCCTTCTTTTTTTAAAAAATGTTTTAATGTTTATTTATTTTTGAGAGAGAGAGAGAGAGCATGAGTGAGGGAGGGGCAGAGAGAGAGAGAGAGAGAGAGAGAGAGAGACAGAGCCAGAAGGAGGCTCCAGGGCTCGAGCTGTCTGCACCGAGCTCGATGTGGGCCTCGAACCCACAAACCGTGAGATGGTGACCTGAGCCAAAGTGGGACATTTAACCAACTGAGCCAGCCAGGTGCCCCAAAATGGTACCTTTTCTTTTTCTCGTATTTCCCCAATTTGTTTGTATTCTTTCTCCAAAGAGATTATAATCCTCTTGGTATAAAGGTCTGTGTAGCCAACTTGCAAGGAGGGTCCTCAGTGACCCCTCTCCTATTTACAGCCTCGTAGAATCTCCTCCTCTTGAGTATGGGTTGGCCTGGTGGCTTGCTTCTAACAAATAGAAAACAGCAAAAGTGTTAGCAGAATGTCACTTGTGTCCCTGGGATATACAACACTGTGAGTTCTGTCTGGCCGGACTCTTGCTCTACAAAGGGAGAATATCCAAAGTTGTAAAATATAATATGAAAAGAATCACTTAAAAAATACCAGGTGCTGGCTTCTAAACCATAATCAAATACGACTGACAAGAATATCTGTTTGACTTTCCTTTCATTATCTTTTAGTCTGCAAGTGAAAAGACCATCCCTATAGCATAAGCCAGTGTCTACTTTTATCATTCCTTAAGATTGTCTCCTAGGGACAGGCTGAATGAAAAGCCTCTGTCTCTCTCTATCTTCTTTGTTAGTTTGCACCCCCCCCATCTCATCCCATCCCTTCCCCCTACTTCCCTCTCCCCGCAAAGCATTTTGTCACCCTGTTCCTGCATTTGCCTGGTTCTTAACTTCTGAACTGAACTTTTGAGAGAGTTTAAAGGGGAGATGAACTGACAAGGAGATTTGCTTGTCTCAAAGCTCGGCTGTGCCTGCCTTTAATTAAAAATGGTATTGATTTTTCTCCGCTCTAATGATAGGCACTAGTCTGCCCTCCCAATGTTAGTCACTGACAGTTTAAGTATGAAACAAAGGGCATTTATTCAGCACTTAATGCAAAATTATGACTGATTAAAAAGTGATTTATCATAAGAACTACCTCTGTATAGGCTTTGGGTTTTCTTTCTTTCTTTCTTTTTTAAATAATTCTCACTTTCACCAGAGTTTGGAAGGTATAGCTGGATTATTGGAATAATTCTCTCCTTCTCTCCTTCCGTTCTCCTTCCTTGGCTTCAGCACAAAATAAAAAACAAAATTTCCACTGAATTCAGGAGCAAAAAAACACGGGAAAGAAAAGAATTCTAGAAGTCAGACCTATAACGTATCCCAGATGTCAACTGGTAAGTTGCCAAGTTGCTAAGTTGCCTTCAGGCAACAAAACGCTCAGAACTTTTCCAGGACTGCATCCTGACACCTGCCCCTCTCTTGACCTATTGCACAGGGTGTTCAACACTGTAAAATTGACCCAACATCTTAGATGAAAAAACAGTGCTAGAAACTTGAAAGGAAGACATGAAAGCAAGGGAAGGAGGTTATGCCCACATAACGCAGTCAACCTTCACTAAACCCTTATGAATTCACCTCTTTTTCAGCCATGGGTAGGCCAATATACCCTCCTTTCTAGGAGCAGTGGGTGGTGGTGAATCATTTTTGGTCACAAACACAAGTTCTGGAGCCAAATCCTCAAGGTCCAAATCTCATTTCTCCCACATATCAGATGTGTGGCTCTGAGCATGTTGTTCAATCTTTCTATGCCTCAGCTGCTCCACCTGCAAAGAGTGAATAGTATCACCAGCATGTCAGGTTAACTGGAGTATTCAAAAGTGGGAGTGTTTTTTTTAACGTTTATTTATTTTGAGAAAGAGAGAGAGAGAGCGCACGAGTTGGGAAGGGGCAGAGAGAGAGAACCCCAAGGCAGGGCTCAACTTCATGAACCACGAGATCATGACCTGAGCCAAAATCAAGAGTTGGATGCTTAACCAACTGAGCCACCCGGATGTCCCCAAACGTGGGAGCAGTAAACAAAATAATTAGAATGGTGTCTGATGCATAATGAATACCCACCAAAGTATTATTGAATTTCATTAACTATAACACTCTATCTACTACAAGATACGTCTTGATTTCAGAGATGTTAATATATGGAAAAAAATCTTAGAATACATGAAATACTATAGGTAGTCACTGCTGATGATACCTGCTTATTTCCAACTATGAACTCTAACCAAAGAGTGAAGAGATAAATCAAAGAGTGAAAAAGTCAATGGTGTTGACGTTCATAAATATCCATACTAAGATAGAGCTGGTACATTTGTGTTTGCTACCTCATGTCATGTCAGGTGGTGAAGAGTAGTACAAACTCACGAATTTTGGTATTAGGAAGGCCTGAGTCCCCACCCCAGCTCTGATCAAGTCACTTCCTGCTACAAGTCTCAGCTGGATGTAACGATGCCCACAACACAGTGTCTAAATACCAACCCCCTACCAAGCAAACAAGCTTGACACAGGACTAAAACTTAAGGCACATACAAAAATTTTTGGAAAAATTTAAATACATATATATATGTAATTAAGCATCCACATACAGTGCAGGTGAAATAACTTTACTCCACTCTATTATACTTACTTGACTGTTTGGAATTTGTAAACCCTCCCACACAGTGGCACAATGAAAGATGAGAAAGGAAGCACCCACTCTTCCTAGGGTATGGGGCTTCCACAGGTCTTCGCTCAGTCCTGTGTCAGTAGGTGGTGGTCAAGAGTAATAAACAGAAAGAAATAAAGAAAAATATATATATATATATCTATATTACAGATCTGGTTACTGCAACAAGCGTTAACTATGATGTGCTTTTTAAGGTGACATCTGAACATATACTTGAAAGAGGTAAGGGCAGAAGTTAAGCATACACCTGAGCAAAGGGCATTCCAGGAGAGGATATACATTCAGGGTAGGAGCGTGCCTGGCATGTTGGAGAAACAGGAGGAACGCCAGTGTGGCTAGAACAGAGTGACGGAGGACAGAGTAGGGGTTGAAGTCAGAGGGATCATGGAGACCCGGATCATATAAGGCCTTCTAGACTATTGAGGAAGCACTATGGCTTTTCCTCTATTTTGAAGAATATGAATAAATTTTGAAAGAATCACTCTGGCTGATGTGTAGGGGGAGCAATGGTGGAAGTAGGATGACCAGTTAGGAAGCCACTGTAGTGACGGACAGAAGCAAGGAGTTAACTTGTTTAACTAGATTTTAGTGACGAAGCAGGTGAGAAGTGGTCAGATTCTAAACACATTTTGAGGGTAGAGCCAACAGTATTTTCTCAAAGATTAGATGGAATGAAGAGAGAGAAAAAAATCGATGACGGTCTCAAGCATTTGACCTGAGTAATAATATTATGAAACTGACATAAATTGAAATGGGAAATTTGTCAATGGGCAAGAAGAACTGTCTAAAGTTTAGTTTGGAGCATAAGTTTCAGATTCAAAAGATTCAAGTAAGCCCTTGAAAAGAAGATGGTTGAGTAGGCCACCGGATGCTCACGCCTTGAATTTGGAGGTATACCTGGAGTAGATGCAGATTTGAGAGCATCGGCATTGAGATGGTACTTAAGGCCATGAGACTGCATGAGAGCGCCAAATGAATCCATGCAAAACAGAGGAAAGGACCATGAGGTCTGTATTCATCTTCTTGGGCCGTGTAACAAAGTCTCACCCCACACACACATTTCTCACAGTTCTGGAGACCGGAGAATGCCAAATCTAGGTGCTGGCTCATATGGTTTCTAATAAAAATTTAGATCAGAAAGGAAGATGACAACTCAGAAAATATTTAGAAATAAAAGAAATAATCATTTTAATATAAAGATTAGAAGGAATACGAGAGTAAACAAATACGAGAGTTAAAACAGCCAATGCCTTAAGACAAACAGAAAAAGAAGAGAAGTAAATTCTAAAATAATTTTTTTTTCCAAGCAAAAAGGTCGTTGAAAGGAGGGTGATAGCTATGGAAAGTAAGCAATGATGTTCCGGAATGTTGGAATCCCAGAAGAAAAACCATATCAAAGGAACAGGATAAATGTTAGAAATTTTATCTTACAGAAACTTTCTTTATGTTGTTGCTGTTCAGTTGTTTACTTTTAAAAGCTTATTTATGTTTGAAAGAGAGAGAGCATGTGTGTGACTGGGGGAGGGACAGAGAGGAGACAGAGGATATACAGTGGGCTCTGAGCTGACAGCAGAGAGCCCAATACAGGAGGGCTCAAACTCAGGAACCATGAGATCATGACCTGAGCTGAAGCTGGACACTTAATTGACTGAGTCACCCAGGCGCCCCAAGGAAACTTTCTTGAAAGACAAGATGACTTCAAATAAATATTGAAAGGGGATACTGAACATAGGAAAACTGACCCAGAAAGGTCAATACTGAGAAATATTATAATAAAATTATTGGATATTAAATTAATTGAAAAAAATCTTTTGTCCATGCAAGCAAAAAGACCACTAGGAAATGGACATAGTTTTGTTATAAAGCTCCTCAGCATCAAGGATTTATTCTAGAGGACAATGGTATAATATTTAAGTTACTCAAAACAAAATATGTAAGCCAAAGATTTTATATCCAGCTAAATTTACTTTCAAGAATGAACCCTACAAACTATAACGTGTATGGAAGATTGCAGGGTATTTCCTGAAAAATCTAATGTTAAATAAGCCTCAAACAAACAGATAAGGACATCAACATGAAGATAAATATATAGTTATCATGGAAACCAGCTTAAATAATAGTTTTAAAGGAAATATTATAAAGTATAAAGGATTTTACCCTAATAATATCAGCACTGCATACTTATAAAAATATGAGAAGAGTTAGGGGCGCCTGGGTGGCTCAGTCGGTTGAGCGTCCGACTTCAGCTCAGATCATGAACTCACTGTTTGTGGGTTTGAGCCCGGTATCAGGCTCTGTGCTGACAGCTCAGAGCCTGGAGCCTGCTTCGGATTCTCTGTCTCCCTCTGTCTCTACCCCTCCCCCGCTCATGCTCTGTCTCTCTCTGTCTCAAAAATAAACATTAAAAAAAAATTTTTTAAATATGGGAAGAGCTCAACTTCTGTTTTGGACATGATGGAGTGAATGTGGTCCATTTATCTATGAATTACTAGAAAGTGGGGTAGAGATCTCACTCCCAGGGAAACCAGGCAAGTGACCCCATCTATTCTCCTCAAAACTAAAGACTTGTAGCTGAAACTCCTCATTAAATAGACTAATGATATTTGTTAGAGGTAAAGTCCTTAGGGGCGCCTGGGTGGCTCATTTGATCGAGTGTCCAACTTAATTTTGGCTCGGGTCATAATCCCGGGGGGGGGGGGATTGAGCACCATGTAGGGCTGTGTGCTGAGCATGAAGCCTGCTTAAGATGCTCTCTCTCTCTCCCTCTGCCCTTCTCCTCTGCTTGTGCTCTGTGTGTGTGTGTGTGTGTGTGTGTGTGTCTATAATAAAATTGTAATAATAATAAAGATTTTTAAAACATTTTTTATTTATTTTTGAGAGAGAGAGAGAGAGAGAGAGAGAGAGAGAGCATGAGTGGGGGAGGGGCAGAGAGAGAGGGAGACAGAGAATCTTAAGCAGGCTCCAGGCTCTGAGCTGTCAGCACAGAGACCAATGCGAAGCTAGAACCCACAAACCGTGAGATCATGACCTGAGCCGAAGTCGGATGCTTAACTGACTGAGCCACCCACGTGCCCCACAATAAAGTTTTGTGTTTTTTTTAAAAACTAAAGTCCTCATATATAGAATACTCTTTATATCATATCCCCAATTTAGGACTATTTATGGTAAATAAACCAATATATAACCTAATTAATGAAGCATGACTCCTTGGAGAATGTCACCCGGGCTATACAAATCTGAGTTATAAAATGAGCCTGGGTGACTCAGTAGGTTAAGCGCCCAACTCTTGATTTCAGCTCAGGTCATGATCTCATGGTTCATGAGTTTGAGCCCCACACCGGGCTCTGTGCTGACAGAGTGGAGTGTTCTTGGGATTCTCTCTCTCCCCCCTCTCTCTGCCCCCACCCTGCCTGCACATGCTCTCTCTCAAATAAACTTAAAAAAAAATGAGATATTCCATAGCCTAGGGACTCTGCACCATGCAAGATGATTCAGTGAGTTCACTTAGAGACCTCAGCTGCCATATTGGTCCATGTGTTCAGTGTGGGAAGGAAGGACCTGGAGACTCATGAGTTTCCACAGACCTGTCCCTGCTTTGCTTGTGCCTCTTGATTGCTTGTATCCTTGAAAGTATTAGTAAAGCTTGCCTGTGCGAGTTGGTTAGCTCAATGTGTTAGTTCAGTTGCCAAGTGGGGTCTGTGCCAGGCATGCAAGTCTGTGTTACATTAAACAAATCGATCAATGTGATTCGTCACATAAGTAGAATAAGAGTGACAGATATAAACACAATACCATCTCATAACTCAATAATCATTTATTCTGTAAATATTTATTCAGTGCCTCCCGTGCCAGGCACTGCTCGATCCTCTGAGTACAGCACTGGGACAAACACTAAACACAGCACCACTGTGACCACCCCCCCCCCCCCAACAACAACAAAGCCCCTGCTCTCGGAAACTGGTATCGTATTCATCTGCATCTGGAATCTATGCAAAAAAGTTCAAATAAAGACATTTCTCAGGCATTTCAGTGCATAAAATGGTAACCGCATATATCTTGATGTATAAAATGACATCTCATCAATATGTGTCTAATTTCCTGAGGACACGAGGAATTCTGACTTATTAAGATTTCCTGTGCAACAAACTTAGTTCAGCTAACAGGAAGAACAGATAGACTCAAGGAAGGTGTCCGTATGGGATATTGATTATTGCATTAGTCAGCTACGTTGTTAGATCTTTTCAGGACTCTAACAAAGCCGTCTTCAATTCAAATGCAGCAGCCAAACAGCCAAGATAATGGCCAAAACCTTTTGAATTTTTGAAAAAATTTTTAACATCTTTTATTTACTTTTGAGGGACAGAGGGAGACAGAGCAGGAGCCAACGAAGGGCAGAGAGAGAGGAGATACAAAATCCGAATCAGGCTCCAGGATCTAAGCTGTCAGTATGGAGCCCAATGCAGGGTTAGAACTCACGAGCCATGAGATCATGACCTGAGCCAAAGTTGGACGCTTAACCTACAGAGCCACCCGGGCACCCCCCAAACTTTTTGCATTCTGTTGAAACCTAAAAGGACTGACAGGTGAATAACTACAGTACGGTGAATCCTCTCTTAGTGACGTGTAATTATGTGTATTTTGTACGTGGTGAAGAAACCTTCGTGGTAAATGGTGACAGCTACTTCTGTACGGGCCTCCTGCGTGTGTCATCGGGCTGTGGTAAGAAAGCTGTCTTGAAGACTGTGTGCGTGTGGTAACTCCCTTTCTCCCACCTACTAGAAATCAACGATGTGGCTTTCTTAGCATTGTAGGAATGAAAACCTTAGCCATAAACAAGGGAGCCCTGTTCGTCATCACACAGACTTCTCATTTCCTGATGGATGAGGTGGACGTCATTATGTTGTAGCCTAGAATGCTTACCAGGCACGCCAGGACTACGAAGCAAATATATGTTCCAGATCTTGTGCTAAGCATTAAGAATATTAGAGACGGGGTCTTTGCCCTGCTGGACAGCTTAGAGTCTCCCAAGGAAGAACGACTTTGGTGTGGAAAGCATTGTAAAGGAAAAGAGTTTTTAACATTTGGAATCAGCAAGGTCTGAGGGATGAGCAAGGGCTTCCTTGAGGAGATTATATTTATGTCGAGATCGAAAAATGAGCTGAAAAGAGGGGAGAGGACATTTGGCAAATATCATCAGTGGGCCGATCCGACTGCAATCTCCTGCCATTTCTTCTTGCCTGCCTCTACCACATAAATAAGCCTGATAAGAACGTGTCCTCTCAGAGCTCCTTCCAGCTGGAGATGCCATGTAACATGGCCCTGGCTAATCAGACAGGGACTGAAATCCCCGAGAAGAACGTCCTTCGTTGCAAGCCTGGCAATGAAAAAGTTTTTTTCTGTCCTTTTCCCTTTTTCCCTTTGCTTTTATTATTATTATTATTATTTTTAATTTTTTTTCAACGTTTTTATTTATTTTTGGGACAGAGAGAGACAGAGCATGAATGGGGGAGGGGCAGAGAGAGAGGGAGACACAGAATCGGAAACAGGCTCCAGGCTCCGAGCCATCAGCCCAGAGCCTGACGCGGGGCTCGAACTCACGGACCGCGAGATCGTGACCTGGCTGAAGTCGGACGCTTAACCGACTGCGCCACCCAGGCGCCCCAATTATTATTATTTTTAATTAACCTCTCTTTTCTGCCGGTTGGGGACAATGACTTGATGCCCCAAAGTACAATTGTCATTTGGCCACCATGAGGTGGCAAACGTGAGGCAAAAGATGGCCAAGGGGAAAGTACTGGTGGGGCCCTCGAGGCATTGTTGTGTAGTTTCCCCAGACTTGGACTTCTTTTACAACTGGTGCAGATTTCTGGCTTCTGAGAAAAATACACCCTATCTTCAGGCTAACGTTATTTCGATTTTCCATTGTTTGCAGCTAATACAGGACAGGAGAGATGAGTTGAAGCAGTAGGTCGGGGCTTAATAGTGCCAAGTCTTAGGGGCACCTGGGTGGCTCAGTCAGTTAAGCGTCTGATTCTTGATTTCCACATGGGTTATAATCTCACAATTTGTGATTTAAGCCCTGGGTCAGGTTCTCTGCTGACAGCAGGGAGCCTGCTTGGGATTATTTCTCTCCCTTTCTATCTGTCCCCCTACCCCCAGTTCATGCTCTCTCTCTCTTTCTCTCGCAGAATAAATAAATAAACCTAAAAAAAAAACCAGTGTTTCTTGTAAGAAACTTTAAGGGCTGTATCAGTCAGGGCTCAGTCAGAGAAGCAGAACTGTGTGTGTGTGTGTGTGTGTGTGTGTGTGTACATACATGCAAACATGCCCACACGTGCATATACATATATGTGCACATATATATACGCATACATATATGCACACGTGGGTTGATTGCTTACACGATTGTGAGGAGTGGCTGAACGTGTCTAAAGTGTGTAAAACAAGCAGTCAGGAAGAGAAGATGATCAACAGCTGGAACCCCACAGGCATGAGCTGTTTGAATCTCTAAGTTTGGGAAAGGTCCAAGCCCTCTTTTAAGAGAATCACCTGATTAGGTCAGGCCCATCCAGGGTAATTTTTGATTAATTTAAATCAGCTTATTAGGAACTTTAATTCTATCTGAAAAATTCTTTCACAATAGCACACAGATTAGTATTCGATTAAATGACTGGGGACTGAGTTTAGCCTCCCAATTTGAAATTTAAAAAAAAGCTGTCACATGGATTTTATCACAAGATCAATGGGAAGCCTTTGGATTTTAAGCACGATAACGTTCGCAATCACTGTGGCTACAGTGTGGAAGGTGGATTGGAAGTGGAATGAGTTGGGAGAGTAGGAAAATTATGTTGGAAGTTACTGTAGGAAGCTGGGAGCAAGGAGACCTGAACAAATAGGGTAAAAGGATGAGGACAGAAATAGGAGGAGAAACCTGAGAGTCAGTTAGGATTGGATGTGGTGAGCGACTGAACGTGAGAGAGTTGGAATGATCGAAATAGCCTTTGGCTTTCTGATGTGCAATGGCGATCATTCACCACTTACTGGGACCTACGGGGACAAAGAGAAAAGTAGGCCATTTACTAAGATATTGATGAAGAGGGGTGAACTTGGAGGGAAAGATTACAAATTCCATTTGGGACATGATGCCTATGAGGAGCCAATAAGATTCATTCTGTAGATTCATGGGGAGGTGCCGAAATGGCGAGGGTGTGTTGGTCTAGGTCTGGTGTGCACTGGAGGCTGGTGTGCACTGGGGACATAAACACGGCAATTTGGGGCCACAGGTACTGGATGTCGTGAAAATGGATTCGTGGGTCTGCAGAGAAGACTAGAGTCAGAAAAGGAGGGATCCAACGACAGAGCCCCACGTACGTCCAGCATTTCACAGGTGGGTGGCAAAGCATCTGGCAGGAGACAGTGAGCATGATCTCGACACAGAGGCGAGGATGTGTCTCTTGCTTAAACACCGAGAGGGCCCTCGTAACATGGAAGCATCTGTGACAGTCCCCGGCAAGTGAGATGTTTCTGGAGAGGGTAAACTGTGTCCGTGGGTGTGGAGGAGGAGAAAGGGGGTCCAAGGCTTATCACGAGGCTCAGCCTTAGGGTCCAATAAGTTTAGGAACCCTTCCTCATCCCAACTCCAACTGTGTAACCTCAGCTAAGTTACTTAATATCTCTGGGCCTTGGTGTCCTCATCCATTAAATGGGGCTACTTTACTACCAATTGAGGCAAAGATTAGATAATGCGTTTCACATAGAACCCAAACAATACGCACAGGAGAATTTTTATTTTTTTTAAATGTATTTATTTTGAGAGAGAGAGCAAGTGGGGAAGGAGCAGAGAGACAGAGAGAAAGAGAGAGAGAATCCCAAGCAGCCTTTGCACCACCAGTGCAGAGCCCGGCACAGTGCTCAAACTCATGAACCACAAGATTGTGACCTGAGCCAAAGTCAGATACTTAACCCACCGTGCCACCCAGGTGCCCACACAAAATTGAGAGAGAGGGACAGAGAGAGCACAAGTGGGGTAGGGGCAGAGAGAGAGGGAGAGAGAATTCCAAGCAGTCTTTACACTGACACACCACGAGGCCTGAGGCTGGGCTCAACCTCACAAACTGTGAGATCATGACCTGAGCCGAAATCAAGAGGCGGACGCTTAATCAACTGAGCCACCCCAGAACCTCAGCACAAAATAATTTTTAAAAGACTGATTCTGGGGGTGCCTAGATGGCTCAGTCAGTTAAACATCTGACTCTTGATTTCGGCTCAGGTCACAATCTCACTGTTCATGAGATTGAGCCCCGCGTCAGGCTCGGTACTCTCAGCACAGAGAACACAGAGCCTGCTTGGGATTCTTTCTCTTCCTCTCTTTCTGCCCCTCCCCTGCTCATTCTCTCTCTCTCTCTCTCTCTCCCCCTCAAAATAAGTAAAGAAACATTTAAAAAATAATAAAAAATAAAAGACTGCTTCTATCATGTACCCAAACATAGGTAGTAGCTACAATATTTTGTAATAACTGCAAACATTTACAATGCCCCAGCTAAATTCCAAGTACGTTACATGTATTAACTCATGCAATTCTCACACAACCTTCTGAAATGGTTACTTCTTCCCATGTCTAAGTGATATGGGAAGAAGTTGGGCGCAGGATAAAGGGAACTGGTAATGCCAGGTTTGGGGCTAGAGATTGTGCATTATATGAAACAGGGCAGTCAGAGTAGGCTTGCTAAAACGTCTATACATGGACAGAACTTGGTCGAAGGAGCCAAAAGCACAGTGAGGAGGTCACTTCAGCCAGAGTGAGGTGAGCAAGACAGAGAACCGTGGAGACGTGCCTAGAGAAAGTAGCAGGGGTGCAGCAGGGAACAGGTCTTGGAGGCTATTGAAGGACCCCAGCTTTATGCTGAGTGAGATGGGGTCCACTGGAGGGTTTTCACAGAGGACATCTTTGATTCACACAGTAGAAGGATAACTGTCTGCTGTTGTGAGAAAAGATTGTATGGAGGTGCACTGGCAGCTGGAAGATCAGTTGGAAGGCTATGGCAGACAAACCTTGGATTGGAATAACTCGTTCTGTGAGTGTTCCCCAAGACGAGCAAATATTTCCAATAAATTTTAACTTGATAAACAAGCAATGTCTCGCAATACATGACGTCGAACATCACATATTCACAACTGAGACAATGGTTCCTGAAATTCACGTTGATATATGAGTGCTTTGGATTCCAAGCATGTTTCCAGAATGAATTATGCTTGCAAACCAAGGTTTTACTGCGTTTTGAAAATAGTGATGGTAGGAGTTCCAAATGGATGGATAATATGAGAAAAACAGAAGAGTTCAGGATGAGCAGTTCGAAGAAAAGCATCACCATGAATTAGAATGGGCAAGACCGGGGCTCTGGGTGGCTCACTCAGTTCAGCATCAGACTTCAGCTCAGGTCACGATCTCACGGTTCATGGGTTTGAGCCCCATGTCGGGCTCTGTGCTGACAGCTTGGAGGCTGGAACCTGCTTCAGATTCTGTGTCTCCCTCTCTGTCTCTGCCCCTCCTCTGCTTGTGCTCTCTTTCTCTCTCAAAAATAAATAAATAAAGATTAAAAAAGAAGAAGAAGAATGGGAAAGACGATTAGTGAAGCAGATTTTGTATAAAAGGTAAGAAAATTAGGTTGGGACATGACAGGTTCACCATGAACCGTGATAGTCTGCAGACTATCTTTTTTTCTTTTTTTCAGCAGGCATATCTGCAATATTTATTCATCAAAAATAATAGCTATCAACTACTTATGGATCATTTCTACAAGGGAAGCCATCATCCTATGTTTTGGTGAATTTGAAAACAAAAAGTGTGCTTTAATAAAAATTGTATTCTTTTACTCTAAAACATCTATTGAATAGAGGCCTCTTCTGAAGTTTCTTGATGGAAGATGGCTGGGTCAGGTCTCTGTCCGGACGAAGCAATGGTGGGACTCCCTACTGAACTCAGCTGGCTCTGGTCATCAGGAGTTCGAAAGCAGAGGTTTTCCAGGAGATGTTTCCAGCCTCGTCTTCCCAATCCCTCCTTCTGCCCCTCTCCCACCCCTCACAGTCAGGCATCCTTGAACTTCATGTCTGCACATCAGATGAGGCTCTGCCCTAATCCTAAAAACGGATGCTCCTCAAGCTTTGCGGGACAGAGACCGACACTTGGTCCTAGCAGGATATGGAAGAGGATGCCTGCTCTGGAGTGAGGAGACAGCAGGTGCTCCCCCCACACACACACACACTGATGAATAAGCATTAGCTAAACACCCACTTTTCTCATTTTTTATTAAAGACACAATAGTCTTTCTATTAGGAAACCTCTGCCCTCACCCTGTTTGACACAACGCATGCGCCATTACTGTTTGTCTCACTCCAGAGTTCAGCTTGCATTACAAAAGTCACCACATTTGTTGAAAATAGTTTCCTCTTCGTTAGCCCTGTGGTGTTTGTGTTTTTGTTTAGTTCAGGCTTAATCATGATAGGAGAGGATTTTCCACTTAATCCTGCCCCTCATAATTATAAGAATAAAATGGACTGAAAGACTAAATTAAAACAGTTCCCATACGTCCATCAAGACATTTGGATATTCATTATAGACACTAGCATGAAAAAAGCACCAGAGGATGGCTGGATTATAAAAAGTAGGAATCCCTTTAATCTTAAATTCAAGATGTATTTTGAGGAGAGTCAAGATGCTAGCCTCAGTGAATAAATCGACAATGCATCTTATCCTCATATTCTGGTCATGGAAATACATTCTTGCTTTGGAAATGTTTATCACAGCACCCCTGAAACTGCTTCTTCCTCCTCCTGGATCATCTCCCTTCAGGTAGACCCTTTCTTGCCTCCTGTGCAATCATTCTTTTCTACTGGAGCCTTCCGCTCAGTCTTTAAGTGTTGCTTATGTCTCTCAGGCAGAAAGCCCTTCCCCTGAAAGCAGTAATGTCTGAAAAGCAGCCATGTTCCGGTACATCTCCTTCCCTTCAGCCCTGGGGTTCCCCAAATTTCTTACAGGTGTTGCCCCTACTTCCTCAACATCCACTCACTTCTTCCCCCTCCACAATTTACCCTCCATGTCTACTGATCCACCGAAATGATTTAAAATAGACATAATCTTCCCAAAATAGTCTTGGTACTGCTTTCCACACTTGCGTTCTTGAAATTCCTCCTTATCTGGCTTTCATGATGTATCCATTCTTGTCCTGTCTTCTAAAGCTTTCTTTCTTAGCTCCGTTTCCTGTTTTTCTAACTGTAAGTGCTGCTGCGCTATCATCTCACCCTCTTACACAGACTTTCAAGGGCATTTCATACTTCATTAATTTAAATTTAAATTCCTCAGTCCGTCATTCGAAGATTCTTTGCGCACTGACCCTGGAGTTTGAAATCCAAGTAGATGATCGAGTCTGGGTGGTAGAGAGCAGAAAGATTTAAGCTTTGGCCATTGTATGTTGTCTTAAGTGAAAGGACAGAGGAAGAAGAGGTCCCTGTGTGAAGGGAAGAGTGTGGACCCCTGGCCAGGCTGCTATAAATCATGGAAGTAGGGGAGTCAGTCACAAAGAGCTCCCCAAGCGTAGATGACCCCCACATTCTCAATCAGAAATGTTAGAAAAAAAGTAAAAGCTACCGGCAAATATATCCGTGAGGCCAAGAACAAATGGAAATGTCAGCAGAGGTGACCGAGCTGCTTGTGAGTGTCAGCTTTGCACAACTGATACAGAAGTGACAGCTGCCTCACCGGGGGAGCCACCTGGACTGCACCTGTAAGGACACTCGATCAAGAGTGTGTGAGAGTATAACAAGATCACACAGGAATGAAAACCCCAATGCAGAATAATTTTCCTAGGTGCACCATCGCTAATGTCCAGAAAAGGACCAACCGATAGAAAGAGGTACACCCCACTCACACGGAACTATTCATCCATTCTTGCACACACCATAGTTTCTCACTCTTTAGCTCACTTTGGCATTTTCCCCTCCGTATTTGTTTAACACTGTTACAATACCACAGTGTGCTGGGTATTGTACTAATGCTAACTTTTTTCAGTCTCATAGCAACACTATAAGGCAGGTGCTATGAATACCTCTATTGCACAGGTGAGGAATTGAAGGGAGATGGAAATGAATCAACTTGTTCAAAGTCTCATAGCTAAGAGGGGAAGAGCCAGAATTTGAACCCAGGCCACTCCAAAGTTCATATTCCCAACCGTGATGCCACCTGGTGAACTCATTCATCCTTCAAGACTCAATTTAAATGTCCTTTCTTTAGTGCCATCAGCCAGAGTTAGAGCTACACATTCCCTCCTCAGTGATCCAATGGCGCTCTGAACATATCCATCCTGTATTGTTTGATTGAATCATTCAACCTAAGGGGTGCCCAGGTGACTCAGTCAGTTAAGTGTCAACTTTTGGTTTCGGCTCAAGTCATGATCTCATGGTTTGTGGGTTCAAGACCCACATCAGGCTCTGTGCTGACGGTGCAGAGCCTACTTGGGATTCTGTTTCCCTCTCCCTCTGCCCCTCCCCTTAGCACTCTCTATCTCTCTCAAAAATAAACATTAAAAAATTTAAAAATAAATTATTCAGCTTAAAATAAATTAAAATTTTAGGGTGCCTGGCTGGCTCAGTTGGTTGAGCATCTGACTTCGGCTCAGGTCATGATCTCGTGGTTCATGGGTTCAAGACTCACATCGGGCCCTGTGCCGACAGCTCAGAGCCTGGAGCCTGCTCGGGATTCTGTGTCTCCCTCTCTCTCTGCCCCTTCCCCGAGCATTCTGTCTCTCTCTTTCTCTCTCAAAAATAAATAAACATAAAAAAATAAAATAAATTAAAATTTTAATTTTGTCTATATTTGTGGTAAACTTCCCCAAAGCAGGGATTGTGTTATGAATCTTTGTATCTCCTCTCCTAAGCATAATGCCTAGAACATAGTGGGTGCTCAACAAGCATTTATTCCACTGAGTTAAATTCAAACAAATTGAAATGATTTATCAGATTGTTCGGGCTCAGAAACAGTGTTAAGAAACACTAAATAAACACCAAATGAAATAATTAACAGACACATCTGCAGTCTCCAAAATAACTACTCATTAAATAAACAAACTACTAAGTGGAGAGATCATAGGTACTTTTACAAATAAAAGTTTTCTGACCATGATATAGACTCGAAGAGCTCAGCCTATCTGTCACCTATCCGTCTAAAGGTGAAGGGGTTTACAGGAGTGCAATCAAAAAGACCAAAAGTCCTTTCAACCCTATGAGATGCCTCTACATTAGCTATTAAGTTCCTCTACGTTTTCCATTTTTGTGTTGGAAACATGTCCTTGAGGCTCTCACTCACTTTTCCAAAATCTCTACTTATATTCCCTTAACTAATAGAACTGCTTCTACGCATCCCCAGCCTCGTCTAAATGTAATACTTACGTGTACACATATATCGTACTGACTTTCATAACCCATTTGTCTCATCCTCCTTATCCAAGAGTCACTATGCAGGTACGGAAGGACAGCCGTGGAATTTAGGTGGACTTTGCCCATCAAAAGTGAGATAAAACTCCCCAGATGAGTGGAGGGCCCCATTCCTTTCTGTATTTCCAAAGCTCATTTCTTCTACTGTGCAAAATTTCTCCTGTCAACTCTCTATGCAAGTAGGCTAAAATTATCGCAAAAACTTCATATTCTGTTCCTGCTCAAAAAGCATCCATTTGGAAACAAAAAAGTTAGCATGAAAGCTGGCTGGGAAAAAAATTGGCTCAGGTACTAGGCAGATCTTTTATAGTCTTCTCTCTAAGAAACTATTTGAGGAGACAATTAGATGATCCAGTAAAAGAATTCACGGTAGTAGGGCGCCTGGGTGGCTCAGTGGGTTAAGTATCTCAGTTGGTTAAGTGTCCGACTTTGGCTCAGGTCAGGATCTTACAGTTTGTGAGTTTAAGCCACCCTATCCAGTGAGCGCGAGCCCCACTTTGGGCTACGTGTTGACAGTGGGATTCTGTCTCTCTGCCCCTCGCTCACTTGCGTACTCTTTCTCTCTCAAAAATAAATGAATAAACATAAAAACCATTAAAAAAGAAAAAAAGAACTTTCTGAGTATTTACTTATTTCAGATTCACTCAATAGCCTAATAAGAATTTTCATAATTCAGCCACACCCCAGGTGCACTAGGGTGTATAAAATAGCCACTTGCCATTATGGAGTGCATTATCTAAAAAAGAAAGCAGGTATGAAACACTTAGAAATAACTGCTTGCATAATTATAAAGGTACTAAGTGCAATTTGAGTAACTAGAAGGGGCTATTAGTTAAGAACAAGAACCAGAATCATGTACAGGTGACAAATGGCCAGTTGTGTAAAGACATGTGTTTAGTGTCATTTTAAAAAGCAACACAGGAAGCAATGGGCTTTTCTTTTGCACCATTAATTGAGCAATTGCATTAAGTGCTTTCCATACCTTGTTTATATGAACTTCACAGCAATCCTAGCAAGAAGAAACTATTAGTATCCTCATTTTACAAGATGAGGAAGCTGGCTGAACGAGGTCAAGTACTTGCACAGGACCAGGAATGAAACCTAGGAGTGACTCTAAGATCTGTGCTCTTCACCACTATAAATGCTCAGTAGGTGCCTTTTCAAAAAGTTAAGTTTAGCTGAATATTGAACTGGACGTTGCAAATCTTTCTCGCTTCTGGGAGCACGTCACCGAACGTTACCAGGACTCAGAGCTGTCTGTGGACAACACTGTCGTTGGGAAAAGCATGGAAACAGTAGACACGGCTGATGGGAAACACTGGCTCAGCTTGGACTCTCTGAGCCTCAATTTCCTCATTAGAAGAAAGATAACAATGTCGATTTTGTAGGATCTCAGTGAGGAATAACGAGAACATCCACCCATTCGTTCATCGCCCATTTTTGAGCATCTTGCCCGCAATAGGTAACCTAGTAAGATGCTGGAAATACTAAAATGATCCGGGCGAAATGGCAGTATTTAACCAGATTCCTGTGCTAGCCGGGCAACAGACCAGCCGAAAACGAGAAAGTGTGCTAAGGGTTGTGTTAGGACACTGCGAAGGCATATAATGTGTGCAGACTTCATAACCCTTGGTCGCTGGTCAACAGAGTCCCTTATCCTATCACTCCAAAATGTCCTATATATCTGTGATTTTCCATCTCTGGTTTTCCAGGCCACTTGGTGGCCCCTACCGCTGCCAGGAGGAGAGCTGGCCTTTTATCAGCAGCTCAGGGAGAGGGGCAAATGATCTCCGTTTTCCACAAATCTCCCCTCCCCTCTGCTTTGAATTGCCCGAATGCCAAGCAATGAATGGCATTTCATCCTATCTGCCAAAGCCCCTTCCCAGAGTTGGTTTGCTGTCTTCGGTTTCTGTTAAGACAAGGTCTCTTGGCAATGCTACCCTAGAAATCTGCAGCCAATCTCTCACAGATTGTACTGGGAAGTCACAGGTCAGAAACATCCAGATTTCTGTTGGATCCATTCAGCTCTGCTCGAAGACTTTCCCCTGGTGGAGCCAGTCAGCCAGGAGGGCCGGCGGCCAAAGGCTTCCTCCAGAGCCTGACCTGCCAGCTTATTCCCTGCCCCCCACCACACACCCAGGTAGCTGCTTTCCTCTTGCTTTGGCCTGGTGGGGGGAGAACAGGAGGTGGCCAGAAATGCCCACTGGTGACAGAGGGAGAAGCGGAGGAGGACCTCGTCACTCCGAGGAACTTACATGTAGAACCTCCCAGTTAAAGAGAAAGTTGCCGGGGCTGAGGGCAGGGGGAAGGAGCTTCCTTTCAGAGCGCTGCTAATGACCTGCGGGGAAACGGCACAGCAGCCATTTCGCAGATCCGATGGCAGGTCACGGCGACAGATGTTCCCAACATATGTGGAGAATTAATTACCCACTAGTAAACAAAATCTGTGATGCGGAGAGTCATTTTGTCCAAATTTCTTACAATTTTGCTGTTATTAGGAGCTTAATTTTTCTTGATCATCTAGATTCTCTTGGATTAAAGCACTTCTTAATGGGCTCTGAGGAACATTCCAAAGAGAGATAAGGGCCTAGTCAGCTGCAGAGGGAGGAGGAGGAGGAGGAGGAGGAGGAGGAAGGGGAGAAGGAGGAGGAGGAGGAGGAGACCAGGTCTCAGGCAGCAGGGACGACAGAGTTAAGGGAGGGACTAATCGAAGACTACACCATACTGAGTGATTAGCAAATTATTGGATTAAAACATTGGATGCTAGTCATATTTTTTTAAATATTCTAATGGTTACCTCCTATTTAACAGCGCTTACACTTAATTTAACTGCGTGCTGTGGAACAGCTGGAGTTTCTAAAGGAAATTACAACATTCTGACAGAAACAGGCTTCTAGAAAGGTTTTCTTTCAAGTTGCTTTTGAGATTCAGAATATGTTTCTGTCTCGGGTCATGAAAGCAAATCCTGATATTCATCATTTAAGAAAATAGATTTTCTTTTCAAAGATTCAGGAGTCTTTTGTTTCTTGAAAAGCAATTATTTCCTTGGCCATTTTCATCAATTACCAAAACTGTCAAAATGCAATGATTCTCCAAGTGAATAAATCTGAAAGTCTTTAAAAAAAATAGGTTCCTTATCCATTCAAAAGTTTGTGATTCCTCTAAATCTTAAATTCATAATTTTCTCCTAAATCTTTTATTTCACAAAGGAAATTTAGAACAATCATTGGTTTCATCAAACACTGTCTATAATTAAACAGACAGTCCTTGTTTTTCTCATTTAGTCACTTTCTCAATTCGTTCAACAAACATTAATTGAGCTAAGGTCGGAGGAGCAAAGACGAATAACATAAGGTCAATAATTTCAAGGACTAATGCAGAAAACAAACATGTAAATAGACAGCTACTTTACAACTAACCTCCTCCTTTACAACTAACTGAATGCCAATAGCACCCCCATCATAAGACATACAAAATGCCCCGTAGGCGTTGGGATTGACCCCCTATCCTAGGTCAGAAGCACAGTTTCGGCAATACTTGTGAGAATAGAAAGAAATAGGCCAGATTGCTCTGGAACGCTGGTGAGCAACTTCAGGGTGGAACATTTCTGAGGTACACGGGCAATGAGAGGAAGGTCTATTGTTCCAGTGATGAAATAGGAAGAAACAAAGTCTATTGATCACAGATAAAATGGAAGGAAACAACACGCTTAAGACAAAGCCCACTTTTATTGCATTTCTTACTTTAGGCATTGATTTCCTGTCCTTTCTTTCTACAAATTTGACCCATCACAGGAAACAAAATTCTTTGTAAAAAAGCCTATGATATATAACATCAGGTTGGTATTCATTTTTGCTGGAAGTCACCAGGATCTGACAGTTGAAATTTATTTGGGTGGAACTTCCCTTCAAAAATAAAAATTACGTATCCCACTTGCTCAGGTATTCTGAATTTCTTCCTAAATTCCTAGAAATTTGAGAGGCACGTCAGGAACTGTGGTGACTTTTACATGGCAGCTTCATTAGTTGGAACAAATGAATCCTGCTTTATGAATATTTTATGAGGTAACACTTCAGTTCTGCTACTTGTTTGGTGCTACGTGACATTTACATCTCTACGCTTCTTTATAGAGGCTGGCGTTAGACTACCATTAACACCCAACAACCTATCGCGTTAGATAGAACATGGCAGGCTTGAAAGAATGGCCTCTGTCTTGCATAGTGGTTATTTACGAGTAAAAGAACTCAGAGCATGAAGAGTCTTAGGCCAGTGATTTATGAACTTGCTACAACTCACTTTTGAACTTTATGAGATCTTAGTTTCATAATCTAGATGGAGTTTTACCCACCCATGAACCAGTTCTCTGGCATTTTGCCACCATTTTGTATTTCCTTCTTCTTTCATTAGGTACAACAATAACCACCTAATGTAATTCATATGTTTTCCTGCTTCTCATCTCCACACCACTGTTTTATTTTTCATTTCTGAGCTTATACATAATTCAGTCCTATTTGAACATGATAACATGGCACGATATGTCAAATATTTAGAAGCCGGCCAAAATAGACCTAGTTCAAGAGACAGACTAGAGTCCTCAGCTGCAGTAATTTATTATTCCTTGCAACAAATGATTAAACCAGTTCTCTGATTAATCAAAACTATACTTTGGAACTAGCCACAGGAGACCAGAATTTTAAATCATGTTATGCAGACTGTAGCAATATAAAGAACAAGATTGAAAAATTAATTCTATAAGAAATATTTAGTAAATAAGCGTTAATCTTCCCTCAGACTTCTTGAAAGATCAAAGCCACACTCAAGCAAACTTTAAAATATATGCCTTGCCAACCACCAAGGAAAATGTCACATTCTTTTAATGGGTGCACAGTGTTACCGTGAATCATTTCTCCTTGAAGGGCCTCAGCACTGTTTACGGCTTTCCCTCATGACACCTCTTCCCTCGCCACCTTTTCTAGTTACTGTTTGTGCCCCCGCCCCACCTCAGCACTAACGGGAAGAAGCTGAATCCTCTCATTTCCCACTGCTCCCTTCACAAATCTGATTTAACAACACTCCCTCATGGGAAGTTAACGTCATTGAGTTAGACCACCTTTCCCCATCCTCACAGGGCTGATGCTATCTTCATTTCTTCACCTTCTCCAAACTTGACTCACAGTTTTCTGTTCTGTTCTATCCTTGTTCTCATTAGCTCATTCGTTCGTTCATTCATTCATTCATTCATTCGTTCCTGTATTCATCAAACAATCATCAGACATTTCCCAAGTGTCAGAGAGGCCCTGCTAAGTGTCAGGAATACAGAGATAAAGGTGACACAGAGGTTGCTCCCCAACGAGCTTAAAACAGTGCAATGATCCCAATGACTTTACTTGGCTAGGGTATGGTTAGTGTGTTAGTAGACTGGCACTTCCCCCACAACATAACATGACCTTCCAAATCCCAACATATTATCCTGATATAAGAGAAGAAAAAAAATCAGCTGCACAAAACATGGAACATGATAGTATGTGATTCAGTAGCATAAATGGTGAATGTAAGTGTAGTTCTATTCTATAGAAATATAATTTATGGGAGAGTGGGTGGCTCAGTCAATTAAGCATCTGACTCTTTCTTGTTTTTACATTTATTTATTTTTGAGAGACAGAGCACAAGTTGGGGCGGGGGGTGCTGCAGAGAGAGAATGGGACACAGAATCCAAAGCAGGCTCCAGGTTCTGAGCTGTCAGCACAGAGCCTGACACGGGGCTCGAACTCACAAACCGTGAGATCATGACCTGGGCCGAAATCGGATGCTTAGCCGACTGAGCCACCCAGGTGCCCCTAAATGTCTGACTCTTGATCTCAGCTCAAGCCTTGATCTCATGGTCGTGAGTTCAAGCCCTGTGTTGGGCTCCATGCTGGGTGTGAAGCCGACTTAAAAAGAAAAGAGAAAAGAAAGAAAGCAAGGAAAAAAGTATAATTAATGGCAAGAAATAAACTAATATAATCAGTGCCTAAAAGAGCTATCACCGTCTCGTCCACCACCAACCCCTCACCCCCAGGCATCTTTTTTTCCAGTGGAAAGGGGGCATACCAGTAAGCTCTTCTTCATTCCCACAATTAGATCAACCATATGTGAGCGGCCAACCTCCAAGATTACAAATTCTGAAATTCATCTCTTTTGCCAAAAACAGGTGTGTGTGTGTGTGTGTGTGTGTGTGTGTGTGTTTAACCAAGCATCTTGCCGTATTTCCACTGAACAAACTCCTTGTTCTCCAGTCATTTAACCTTCCCTATTCTCAGTTTTTTGGTGCCTATTCTGCTTTTATGTTCTTCCCTACTGTGGCTGTTAGACACCATTTCAAACTTTCGTCACCAGCACCTTGGATAAGTCCACCCTTATGATGCTAGGACACATGTCCTATCCTCAAACAGAAGTTTGTCCAACTCTGCAGTTTATTGTCTTTTCATTCTTGATCCAGTACAGAGATATGCAAAGTGAGTAGCTATGCAGGCTGCGTCCGTGGGGAGCCAATTACACACACCTAAGCTGGAGTCACACGGTGATTTATCAACTCTTCAACTCATCCCTGAACACCCTGCACCATTGCCCACCCCTCGCCCATGCTCCATAACAGCTACTATGAACTTTATGAACTCTACTGACATTTCTAAGGGAGGAGAATAAGGCAGCTTTATAACTATCTCGGTTTCCCTCCCTTCCATAACAAATACCTCCTTCCATTCTTTTTTCTATATTAGAGGAAAAAATGCCCTGAGTTTTGTTTGAGATAATCTACTTAGCTGTGTTCTGAATACAGTGAAGACTCCTTCCCTCTCCTAGGAATCCCATCAATTATTCTATCTCCTTCCCACATTGCCCATATATCAGAATCCTTTTTGTTCTTGTTGTTGTTTAAGTAAGTTCTATGCCTAACATGGGGCTTGAACTCACAACCCTAAGATCAAGAGTTGCATGCTCCACTGACTGAACCAGCCAGGCTCCCCTCTCAGTATTCTTTTTTGCTTTTCCTGACCCTGGCCATGAACAGACCATGAGAAAGTTGCCCTCTGATTTCATGATAGCTCAATAAGTAGTCATGACCACTAATGCAAGATGATAGATCATTTCCTTATTTTCTTTTATATACGTTATAACATTGCAACTTAAACACTTATCTTTCTTTATCGATAGATGGATAGATACATTTAGCCTGAGGAATTCATTTATTTAGGTAGGAAGATCATGTCCTGGTTGATTCAAAGAGTAAATTTTGTGACCACAGTGGTTTCTTTCTTTTTTTTTTTTTTAATTTTTTATTGGCCACAAATTTAAATGCTCCTTGTGTTGTTTTATACTTCAAAGTATGAGAAGCTTCGAATAACTAAATAAACATAGATCCATAATTAAGGCTAATTATAAAGTGGGCAAGAGGACACTTCCGTAATTGGCAGTTAAGAATCTTGGGCATTGAAATTAATTCAGTTCAATTCCCTAATCTGAATATACTAACTTCATAACAAAATTAACATATAAAACATTAAAAGGCATTTATAAAAATTATGGACAAAACTTGAAGGAAATTAACTTATCTCTGATTGCATTAACAATAATCACTTGATATCCCAAGCACAAGTAAATCCATACCTGTTATGAAATGTTGGCTTCTTTCCTGTTTCTTATTTGAAAGGTGAAATCCATGCATTTAGAGTGGCCTATATGTTATAAAGTATTATTGTTACTTTCTAACAAATACCAAACGGTGCGGTTCTCAACTGAAGAGCATAATGCAGGCATGGAAATATCCCAGTTTGGGTAACTTGTTCTGCCATTCAAACCTCACTCTATGCATTTTTTGATTCTCATAACAAATATTTGTTGAGCCTTTGCCAGGCACTGTTGTGTGCTGAGCATTCCAACATGAGTAACACAGACCAGGTCCTTGGTTTTATCTATAAAGAACATTTATGTGCAATATTCCTCTAGATGAAAGCAGATCAGCATAAGGTAAACTCCTGACAGCAAGTTCATAAGATCTGTTTGGATGCACATATAACATTGAACTTTTGCCCCATTGGTAGACAGAATTGAGTAAGGTAAAGGCCAGAGGAATGGAGCACAGATCATAATCTTTATTTTTTTTTATTTTTTTTAAATTTTTTTTTAACGTTTTATTTATTTTTGAGACAGGGAGAGACAGAGCATGAACAGGGGAGGGTCAGAGAGAGGGAGACACAGAATCTGAAACAGGCTCCAAGCTCTGAGCTGTCAGCACAGAGCCCGACGCGGGGCTCGAACTCACGGACCGCGAGATCATGACCTGAGCCGAAGTCAGCCGCTTAACCGACTGAGCCACCCAGGTGCCCCATAATCTTTATTAACATAGCAGAGACGAAGGCTCAGGAACTCTGAACTCTCTTACAACTTAACGCTTTTCTTCATACCTGTCTACCTTCAGTTCACTATAATATATTGTGCAGCCTGTCATCGCCTTGAAGAGATTTTCATAGATAATCTCATTTATTCCCTCAGTGTCCTTTCGAAGAAAGTTCTACCATTTCTAGTTTAGAAATGAGGAAATTGATAATCTAGAAAAGGTAAGGAGAATAACCAAATTCACACATCTAGAAAGGAGTAGAGTTGATGGGAAATCACGGTCTGTCTATCACACTGTCTTTTCCTGAAATAATATTCTCTTGTACTAAACAAACATTCAGCAAATGGAAAATGGGCAAGATGCATCTGAAATTGATAGATGTAGATAAGCCCTCACCCCTCCAAAAGAAAACCCAACCCAGTAGCTTCTCCCTTTAGTCCTATGGCCTTTTTTCTAATTTTTTATTATGTTTATTTTTTGAGAGAGAGAGAGAGCAAGCTGGGGAGATATGGGGGTGGGGGGTGGGGACAGAGAAATCCCAAGCAGGCTCCATGCTGTCAGTGCAGAGCCTGATGGAAGGTGCAAACCCACGAACTGTGAGATCATGATCTGAGCCAAAACCAAGAGTTGGGCAGTCAACCAACTGAGCCACCCAGGCTCCCCTAAAAGGAGTTTCTTTAGAAAAAGTCTTTTTCTGGTGGGCAACAGCAAGAGACACAGTCTGTTTTTCCTTAGCAAGCTGTACTTCCTATGAGCTTGAACGTGCTTTTTGAAATTATGATGTTTCAAAGAAAGCTCAGTCTGTGACTCAAAGTTCCCACCATCTTTTATAAGTTGTTAAACTTGTTCAGATGTTTGTTGAAATAAAAAGTTAAGGGAATTTGATTAACACTTTTTCTCTGGTCTTTGAGAAGGAGACAACAAATTTGATCATCATATTGAAAAAAAAAAAGATAAATGGGGGAAACGGTGGTGTTTCCCCACACTGACTCTTCAGTCATTTTATCTGGAAACCTATTGACTTCGTTTGCAATGATTTTGTGCAGTAAGTGGGTTACTGTCAATGTGAACAGTTTGTAGATGCAACTTTTGTTCCCACAGCAAAAATGTTGGCTGAGACGCCAGCACCATTAGCTGCCTGCATTTACAATCACCCAGGGAACTCCCATTGAACAACCACCAAATGAGGAGAGCTTAATGTAAATTGAATAGTGCTCCTAATAGTACATTGCCATTTAGCACTCAACTCCTAAGTAAGTGTCAGGGTGACATGAGCCAAGTTCTACTGTGGGACCTGAATAGTGATTCATGAACCTCTATTCATGTTACCGACCGTTACGACAAAAGCGTATAGTCGAAGAAAACATCTTGTTAGTGATGCCTTTTTTCTCCCCCACCGCACCGCTTTTTTTTTTTTTTTTTTTTTTTGCCTGCTCCTCACCGAATACACCCTCCTGTCCCATTCATTGCAGAAGAATATTTATGTGAAGATAGTTGCAGAAGGGGGATGGTAGGTCTCTCCACCTAAACCTTTTTGAGTGGGTACACTGGGTGTCATTCTCAGGCCAGGACAAAAGAGGAGTACAAACAATAATAAACCATTAAGCAAAGGACCCTGGGTCAGAAAAATGAAGGTCAAATATGAGGAGAAGAGAAAGCATGCAAACACAAAGTGAAATCAGGAACACGACCAGAGGCAAATGGCAAAGTTACCATCAAAGACAGGAAAGCCAACATTGGCATCGGGCAGAGAAGGTATCCAGGACCACCCCTAAAATTTGTGGGGCCCGAAACAATAGTACAGATGGAGGCCCATATCCCATATGTCTTACGTGTAGAAGTTATAACTCAAGCTCTGCCCGAGGCCCAACTTACCTCTCCCCGCTGGAGTCTCCCACTCTGGGAGCCTCAGTGCACTCCCAGGGGATGCTTCCGTGAGGCCACCCTGCTGGCTGTTAGCCTGAATGGGAACACAGATCCGCTGTGGCAAGACCCAGACCTAGGCACCAAGACAGGGACCTACCCCAACCCAGAGTGACCAAGTCAAGCTCCTCAGGGAGTCACGAGGGATAGGTTCCCTTCCCCATAATTTCCCCCAAGATCCTCAGGCAGTTCTAAAGCCCTCCCCAAACTAACCCCCTGAGCACAAAGCAGGGAAGGAGTGCAGTTTTGGAGAATCTGATCTGCTAGACACCCACCTCGGAGACTGGAACCCCCAACTTTAAGCAAATTCAGCTTCTCTTCCTGTGGTGAGCCAGGGCAAGAGCTGAATCTTCCCGCTCGTGCACACACGCATGCCCTTAGATCCACTCTCCAGCCTGAGGAACGCAGTCCCAGCTTCTTAGGAGGGTACCTCAGGTGGAATGTCTGTGTGCTCAATCAGTTATGGATCCTTCCTAAAACTTTCTTGGGAAAATAAAAGTGGTCTGGCCTTTCCATGTTTGGGATATGCAATTGCCTCTAACATGCGGACCCAGGACCCTCTTGCCCAAGTCTAAGGGCAGCACTGAAAGCACTTCAAAGTTTAAGGTCTGGAAACGCCGACTGCAAGCCAGGAGGAATGCAACTGACTGCCTTAAGTACCTGATGTTCCCTGATGGCAACCACTGTTCTGTGTGTCCCAGGTTTACCCAGCCGACTTGAGTCTCGAGAGTCCTGGCGGAGCACCACTTCTGTCTGCCAAAGAAGAATACACGAACAAAGTTTAGAGAGCCCTGAGCACATTTGCAAATAATGAGACAGGGTCATCGTTTTGTGGGAAAAAACGGAACGGATGAGCTTTCAAGACCGGAGTAACTACCACGAGGCACAAGCTTTAGGGCAAACTCTCAGGCTATGAGGCAGCTTTTTAGACAGTACTGGGCAGTAAAATTATAATACCCAACCTGGAAAGATTAGCGACAATCTAGAACAGGTGGAAAACCAAGTACTAAAGTTAGGATTTAGTCCAACACCAACTACAGAGGTCTGTGCACCATTAACCCTCAGTCAATGTAAATGATTAAAACTGCAACAAATAAAATCTTTTTAGACCTCAAAGTAGCAAGCATCAAGCTTTCCTGAAATTAAACATAATTTTCAGCTATAAACAGATAGAACTCTTAGAATTGACCCCATCATACTCCTTTCCACTCAGCCAATGACTCTCCGGTAAATGAGTGCTGTGTTAGGCATTCGTGTGCTGTGACAGTTTTGATTCCACAACCTCTTGAGAAAGAGGGTAAACACAAAAAGTACTTTACAAAGCTGCCATATAAAGTTTCTTGGAATGGTTGTAAAAAATAAAAAGGAGTCTCATTATTGTCTTTACACTAGGCAACGGATTTTAGCACTGAGTCCTGAATAACGAATAAAAACTTGAGGGATTCAGAAGTCCGGGCTTCTGCACGGGACAGAGAAGCTGCAGTTCAAGGCCTCCTGCAATCAGCGCCCAGAGTGATAGGTATTGAACTGGGCTCTGCATTGCCGGGTTGGCAAATACTTGGCAGAATGAGCAGCACAAACTCGTAGAGACACAAAACACAGAGAGAGGAATTTTAGAAATTTGCTAACACCCGTCATTTAGATCAAAGAGAAGCGAAATATAAATTACTTCTTTTTTAAAAAGGGTATTTATTTATTTATTTTAATAGAGAGAGGGAGACCAAGTGTGCATGAGTGGGGGAGGGGCAGAGAGGGAGGGAGAGAGAGAGAATCCCAAGCAGGCTCTGCACTGTCAGCGTTGAGACCAACGTGGAGTTTGACCTCATAAACCATGAGATGATGACTTGAGCCGAAGTCAAGAGTCTGATGCTTAACTGACTGAGCCACCCAGATGCCCCAAATTACTTCTATTTTTGTTTAAAAAAAAAAGGCAACCCATCCATGGAAAAATATGCTTGAAAATTGGAGGATCATGCAAAAGTTATCTCTGTACCTTAGACAGTAAATCTTCCTCTTGACCTTCAGAATAGGACCCACGTATAATATGCTTTCTAGTCTACTGGGGAGTTTTATTTGTGTTAAACCAGATCGGGCCCGGAAAGACAAAACTTACCAGTCGGTTCAGACTAGTAGATATAAACTCTCACCCACTGCGTGTCTGTCTGCTTCCACCGGGAAGGAGATACAATCTATCAATCTATAGAAACATCTATCTCCATTCTTTACTGAAGCTCTCACATGGTGATAACTGAAGCAATTTTCCAGTGCATCAAGAGAATAAATAAATAACAAGGCAACGCAATGCTTAAGTTTTTTTTTTTTTTTTTCTTTCCTTCTCTTTTTCTTTCTTTTTCCCTTCTGGCTTCAGGGCAGCAAAAGGCTTAAGCACTGCAATGAGCAAAAGGCAGTTTTAAGAATATAGGTCAGGACATTAATATAAATTTGATCACCTCCTTTTTATTCTCTAACATTCCCCACAATAAATCAGCTGGCTTTCCTCCACCCCCTCCTCGCACACACTCCCCCCTCCCGTCCTGATTTCGGATCGCCGAATGTAAATCTGTGACAAGGGTATCTATATATAATATTAATGGGGCCGAGGAGGGCCGGTGTGAAGTGTGAGCCCTTGCCAAGAAAAGAGCGATCCGAGCCGGGCCGTTCATCCTCTGCAGCGTGCTCTACATCATCTGCGGGACAAATGTAACATCGTTAGGGGGGGAAGGAAAGAGAAGGAGGGAGGTGGAGGTGGGGAAGCAGCCATTCTGCAAGCAAATGGCTAAGTCGGAGGGTCCAATCAATCTAACTAAGTCAGGTTCCCCGAGACCCTGTCAGTGGCTACAGATAAAACGGACTGCAGGAGAGAACGCTGAGAGTCAAACAAACAAACAGACAAAAAAACTACAAAAATATGACAATTTTGTCATCAGAGATTTACTCAAGGACAGGTTAGGATGCTAAACCCACTTGCCAGTCTAGCCCTACTTTACGTGACCAGGAAAGAGAAAGACGTTTGCTTTATCCTTAAATTTAAAAAATCTAAGCAGTCGGCTCTCTAGGGGGCTCTTTATTAAAGCCATTAAGCATTTGGGGGCACCCACGTGGCTCAGTTGGTTAAGCTGTCAGACTCTTGTTTTCGGCTCAGCTCATGATCTTATGGTTTGTGAGTTTGAGCCCGGAGTCGGGCTCTGCACTGGCAGTGCATCGCCTGCTTGGGATTCTCTCTCTCTCCCTCTCTCTCTGCCCCTCTGCCACTCACATTACCTCTCTCTCTCTCTCTCTCTCAAAATAAACAAACCTCATTTTACTTTTTAAAATAAGCTTTATCTTAAAAAGTCAATAAGCATTTTTGTAGACATCAAAAGAAATTATTGCAGATATTTTGTGTATCAGAGTTAAAAAATGCAAGAAGGATAGAGGAGTTTAAGTTTCAATCTTAATGTCAGGGTCGAGCTTCTGGGTTGGTGTGTGCCTGAGTCTGTAAAGTGGAAAGGGGTTCCGGTTCCTTTGGTGCCTCAATCAGTTGCATGTATAAGGACTTTGTGGAGCTAGAGATCTTAGACAATGTAACTACAGGCCATTTACTGGCCAGGTCCCTGCTCGTCACATAAGGATCATCTGTGCACAATATTAAACTGACCAGTCCACTGATAACTACAGACAACCACTGCCAAGGCAAAACCATAAACAGAGAGAATGGAATTAACTAATCTTTAATTATTTAAAAAGACTAAGTAAAATAAAACCCTAGTCCCATTGCCCCTCTGATTCCACTTGCTCACCTGTGGGTTAATTCAGAGCATGACAACTTATTCCGATTTGTCATCTGAACTGATACCAAATTTATACTAAGTTACTCTTGCAACTTGGTGGATTTTCTCTTACAAATAGTTCTAGCATGTGCTGCGGACGATTCCCCAGTCCTTTTACCAAGGGTCAGAACTGATCTGAACCCAATTCAGGGTTTTCAGATCTGAAAACTCTTACCCCCAAATCAACAACATCAGTGACTACTGAACAATCAATTTTATTTCAAGTTTTAATGAGTGAATACCCAGGATAACTCAGAAATTAGTTCTGAGCACTTAAAATATCTGTTCCCTCTTCTGCATCCAATATATTTTTATAAATTTTGCTCCCTAGGAGTCTAAAGTAAAAGAAATTAGGTGCTTGCCTTTTACAGTAGCCATGTTTCCAAATTGTGATGAACAAAACTATTGCTCATACAGCCATTAAAATCAGAACTCCGGTGAATGGAGAAGGTGTGTGGGTAGTTTTAGATTCAAACTACTGCAGAAAAATAGTATTTAATGCACCCAGACTAAGAAAATACAAGATCATATTTAATGGCACCAAACTCTATTCTTTAAGCTCTAACAGGATTTGGTCACTAGTAACTCATGGAACGCTGAATTTGTCTAATGATGATTCTTTTTCCTTCCATAAATGAGCATAGTTTATACTGAAACTGAGATGCATAAAATTATAATGATGCTTATAGAAGAAAATCAGAATAATTTTTATTTTACTAACAATAATGTACTTAGATAAATGGTACTATACACAATTATACCAATAACTGTGCAAATAAGTATAGCGAGTCTCTGAGTAGGCAATGCAAAAATGGGAAACTATTTAAATTAAAATTTGATTTTGACACACATGGCCCATTATCTAATTCTGACTCCAGAAAGAAATGTCCCCTAACCATAATTATCACTGCACTAACAATTCACCGATCCATTCCAGAAAAAAACAATTGGCAGAACTAAACAATTAAGGGGTCGCGGGCACATGTTTTCACATTTTCCCTTCTAGTCTCCTTTGTAAAATAAAGACTGGATAGACTGAAACAGAAGTATCCAGGCATGATGAGAATTATTTTCATATTTCTTAAAACAAACAGGCAAGGGGCAAATGTTATTCACACTAATTTACAATAAAGATACAATACATTTGCTTATTCCATTTGAGTTTGTATCGCTTTACTTATGTAACAATGGAGAAATTTGCAAAGTGAAAATAATGTTGCAAATATAATTTGATTCAGACGATCTTGGTGGCTCGTTTTTATGGGTCATCTCTTTTAAATTTTAAACAGTAGGAAATTAACTTATTTCCTAACATTTAAAAAGTCTGTATTGTGACTCCAAATAGAATTAATCTATTGCATTTTGGAAGCTTTAGGAAATATACGGGGTACCATGATATTCAGATTTTTCTTTCAAAAAATAAACCTGTGACTCAGTAGCTAAATATGCGTCACATCTTCACTGAATTATTAGCTCATTGTGGGATGGAACTGTCTCTCATTCACGTTGTAACCGGAGCACTGATGCAGGATTGGCTCTTCATGTGGAATTGAACTCTGCGACTTTGTACAAGCTACTACCTGTCTGAAAGCCTATTACTTCCTTTATACACTGGAAGTCTGGATGAGGTGGTCAGTATAATTTCCTCTACAAAGAGAGGATTTGATGAATTATGAATGGAGGACACAGTGTCTGCTCTATTAAGTCTTAGTAGTTGTAGATCTTTGAAGGAAAAAGTCACGTAAGCAAATAGCACTTACATAAGACGAGGGAAAACAAGTAGTGTAATGAACAAATTGCATAGGAAGACCTGGTATTTTTAAGCTAGGAATGAAGAAAGACTAAAAGGAAGAAAGCGTCGAGCTGGGTCTTGAACAGTAAGTAGTATTTCTGGGAGAAAAAGAGGAGAGAAGGCATGAAAGGCTGCAAGAACAGACTGAACAAAGATAAAGTATGTTTGGAGAAAGGTTGATTAGCTTAAGGCAGCTGGGGCATATTATAGGTGAGCAGATGTAATAGAAGATGAAAATAATGTGGATACTAAGAACTAGGATTTGAGAGAAAGGAAAGAGATCAGGTCGTGGTGCACAAGAAAGCTTTAAGAGAGGAGGTGGGATCTGAGCTGAATCTTGGAAAAGGAATAGGATTTGAAGGAGAGAATACGAGGGAGTTTAATGTAGAGGAAAGTGGATTTGGGAGATAGATCCAGGTCAGGAAAACAACTTGATTAGGATGAGCATTCATGTGAACATCGAGACTGTAGACAAAGACTAGGAAGAGCTTGGAGAGATCAGATCATTCCAGGCTAAAGAATTTGCCTATTTCTCACATGCTGAGTAATCATCGCTGTGCGAGATGCAGGGGAATTGAGTGACCATTGCGTTGTAAAGCCTTGGAGGGCAGGAACAGAGGCTGGAATAGAGAACGGGAAAGCTAGAATGAGAAAACACCCATCCAGGTCCAAGCATGTGGAGATGACTCAAGCAAAAGAAGAATGAACCTCAGGACTTAGTTGATAAAACTGATATGAGAAGGTAGAGAGGAGGTAGAGAAAACATCCAAGACTTTCCAAGAATGTGGTACCTTTACCATTCACGTGTGGGACATAGAGAAATATCTCACACACCCTGAGGGGTTCTATTCTTTACAGGCACACCTTGTTTTATCACTCGTCACAGATACTGTGTTTTTGGTTTGGTTTGATTTTTTCACATCTAAGGTTTGTGAAAAACCAGCCTCAAGCAAGTCCGTTAGTGACATTTGTCCAGTAGCATTCGCTCACTTCGTGTCTCTGGGTCACATTGTGGTGATTTTGTAACGTTCCAAACCCTTCCATTATTATCACATTTGTTAGGGAGATCTGTGATCAGTGATTATAACTCAGTGAAAGCTCAGATGATGATTAGCATTTTTTTTAGCAATAAAGTATTTTTTAATTAAGGTATGTCCATTGTTTTTTTAGACAATGCAAAATTGCACACTTGATAGGCTACAGTAGAGTGCAAACAGAAAACTTACATGCATTGGAAAAGCAAAAAATTCATTTGACTCACTTTATGGCAATATTTGCTTTATTGCGGTGGCCTGGAACTTAACCCAAGGTCTTTCTGAGGGATCCCGGGACGTGGAGGGTTATTGTGAAATGTAGCAGGCGAAACCAGGTCTCATAAAACAGAGGTGGCTCATTGTAAGGTAATAAAATTGGCAAAAAAAAAAAAAATGCATCTGCTGAAAAGTTTTCAGCTACATGTAATTTAAATCCCCAACCATGGGTCGCAAAAATAGAAACTTAATTATCTCACATGACAGGAAGTCTGTTAGTATGTATTTGCTGTTTATTTCAGATGCTTGGCAATTTTTCTACTCTGACATTCTTAAGTCACAGCCATTCATCTCAGTGCTACTCCCTTCCTGGTGACAAGATGGCTGCTAAATCTCCAGACATTACGTTCATTTCCAAGGCAGGAAAAGGATGTAAAAGGTTTTCCCTCTTATGTTGGGAAAGTAAAAGCTTTCCTAGATATACCCAGCAGACTTTCATTTACATCTCATTGGTCAGAGCTGCTTGACACGGCCACTTCCGGCAGCAAGGAAAAATGAGAACGTGTTTTCTGGGTATATTGCTTACCAAAGTCAGGATTCTATTAGCGCAAAATAAAAGAAAATGCTATTGCGTGAGCAATTAGAAAGATACGCCAGAATATATTTTACGGCTTAGTAAATACAAGTTCTACAAGGTGATTTCTTTCAAGTGATAAAAATTTGTTGCCATTAATGCTTGATACAGGTGGTGACCCTTCTGAGCCTCTTTTAGAATTGCATCTCTCCCTGTCTCCCATCTCCACGAATGCTGAACGCTTCCTGTCTGGCTGGACTGTGGCAATGATCTCACCTGGTCAGTTTGCCTCCGTCCTCTTGGCCTATTACTGTCTGTGTCTGTACAGTAATGATGACCTTTCTACAGGAGGAAGTTACAACTCAATTTATAGTTTACCTAAAAATTAATGAAAATAGGAACACTGTATATCGATGAGACAAAGGTATTTTAAAGAAAATCCTTACTCTTTAATATTTTTTAAAAAGTTTTTAATGTTTACTTATTTTTGTGAGGGGGGAAGGGCAGAGAGAGAAGGAGGAGACAGAGTCCGAAGCAGGCTCCAGGCTCCGAGCTGTCAGCACAGAGCCCGTCACGGGGCTCGAGCCCACGAACCTTAATCTCACAACCTGAGCCGAAGTCAGACACTTAACTGAGCCCCCCAGCCGCTCCCAGCCTTAAATATTTTAATACAAACATTAAAATGAGTTAAAAAGCATTCGTTGGCCTGCAAAAAAAAATCACATCAAATATACTAAAACTAAGTGGGAATAAGGAATTAATTAATAATGACAAAAAGATAAAATAGTTATTGGAAAAAAATCCATAAAATTGATCAATAATAAAAAGAACTATGGGGCGCCTGGGTGGCACAGTCGGTTAAGCGTCCGACTTCAGCCAGGTCACGGTCTCGCGGTCCGTGAGTTCGAGCCCCGCGTCAGGCTCTGGGCTGATGGCTCAGAGCCTGGAGCCTGTTTCCGGTTCTGTGTCTCCCTCTCTCTCTGCCCCTCCCCCGTTCATGCTCTGTCTCTCTCTGTCCTAAAAATAAATGTTGAAAAAAAAAATTAAAAAAAAAAAAAAAAAGAACTAATACTTTTGAAACAACTACTAAGCTAAAGTTCTAACAAGCCCCTGTAAGAAAAAAAAGAATATACATGCGCACATATGTGTGTGCATACATTATGTATATATATATATATATATATACACACACACATACATATATATATAACATAATTCATAGAGTAACAAATGACATTAAATATGAGGAATATGTAATAAATCTTTCAAAATATTTTTGTAATACGAGAGATTACTCTATACAGTTTCACATAATATATTTGAAATGAAATACCTGATTTATTTTTCAATGTCTAGTAAACAAAATTACTTGAGGTAAGGATAACTATAGAAGAAAATGAAGCGTTACCTGGAGCTAACACCAAAAAAAGAAATCTCAGGTCATTTTACAGCTGAGTGTTACCAAATCTTCAATAATACAGTGTTCCCCATGTTGCTTACCTCATTCCCAAGCACAGAAGAAAGCAATAGCTTTCAATATAATTTTTTGTGTCCAACAAATTCTGATACCAAAACCTGACCAAGATTGTACCAAAAATGAAGCCCACGCATGATCTAGTCTCAGTCATGACCATATCTTGCGTATCTACAAAGTTTGTTTTTCCTATTTCTTAACCACCACCTGATCTTCCTCTATCATTCTCACATATGATCGTTCCCGAGAGAAAAGAAAAGCCAACGTCTTCAAATTTTTTAAATTTTATTAACTTTATTTTTTCTAGTGTAATTGAAATACAACTGATAGGTAACATTGTATTAGTTTTAAGAGTATGATTTGGTGTGTGTATATATATTATTGCAAAATTACTACCACGATAAGTTGAGTTATCATCCATGACCTCACATAGTTTCAGGTTTTTTTCTTGTGAAAGATCTTTTAAGATGTACTCTCTTAACAACTTTCAAAAATACAATACAGAGTGGTTAACTAATGTCACCATGCTGTCCCTTACATCCCCATGACTTAACAAACAGAAGTTTGTATCTTTTGACTGCCTTCGCCCATTTCACACACCCCACCTTCTCACCTCTGCAACCACTAGTCTGTTCTCTATATCTTTGAGTTGGCTCTTTTTAGATTTCACATGTGAGATTGTACAGTATTTGTCTTTCTCTCTCTGACTTACTTCACTTAGCATAATGCCCTCAAGTGTCATTCATGTTGCAAATGGCAAGATTTCCTTTATTATGCCTGAATAACACTCCATTGCACATATAAACTACATTTTCTTTACCCATTCATCTGCTGATGGACAGAGGTAGTTTCCATGTCTTGGCTATTGTAAATAATGCTGCAATAAACATGGGAGGGCAGATACTCTTTCAAGATAGTGATTTAATTTCCTTTAGATATATACCCAGAAGTGGAATTGGTGGATCATATGGTGGTTCTATTTTTAAAGTTTTGAGGAAACTCCATATTGTTTCCCATAGTGACTGCACCAGTTTGGAATGTTCTACATCTTTAATTATGCCCCATCACTTCTGCCTAGTTAACTCCTATGCATATTTGTTCTTTGACTCAAATATCACTTCTACTGAGAAGCTCGCTCTAGGCTGTCATGCCTAGAGGCTGTCATGCCTCCCCAATACATGTCTTTTTTAGTGATCTATACTCTATTTCAATTACAGTTCAATCATTAGTTTTAAAACGTGGTTCCCCACCAGACTGCAAACGCTGGGAAGGCAGGCCCTGGGAGTCCTCATTCACAGCTATCTTTGCGGTTCCTAGTATAATGCCTCGTACAAAGCAGACATTCAACAACTGTCTTGAATATGAATATCTGAATGTAAAAACACCTGTCAGCAGCGTAGTCACCTAAACAAGAGGTTTATTTCAGGAATGCAAAGACGGGTCAATAGCAGACAACGTATTAATTTAGTACGTAACTAATGTATTATTTATTTTTTTAATTGAAGTATGATCAACATATAGTGTTATATTACTTTCAGGTTTACAATATAATGACTCAACAATTCTATACATTACTTGGTGCTCATCAAGGTAAGTGTACTCTTAAGCATAACTAGTTTATTAAAGGCATTATCATGCACAGATAGGCCAAAAAGCCATTTGATAACTTGCAGCTAACATAATATAAAGGTTTAGTAAATTTGAGAATAATTATATAATACGATACATAATACAATAAAGACATAATACGATAACGAATATATGTCATTGGGGCACCTGGGTGGCTCAGTCAGTTAAGCATCTGACCTTGGCTCAGATCATGATCTCAAGGTTTATGAGTATGAGTCCCGCATCCGGTGAGCTTGAGCCTTGCTTTTGGCCTGGCTCCAGGCTCTGCACTCTCTCTCCCTCTCTCTCTCTTCACCTTGTGGGATTCTCTCTCTCTGTCTCTGCCCCTTGCTGTCTTGTGCTCTCTCTCTCTCTCTCTCTCTCAAAACTAAAATAGGGAGACCTGGGTGGCTCAATTGGTTAAGCATGGGACTTCGGCTCAGGTCATGATCTCACAGTTTGTAAGTTTGAGCCCTACATCGGGCTTTGTGCTGACAGCTGAAAGCCTGGGGCCTGCTTTGGATTCTGTGTCTCCCTCTCTGTCTGCCTCTCCCCTGTTCATGCTCTGTTTCTCTCTCTCAAAAATAAATAAACATTAAAAAAATTTTTTTAAATAGGGTTGGCAAAATGGAAACAGGTAAAGATTAATGTACGGGATTATAAATGAGTTTCTTCCATGTTAAATTTTCATTGAAAAACCACAAATAGGGCTCATAGAAAAAGTGTTCTTGAATATCTAGAAGCATATAACCATGGACTGCTAAGATATAGCAATTACCAGGGAAGCTGATGTAACACCTCTCAGCCCTAAAGTCCCTTCTAAGTAAAAGGTTTGGAGACATGTTTAACAAAAAGACTAAATGGAACAAGATTATGGGTGTTTATTATAGATTATAGGAGGCAGTGGCGTATATCCAGCTATTTAAGTATTTTTATCTTAAGAGCTAGGCACTAGAATAATCATCAAAAACTTATCCTGAGGTTCTTGGCCAGAGACTGGTGGTCTAGTGAGAAGATCACTAGGCCAAGAGCTGTTAGAAGTCATTTGTCCTTGGATATACCCTCCTCCAGGTGACCTTGAGCTTGACATTTTCTCTCTAAAGCTCAGTGTTCTAATTTGTAATATGGAGTTACTGTATCTGCCTTTCCACGCAATGTACTTCTTTCCAGGACTAATAAACGAAGCACCACACCAACGTAAGACTAGTTGATACTTGGAAAAATCTTGAACAAAATTCTTTGAATACCAGTTAGAATTACTTCTTCCCATACCCCTGTTGCCATTATCACAAGCCTCTTTGCCCTATAGTGAAAACAGTTTCCAAAAGTTTATACTTGCAATTTACTTTAAAATGCTTCATACATAAAATGGGTTGATGGATGAATAGAAGACTACATATAGATAGGTCACAAAGCAAGTAGAGTAACTATAAATAACAATATCGAGGTGGTGGGTATATGGATGCTGGTAAAGTTAATTCATATATTGGGACCGATGCAATGGAGGCCACCCCAGTTGTCTGGCCCAAGTCACAAATATGATCCTAAATTAGCCCACGCTTAAAGGAAACACTTGTCAAGGAAAACTAACATACACCAGTCACAATCCTTCACTCTGCTTTGGCTAGCTTACCTCACCCTAGAAATTAGGGCCTGATGGCCTTATGAGGAAATTCCCAATTTCCTAGCCAACCAGGCCCTGTTTCTATGTTGCCTCATCTAACATTGTGTAAAACTCACTCTTGCCCCAAATCCCCACTGTACCCGCCCAATTTATGGACTGTTCTCCCTTGAACAAAAGACACCAAACTCAGTGCTAGATTGCTTTAGTTGTATCATTTGGCAATGCTCACTGTTAAATTCTTTCAATTTTTCTGTATATTTGAAAATCTTCACAAGGTAATGTTGGAGAGAACACTCATTAAAAACAGGAATATGCTGTTTCTCTCTGGTCAAATAAAAGCAGAAAGGTTCGACTCAATTGCTCAGAGAGCATCCTACATTGATGGCAGATCAGTTGTATTATGCTACTTTAAATGCCAGTAATTCTGTCAGTTAATTTTGCCCCAAATGCCAGTTAACTATCTCAGCCAAGCCAAAGCACGACCTCCTCCCAGCCCCCTACACCAATGACTGTTCCAGAGCAGTTTCAAAGCCAGGAGTCTGCTGTTTACAGTAGCTTTCCGTAATTTTTATCTATATTGTTTTGTGACCTTGAGAAAAGTACTTGACCTTTCCTTTCCTGAATTGCCCCATGGGAAAATGGTGGCTACTATTAATGATCACAGGACCACTGAGAATGTTACAGAATGATTTTTAAAGCACTCAGAAATACCTTAGACAAATCAAATGATTCTTTCCCTCTTTCCTATTGATTTCACTTTTGAGAGCTGTTTGAGAATTTAAGATAAGGCTCAAAATGCACTGCCTGTCCCATCCTCTAGGACCTAGCATAGTGCCTTATACATAGTAATCACTCAATAAATATTTATTGATTTGATCTGATAACCTAACAGTGTTAGAATGCATTTATTCAGAAAACATGGTAGTCATTTGATCATTACAATTGCCTCGTCCTGAAGTATACATCACAAACCTTGAGAACTGTCTGATGCAGCAGAAACTAAGCTCAGATACTAATCCTAAGAGACCTTGAAGCGAAGGCAACATTACGTCTGGGGGTTGTTGTTTTTTTTTTTTTTTTTCTTTTTTCCTACAGTGATACATACCATCGAGTCGAAAGAAGAGATAATAAATCTAATTGATCGCCTCGTACGTTATCTTAACACAGAGTCAGGCACAAACTGTACTGTAATATTTAAATGAAAGCCACGCGGAGTCAACACGATGCCAGGGAAGAGAATAGACTGATATTCTTGATTCTGAAAAACTGTATTGGTAATCAATTGGAATGTGAGAGCAATTGAAAAGCTGTCCAATTTTCAATTGCAGTATAAGTTGGGAAACAATTTGAAAATAATAGCTCATACAAAGAGTTTTTGAAGCAGTCAATATGGACTTCATGTGAAGGACAAATAGAAATTTGGCAACATATGCCACGTTCAGCTACTGCGCGTCAGATAGCATGTGTAGCCCCCGCTGAAGGGTCTCCCCTCGTATCAGAAGGCGAAATCTTTCAGAGCGTGGCTCTATTGAGACTCTATTAAACGGGATATTCACTGAGAAAGCATTTCCAATGAATGCACATTAAGAAGACTGTGAACATTCCTATTAATGTACAATCACTGCAAATGTATTTACATATGTGGTTTACTGAACTGATTCACATTAGAAATGTTTATCTTATATCTTTTACGGTATAGTGACATTACAAAACTGCTGATAAGATTAAAGATAGCTTCTGCCATCACCCACACACTTGGATCCATTGCTAGGATGGTTTTTTTTATTCTTAAACGAAAGTCTACGTAGGTTAAAAAAAACAAAACAACACAGAAATCTGAACATTATGATCTACTTATTTATTTCCATGAAGAAAACAAAGTTCTCTGGCTAGATGTCACTTTCTCACAAACTACGAACATAGAGAAAGTTTATAGAACTCAATTAGACATTTGACTTGCAGAGGATTATGTCTTTTTTTCTTTTCAAAGCTAATATGATCTCCGTGGGTCTAGTACAAATAATATCGAGGATCCCCGTCACCTACATCCCCAGCCTGGCTTCCTCTTCCCAATACGGGGGCCCTGTTTGTATTATAGTCTGCATGATATATAATGCAAATAGTTATTACCGTTAAAAGCAAACACAGCAGCTAATTAATTTAGATGTTTCGTTCTGCTGCAAATGGGCTCTCAAACTAGTTTTTAAGAAAATGAGGATTCCAGAATGAAATCCTGGTGCTATCCCTCCTCTCAGACTGAAAATAAGAAATGAAAAAGAAATTCACATTATATCCTGGTTGGGGTTTTTTTGTGTGTTTGTTTGTTTTCCTGTCCATGTGTCATTCATTTCTAACTCTCTTTAGAGGTTGGATCTTGTCTAATGATTTTTCACCAGCAGACTAACGCCTCCCTCTGGGATGATTCAAATGTAGTGTGCCTGACAATGGCCCGGATGGCATCTGACACTCTCTTCCAGCCCTAAGTTTGCAATTTTGATAGAGGTGCATTTTCTGCAAGCCTCACTCAGACCACACGAGCCCAGAGCACACAGCTGTGTGGTTCACACTGACTGCTTTCCACCCGCACAGACATGCAAATCAGGTGATGCATACTTAGTGCAGTCGTGTGCTTATTAAATTTCCTCACTTCCTAATAGGCCTGCCTGACAGGGGCGGGAGGAGGACTTTTTAAATGTTGAGGGAGAAGGTAGACGATAAATAAGGCGCTGGTTTTGAAAAAGACACCTTGAAAAGAAACATAAATGAGGGGACTCCAAGAAGCCGGTTTCTTTCACCTCTAACTTCAGTGGCTAAATAAATAGATGCTCCCTAAATGGTTAAACTGGGCTGAAGTTAAACAACTAGGAATTTGTCACCGTTCATAGCATATTTTCTCTGTGTTCCAAGTCATCTCTGACCACTGTTATTTCAAACTTGAGCTCACCCTAAAGACAGATTTTCTTCTCCGTTGATGATAATGTTGCCTTCTAGAAGGGAAGATGCTTAACAGGACAACTGTTACTTTCTTTAGAACAGATTCCTAACCCAAGGACGGGGAGTCCTTGGCGGGACCCCAAGGAGTTTTCACCCGTCCATTAGCACCAAGCATTGCCTCTGAGGGAAGACACAAACACCTGTTCAACGTGTGTGTATAAACAGCGATGGCCAAAACCAAAAAATTCATGTCAAAGTGTACATACTATATATGAACAGCCGTGCGTTGTTCTTGATGTACTTCTCAACTAGGCACTAAAATACAATGCCATCATATGCATGTGTAACTTGGATAATTTTGTTATTTAAAGATTTCCAGCCTCTGACTGGACTCAATTATGAACAACTACCTCAGATAATCTTTGTTTTTCTCCTTTATGTTATCAGAAGGGAACAAATGTAAGGACACAGAGCTCTAAGGCCTAGAAAATCCCCAAATGGATGCTGAAATAGGAATAATGACACTACACTAATGTCTTCCAAGCCCTAACTTTCCTTCCAGAAAACAAACCCAACCAAGAACTCCCTAAAGGTGATGGTGTGCCTGAGGCTCCTCTATCCCCATCCCAGATCTAACCAGCACAACAAGGTCTGTATACAGCTCCTGTGACTCGCTTGACTATTTACTTTTCAATTTTTTTATGTTTATTTATTTTTGTGAGAGAGAGAGAGAGAGAGAGAGAGTGAGTAGGGGAGGGGCAGAGAAGGAGACACAGAATCTGAAGCAGGCTCCAGGCTCTGAGCTGTCAGGATAGAGCCCAACGTGGGGCTCAAACCCACGAACCGTGAGATCACGACCTGAGCCGAAGTGGGACCCTTAACCGACTGAGCCACCCAATCTTTTTTTATTTTATTTTATTTTATTTTATTTTATTTTATTTTATTTTATTGTTTAATTTTTTTTAATGTGTGTTTTATTTTTGAGAGAGGGAGAGAGAGAGCACGAGTGGGGGAGAGGCAAAGAGAGAGGAAGACACTATCTGAAGCAGGCTCCAGGCTCTGAGCTGTCAGCACAGAGCCCGACGCAGGGCTTGAACTTACAGACTGCAAGATCATGACCTGAGCCCAAGTAGGACGCTCAAACAACTGAGCCACGCAGGCACCCCTCTGCTGACTATTTTAATTGGCAAGGCAGGTCGAGGGCTTTCAAGAAAATTTTTCATGGATGGTGCAATTTATAAACAGAAAATGTTACACTGAACTCACTATTCAATCAACAAAAATCAAATTGTCCTTTTCCAGCTGATATTCTTTCACCGGCAGTGTGTGTAGACTGACTTCATAATATTCTTGCTTTCAAAGCCAGAAAGGGACATTTTTAGCCACTTCTTCCTATGACTCTATTTTCAAAGATCTCCAGGGAAAATATTTTCAGACCTTTTCTAGACACACCTTTCACTATAACAAAATCCCTCCCTGTCCAGGCTGTCTTCAGGATTTCTAACTTCAAGCTGTCCACAAGCTTTAGACCTACCCCTTCTTTCCCCCATCTTGGTAGAACCCGATCATATTCTTTTTCATCTCTTAGAGCTTTTTACACACTTAAACATTTAGCACAAATCATTTCTTGACTTTCATGTCACCAAACTGGAAAACCCCTTTGGTGACAAGTTTTGGAAAACCCAAAACCTCTAAAGTTTTTGCCACGTGTATAACTCTAATACCCCTTTATGTTTCTGTGACTCTCCTAAGAATTATCTGTAAGTTTAGTTTATCCCTTCAGTTAAAGACCTTGACGCCAAGTTCTGATCATTGTCAGTATATTGCGAGGGTTAGTGGATTCTTTTTTGGTTTCTTCTATCTGTGCTTTCGAGATATGATCTTGTACAGATGCTGCAAAGCCAAATTAGAATCAACTTGTGGAACAGTGAAATTGCATCCTTTTCTGCGAGATTCCTGCGTGTCTACTCATTTCTCAAGCTCAGGTTTTGTTTTCCCAGAAGCCTCTATTTTATAAAGTGAAGAGCTCTTTAGGATGAAGGTGTTTGCTGTGGTTGCTCTTGATGAAAATACAGCATATCTTACTGAAAATGCATTAAGTATGTTCCCAACACATTTTTTTTCTCTCTTTCTGTCTCTATTTTCAGTGAAGATCTCATTAATAACCTTAGCAGTCTGGCATTTTTAAAGGACTCACCTTCAAAATATTTCTATCCTAGTCCATACAATTAAAGAAATCCATGAGCATGGTAAGCGGAGCCGCCATAGTAAGTAGCAGCTGTTGGAGGAACAGGAAAAACACCTTCAGCCCCTGGAATCCTGCTGATCATGGCACGAAAAACTCTGTTTTGATCCTAATCCTAATTTTTCAGGATTGAAAGTTTTCAATTGTCATTGTTAGAGCGAAGCATCAGGATCCTCAGCATTCCAAGAGACTATTTTCCTGTCTGCTAATTACCATGAACACAAACGCTTTCCCCTGCCTTCACAGCTCTGAGAAACAACCCAAGGACCCTGAGGCCATTAGCAAATTTTTCTATTGTCTGAATTCCTGTTGCATTTATTGTTTATGCCCAAAAGTGTACTACTTTTGTGTTGTAATGTTCCACACAGTTTCTTCTTGTGTGTTAATTCTTGCTCCTTGGTAGAATTTTAAGATATAGTCATCATTAAATGATGGTTATTATATTGAACAGGTGATAAATAACATGGAAGCCTTAATAAATTAATGAAAGGAAAGGTAACCAATGTAACTCATTTATTCGTAGCACATTTTCTATCCAAGCAGGCTCCTTACTGTCATACCACTGAGCTAGGTCTCTCTACCTGCAAATATGCATGTACTCCAAAATGGAGAACTAATTTTAAAGTTCGCCTACCTATAAGAGGAAACAAGTCCTTCTTTCTTTCTTTCTTGAGAGATAGAGAGGGAGAGAATGCAGAGGAGGGGCAGAGAGAGAGAGGGAGAGAAAGAATCCCAAGCATGCTCTACGCTGCCAGTGCAATGCCTGATGTGGGGCTCAAACCCACGAACCACGAGATCATGACCTGAGCCAAAACCAAGAGTCAGATGCTTAACTGACTGAGCCACCCAGGCGCCCTGAAAAACCAGTCTTTCTTTAGTGCTGATATCCCCATGAGACTCTCTGCTAGGCACCTACCACTGAAAACATCCAGATGTTTCCACATGGAAACAACTCCATGCTTCTATCAAAAATTCACCTTTCTAGGGGCGCCTGGGTGGCGCAGTCGGTTAAGCGTCCGACTTCAGCCAGGTCACGGTCTCGCGGTCCGTGAGTTCGAGCCCCGCGTCGGGCTCTGGGCTGATGGCTCAGAGCCTGGAGCCTGTTTCTGATTCTGTGTCTCCCTCTCTCTCTGCCCCTCCCCCGTTCATGCTCTGTCTCTCTCTGTCCCAAGAATAAATAAACGTTGAAAAAAAAAATTAAAAAAAAAAATTTCACCTTTCTACCATCAAAGATCTCAGGGTATTCTCTTGGTGTGCTTGTCTTTGCTAAATCATATCTTCAATAAAATAGAGAACTGAAAATCTGCTGTGGTCTTCTTCTGGATTTAGTCTTTACAGAAGAAAACCGAGGCAACCGCTCAACAGGATTAAGCCAAAAAAGGGTCTTTTGGAGGAAGACAACACACTAATTTTTATCTTGCAGGTTGATATCACAGGGGTTTACCAAATACTCCCACGTCTTCCCAGTTTTGTAGAGATGAAACACAGGCTCCCCGAAACTCCAGGGCTCTCCCTCAAGCAGTTGCTTAAGAAATAGGCAGCGATACAGCATCTCTCCAAAGGCGGGTGCTGAGTTCCATAAAAGCCTCACTCCAGATTTCTTTAATGAAAGGAGCCTTTTTTTTTTTTTTCTTCCCTAGGAGTAGCTTTGAAACAAGGCTCATTCTCCAGGCGAGAATGGCTATGCTTTGTTAGCTGATTGCTTGTGACATAATTAGCTGACAATCTGGCACCAGAATATTATGTGCAAATAGGCCAACAATGCAGGAGAGGGTGGTCAGGTTAACCAATTTGGAAGCCTTTCAACATCAAAAGCAACCCTGAAAAAGTACATTAGACCCTGATGTGGATCTTTTAAGCTAAAATCAATCCGAGTCATTATGATTGCTGTACAAGAAAGGAGCCGCGCCAATTTGTCATAGGTTTAGAAACATTTGCTGTAGGGAAGGCAACCTCTCCAGTGTGAGAGTCCTGTCCCTTCACTGAAAGCTGTGGAGAAGGGTCAGAACAAGTGATGAGTTAATGATTACCAGATTGGGGGGAGGGGGGGGCTAGAATGCACCACACCTATACCCACCGCCTGTCTGCAAGCTTCAGGGTGCTCCCTGGAAGATTTTAAATCATTTTTCTCTCTGCGACATCATCTTCACCTGTTATTGGGGGACAGATTACCACAATGCTACAATGTCGGAGGCAAACACAGAAACTGAAGGGGAAAACGGAAAAACAGGGATGTAGTCTTTGAGACACGGATCATCACTATTAGAAACAGAAAAATCTGTATTTTTAGAAGGGAAAAAAAAAAAACCCAAACAAACTTCGCAGCCTGTCTTTAGTGAGTTTGTTTTGACATTAAAAGTGACGTCTGAATTTCTCTTTGAAAGGCAATACCTTTGCTGCCATCTTATGTCTCAGTCCATAGCTCTTCTTTTCTCTCTAGTCTCTCCTTTCCTTTCCCAGGGTGGAGTTTGCGTTTTTGCCGCTGTTTCGCCACCTTTTTCTCCTTCTGGGCTGTCAGATTTCGAAGGGGACCTGGAGGGAGAACGCTTGAAGAACTTGTTAGTCCACAGCTGCCTCTCTGTCGAGGGCGGTGGGTTTGATTAAAGGGGAGCGCCCCCCTGGATTTCTCAGGTCACATCAATCACGCTGATCAGCCCCCGAAAGGCAACATATTGTCTGGGACTCGGCCAAGGAGGGATATCAATTTCACAATTGCACTTATGTCTTTCAGCCAAGAACCAGTTTATTTTTGGCTACTGAAGTCTGAGACTCACTTTGGAGCCACATTTACCCGTTCACGCTTTATGCCAGGCTCTGAGCGATAACTTTCTCTTGAGTCACATAGAGGCATCTTTACATAGCAAGTAAGCTCTATGACACGTTCCTTCCCCGAGAGCCTTGTGTTATATTTTGACAGAGTTTGGAGATTTTTTTTTTTCTTTTCTATGATTAATTCTCACTTCTACAGAGAGAGATTTCCTGATGGAGGTGTCTCCTTTCAAACAAAGCTCTGGGAAAACAGAACCATCAGAACTGGCATTATTCTAAAAAAAAAAAAAAAGTTAAAGAGAAACAACAGGAGTACTTGACTCTTCAGTATCTGCTGAGACTGGGTTGGTAGTAATAATAATATCAATAACAATATGGGAAAGTTAACACTAATGACTGCTTTGATTTTTGCTCAGGTACACTCTTAATGCTTTTTGAATATTGTACTTTGCAAGTTGTGGAGAATCATGTATATGTCATACCTTAGGATGGCGTCAAAATTAGACATAGTTTGTTCATGTAAAATTCCGACCTGTGATTCCTTTGTATTGTCTCTTCGCTTTAAAATATATACTCTTCTTAATCCACATATTGTGATTGCTTCCCTATTTGCCAGTTTTTAATCCTGTACTCTTTTTGTCTAGAATTCTGGCTCATTTAAGGAATAAAATGTTTACCAGGAGATGTGTTACAATGAAAATGAAATTAATCATTGAAACAAATATTTGCTGAGGGAAAAAAAGGTAAAAGCGTACCTCTTAGAACTTCATAAGTACAAATACACCTTCCAATGAATGTAAACATCTTGCAACACATTTCAGGTTAATAAATTAGAGCAGATAATGAAAGTGTATTGTCTAGCCACTTTTGCTTGGGAAAGTACACAATGAGTTACAGAATTAAGTTTACTGACTTTTAACAACAAGGTCCTAGTTGGTTTTGATATTCAAGAATTTAGAAAATGACATAAAAATCCAGAAGCTTTATACTGTTAAATCTCTTTTTCAGAATAGCATCCCTGTAGCTTTAATGCTTAGTGACTATAGCTTCTGCAAAACTTCTTTAATAATCAATGATTAAATACTTCCTGTGACATTATTTGTGAGTTACATTTATTCAGTTGACATAAACCTATTACTGTCAGCTACGTTTCTTTTAGTTCTAAATATTCTGCCACAGATTTTTAGTACCAGTTTCAAACACTAATATATTCTTTTAATAATTAAATAAAGTAGGTTTCAAGGAGAGATATGTTTAGGAAAAACTGCTTGATCATGCTATTTTCTTTTGAATCATCAGAAGTAGGTGATGCTTTTTTTTTTTTTTTCAATTATTTTCTCAGATAGCAAACCATAAAAAGACATCATCATGATGCGTTCCTGAAAATTAACTCGAGATCTCCGGCTTTCCTGTTAGTGTGATTATATTACAGGCATTTGGAGCTATAATAAGTGCTGAAACCTTATTGTGTTTAAATGAGGTAAGATATGTTAACTATCTTCTGCAATAACTATCTTTGAAATGTACTGCTGGATTCTTTAAATACCTTTAAATGCATTCTTTAAATTATTTCAAAATGCTGCCTCTGAGTTCTGGGAATATAAATGATGCTTTTAGAGCCCATGTTTACAATATAACCTTGATATCTATAAACAATCTTGTTTAATTTTTTTTTTTGGCATAGGGATTATTTATTTGCTCTAGCATTTCTTTTGTAATAATACAAAGTACTGCAAAATCTAATTTTAAATCCCATGCTTATTATTTCTCCAAAGGAGACTGTTGTGCAGTTAAGTTCATTTTAGAGGACACAAATACTAATTAACACTTTCATATCAACCAGTATTTTGATAAAAATCTTCATTTTTTTAACCCCCTGACTCACATCTGTTTTGAAGTGTGAGTGACAGGGATGTCTTTACCAAATTGGGCACAGAAGAGAGATAAACGTTTGATGTCCATAGCATGACGTTATTTGTCATAACGAGATGTCCCTGAGAACATGTGGTGTGTCCTATTTCTCTGCAATTTGGATTTTGATAAAGTAAATATTTTAATGTAGCTTTAATTAATTATACTTCTAACATTCTTATTCAGAAGTTAAAGTGTTTGTTTCTCTTTAAGTCATATATCAAATCTCAGAATGTAACATTGAAAATGGAGGAAAGCTATTATTTGCCTAAGTGAATTTCACAACCTGTGATAATTTATCATTAATTTAACTGAGTTCCTTGACTTTCTTCATCTTGATTTTCCTGTTAGATATCTACTACTTGAATGCATAGCCAATATTATCATGCACTGAACTAAGTCAGCAGTTTTGACATCTTCATTTCAATGTCCTTTTCTGTACCTTCAGCAATGTTAATGTTACAAATTATAGGAGGGCATATTAATAGCCATACCCAAGAAGCAGAAAGAAAAGTGCATTTTTTTAAACTAAGTACTAACTTGGGATTTCCCGGGCCCATTGTCAAGTCAGCCGAACCCACGGCTCCTCCATTGTGATGATAATGGATTCCGTGTTGTTGGCGCAAAGGTCGTGAGGTCACCGTAAGCTCCTTAATGGACTGTGAAATAACTTTAACTGCATTAACCTCTCTGGATCACATGGGTGGCACCAACAGCCACTCCTGAAATTCTCATTCGCTTATAGAGACAATACCATTAGATTATTATATTTTCCATTTCGAATAGCAATAAGCTCAAAGCAATTATGCAGCTAAGCATTTCCATTAAGTGAATAAGACCTTAAAGAAGATTAACTAGAACATCTCTGGCATCAGATATGTGGGGAGACGAGTGGATTCTTCTGAAAATTTCCCTGGACTTTCAGATACCTTAAACTCAAAGGGTCTACTACCTTAGATTTAGGCTGTTAAGTCATTGGGTGAATTGAAAATATCTTCTACTTATTGCTAAGCCCAGATGGGTTCATCCTGGTCCCTAAGCCGAGCAATATATTTACAGGATAAAAATTTTCCCCATCTATTGATTTTCCGAAATAAAAGAAATCATCAATGGTGAAACCAAGAGAACTGAGAACTAAGAACTCCAGCCAGAGAAAAACACATTGAAGCCACATGCTATTTTTTTCTCTGACTCCATGTAACAGAGATACCCTTTTCCCCAGGAATTTAAGTGCTGTTCTAATTTCTGCCTGCTGGTTATTGTGTTTAAAAGACCAAAATGCTTTCCTTTGGAACCACACAAAGCTGGGAAGCCCTTATTATCTGAAGCACAAGAATAAATGGTATGAGTTTGCATAGATATAATCAGACATCTATTTACCTACATGGTAAGCCCGGTTGGATAAGTATCCAAGCAACATTTAGAGAGCTAAAGAGTACCACGGTCATCAGTGTTATCATTAAAGTACCTCATTGTCAACTTTTTATGACATAACAAAAAACACACATTAAACACATGTTTTAAATGCTTTGATTTTCAAGTGGGATATCATGAACTGAAAAGTGAAAACAGATAAACTATGTTTCTTTGTTTTTAAAATGCATACTTTAATGTTTCCAAAATTAAGATTCAATGTGCAATCAATTTTTTTTAATTTTTTTTCAATGTTTTTTATTTATTTTTGGGACAGAGAGAGACAGAGCATGAACGGGGGAGGGGCAGAGAGAGAGGGAGACACAGAATCAGAAACAGGCTCCAGGCTCTGAGCCATCAGCCCAGAGCCCGACGCGGGGCTCGAACCCACGGACCGCGAGATCGTGACCTGGCTGAAGTCGGACGCTCAACCGACTGCGCCACCCAGGCGCCCCTCAATTTTTATATTTACATAGAATTTTTTAAAATTCTGGGCAATCTGTTGTAATTGACATCTTAGAATTGGGAAAATGCAGTTAACTAATTGAAGGTATAAACATCCTTTCTTATTCTTTTATTTTTAATTTTTTTCAAAGTTTTTTAACTTGTTTTATTTTTTATTTTTTTAATTTACATTCAAATTAGCATATAGTACAACAGTGATTTCAGGAGTAAACATCCTTTTTAAAATCTTGATCTTTGTGTGTGTGTTTTCATCTTAGAAAAACTGCTTTTTGAGAAGGAGATGGGAGTTGATTATTGCTTTTTTCTAGAAATGAAAGAGGAAAAGCATGTGAGCACGGCAGCTTGGCTCTTGGTGTATAAAAGGGCGTTGTTTGTGTTATCTAAGAAATTTGCAGAGAGGGCAAATTACGTTTCTGCTAGAGCCAAATACATGAAAATCTATTATGTGATCACGGCAACTACTATTATAAAAAAATCTTTCGTGAAAGTCTTTGCCTCTTTCTCTGGGAGCTGCTTCGCTTTATGTGGTCAGAGCTGCTGTGCCTAACTGCTGCCCACCAAATGGGTCAGCCAACTTATTCACTTATTCAACAAGCAATTATTGCACATTTTCTGTATGCCAAACACTTGTGATATGCAGATGTTCTAATTATAGAGACAGGCAAGTAAATTAGCAGTGAGGTATGATAAGTGTTATGACTAAGGCCTGTACAGACTATATGGGAACTCGGAGAAACGCATCATGAGCTTTTTGAACATTTGACTCATAGTTGCAGTTCATGGTTCTCTATCTTCCCTTTCAGTCCAGCTCACAATAAAACTACTATCCAAGAAATTTGGGGGTGTTTCCTAGACATGATGAAGGAGTTTAGAGCAAGTTTTCTCAAACCGTGCCACTTTGGCATGTGGACTATTTGGAGCTGAAAGCAATCAAGATCCAACAGACTCAAGAAAAACTTTTAACTCTCTCTTAACCTGCCTAAAAGAATCTAGATAGGAGGCCAGGCCCAGAAAGAGAGCTATTACCAAGAGATAACTTTTTTTATCTAAATGACCTAGCTGTATATCAAGACAAACATCTAATTACCAAATACCTGCTCTTCCTATTGTCCTATGAATCACCCTCCTCCCCTTTGAAGCCCCAGACCTCTATTCTGTTTCTTAGCTCAAGGTAGCATATAAGCCTCAATTGCCTGGCTTATCCTTGGGTCTCATAATCTAATGGAATGTCTGTATGTACATAATTACATTTGTTTTTCTACTGTTAAGCTGTTTATGGTAATTTGATTACCAACATAAGAGCTAACCAAAGAACCTAGAAGGGAGGCAGGAAAATTCTTTCCTCTCCAATAAAGGCATGCTTACTCTGCTCCCTTTCGAACTTTCCGAGTTGGCTTTTCCAGCCTACCACTCCGTGTTGAGTCAGATGTTATCTACATGGAAGTCTAATGAATGTGTTCAAAATATCAGACATGATATGAGAGTTGCTTGCTTGACTCAAGACCTAATGACAAATCACAAAGCAATCAATTAATTAGTCTAAAAAATATGTATAGAGCATCTACTATGTAACAGCAAATTGCCAAATGGGCTTTTTTACTCAAATGGTGGATAAAACCCATTAAAAAGTCAATAGTATATCCAGCGATATATAAAAAGAATTATGCACCATGGCCAGGTGGGATTTATCCTTGGGATAAAAGGTTGATTCAACATCCCTAAATGAATTAACACAAAACATCACATCAATGGAATGAAAACCAAAACTACACAGTCATCTCAATAGATAGAGAAAAGCACTTAAAAAATCCAACACTTTTTCATGATAAAAGCACTCAATAAACTAAGGACATCTACAAAAAACCAATAACTAACATTATACTTCATGGTAAAAGACTGGATGCTTTAGATAAGGAATACAACAGGAATATCTAGAAAATATACAAAATATACAACAAGAATATCTGGTCAGCATTTGTGCTAGACCTCAAGCACAAATGCTGACCAGAAGTGGCATGAGCAGCCACTTCTGGTCAGCATTTGTGCTTGAGGTCTAGCTAGGGAAATTGAGCAAGAAAAAGAATTAAAAAGAATACAGATTGGAAAAGAAGAAGTAAACCTATCTCTATCCACAGATGATGTGCACTTATGTATACAAAACCCTAAGCAATTCATACACACACAAAAAAACTATTAAGACTCATAAATGTGTTCAGGACACAAAGGGTTCAGGATACAAGATCAATACACAAAAGTCAATTGTATTTTAGTTCACTTGCAATGAACAATCTGAAAATATAATAAAAAAAAGAATATTGTTCACAATAGCTTCAAAAAGAATAAAGTACTTGTGAATGAATTTAATAAAAGAAGTACAAACCTTAACTTGTACTTGGAAGCTATAAAACACTAAACACTAAAAAATAACTAAAGAAAACAAAATAAATGGAAAAGTATTCCATGTTCATGGACAAAAGACTTAACATTGTTAAGATGGCCATATTCCACAAAGTGATCTGCAGATTCAACACAATCCCTACCCAAATCCCCACTGACTTCTTTGAAGAAATTAACAACTTGATTCTAAAATTCATATGAAAGTTTAAGGAACTCAAAAAAGCCAAAATTATCCTGAAAAATAAGAACAAAGTTGGAGGACTTACACTCCTTGATTTCAAAACTTAATACAAAGCAACAGTAATCAAGACTGGTGCTGGCACAAGAATAAATGTACAGATCAAAAGAATAAAACTGAGAGTCCAGAAATAAACCCATACATCCACAGTCAACTGATTTTCAGTAAGGGTACCAACACCATTCAGTAGGTAAAATAGTTTTTTCAACAAATAGTGCTAAGGAGTTGCCTTCTACTTGCTAGATGGCATGTTGCCCAATTCATGAATCTCTTAATAAAGCCAATTAGGTCTTCAAGTTTAAACAAGCTAACAAACAAACAGTGCTAAGACAACAGGACAGCCATATGCAAAAGAATTAAATTGGACCCTTACCTCACATTATATAAAAAACGAACTCGAAATGGATCAAAGACCCAAATGTAAGAGCAAAACCTATAAAACTTTGAAAAGAAAACATAGGAGGTAAATCTTAACAGGAAATCTTAATTGGAAAAGAAGTAAAGCTATCTTATATTTATCTTAGATTTGTCATTATCTTAGATTATCAAAGGATTATCTTCATTATCTTAGATTTGCCAAAAGATTCTTAGATATGACTCTAAAACGATGAGTAACAAAAAAATGGATATATTGGATTTCATCAAAATTAAAGCGTATATGCACTAATGGACTAATAAATAGAATATAAAAGGACACATAGCTAATAATAAAAAGATAATTCAACTTAAAAGTGAGCAAAGGGGTGCCTGGATGGCTTAGTTGGTTAATCATCTGACTTTGGCTCAGGTTATGATCTCACGGTTCATGAGTTCAAGCCCCATGTCAGGCTTTGTGCTGACAGTACAGGAGCCTGTTTCAGATTCTCTGTCTCCCTCTCTCTCTGTCTCTCCCCTACTCACTCACTCTCTCTCTCTCTCTCTCTCTTGCTCTCTCTTTCTCAAAGATAAATAAATAAACATTTCTAAATAAATAATAAAAATGGGCAAAGAATTGGAACAGACATCTCTCCAAGGAAAATATGCAAACAGACAATAAGCATATAAAAAGATGCTCAATTTCAGAGATATTATGATATAATAAAAGATATATTTTTGGTCCTTGTCCCCAGTTCCTGGCACAAGAGTTTCTAAAATACTTGAAAGAGTCCTTTGATCTAATGAGGCAAATCTTGGTGGGTCCCTAGATAGCTTCAGGATGGGGACTGGTCACCAAAAAGCCTTGACTAGAAGCTTGGAACTTTTAGCCTCATCCCCAACCTCTAGGGTAGAGAACCTGGTGACTGAGTTAATGAGTAATCATGTGTACATGATGAAATCTCTAAAAAAAGCCTAAACAACAAGTTTCAAAGAACTTTAGGGTTAATGAACACATCTATATGATAGGAGGAAGGTGTATCTCAACTCCATAGGGATAGAGGCTCCTGTGATTGGGACCCTTCCAGACTTCATCCTATGTACCTCCTCATCTGGTTTTTCATATGTATCCTTTATAATAATAAATATATCCTTTGTAATAAATGGGTAATAGTACATAAAGTGGTTTCTTGAGTTTAATGAGCCATTTTTTAGCAAATTATTGAAATGAAAGAGAAGGTTGTAGAAACCCCTGATTTATAGCCAGCTGATCAGAAGCACAGGTGACAATCTGGGACTTGTAACTGGGTGTCAGAAGTGGGAGCAATCTTGTGGGACTGAGCCCTTAACCAAGGGGGATCTGTGCTATCTCTAGGTAGATAGTGCTAGAACTGAATTGAGTTGTAGTCCATGTAGTTGGTGTCTGGAGAGTTGGATAATTTGTTGGTACAGGAAAAATACCCCACACATTTGGTTTCACAAGTGTTGTGAGTAAAAACAGTTCAACATCATTATTCATCAGGAAACTACAAATCAAAATCACAATGAGATATAATTTCATACCCACTAAAATGACCAGAATAAAAAAAGTCAATGATGGGGTGCCTGAATGGCTCATTCAGTGAAGCATCCAACTCTTGATTTTGGCTCAGGTTGTGATCTCATGGTTTGTGAGTTTGAGACCCACATTGGGCTGCATGCTGACAGTGAGGAGTGTGCTTGGGATTCTTTCTGTCTCCCTCTCTCTCTCTGTCCCTCCCCTGCTCCCTCTCCTAAGGGAGACAAGAATGAATAGAAACCATAACCCTCATGCACTGCTGATGGGAATGTAAAATGGCACAGCTGCTTTGGAAAACAGTCTGGTAATTCTTCAAATGATTAAACACAGAGTTACCAGATGATCTAATGATTATACTCCTAGGTGTATACTCAAGAGAAAGGGAAACATTTCCACATGAAAACTTATACATGACTACTTAGGTGGGCATTACTCATAGTAGCCCAAAGGTGGAAATAACCCAAATGTCCACCCACACAAATCAATAAAGAAAACAGAGTACATCCATACAATTGAATGTTAGCCACAAAAAGGAATGAGTACTCATACATGCTACACCATGGATGAGCCTGGAGAACATTATGTTAGGTGAAACAAGCTAGTCACAAAGGATCATAGTTTCTATGGTTCCATTCATGGAAAAGTCCAGAATAGGTAAATTTATAGAGACATAAAGGAAATTAGTGGTTGCTTAGGGCTGCAGAAGAAATGGGGAGGGGGGTGGGTGGGTGGAGGGATGATGGCCAAAGGGTGCAAGTTGCCTTTTGAGATGATGAAAATACTTTAAATAGTATTTAATACTTTAAATAGAAAATACTTTAAAATAGACTGTGGTGATGGTTGCGTATATCTGTGAATATAATAAAATCCATTCTGCTACACTCTTTAAATGAGTGAATTGTATGGTATATGAATTATATCACAAACTGTTGTAAAAAATTTTGCAATAATTTTTTGTCACGTACTCTAGAACTACTAAACTGCCTTTCAAACATGGGGAAACATTTTCCAACAATAAGCGTGGAAGATAAAGAATTTGTGATTCTCAACACTATGTCTTAGGAATCAGACTGGGGTAGGAGTTCAAGTAACTGGCAGCAAGTCTTGGAGGCAAAAGCCAACACAGGGCTTCAAGTGCAAAAGTCTAGGTTGGTTTAACCTCTGCTGTCATATCTATATTTACATAAGCAACATTGGGAACTTGAAGTATTCAATCCTAAAACCTCAAAGTATCTCAAGTTCAGTTATTTGAATCTCATAATTGCAAAGCATTGGCTGCCTTAGTTATGCCTAAATAATTGCTGGTTTTTCCTTAGTAAATTGGACTTTTGTATAATTCTTGTTTCCATGTGGTATTTTCCAATACTCAGGGTTTGTATCATGCCTACCTTCTTGCCGCAGTTTTTAAATAACAACTGATCTCCTCCATAATAGTTACAAGTGACAGCATCACTCTGAAAGCCAAAAATGATATTATTTTTAATATTCTAAAATGGAACAATATTTAACAAGTAAATGTATGAGCACTTCGGGATAAATGGAGCCACCAGACTCAAAGAGAGACCCTGAAATATTTCCTGTCCTTGTACAGAAGAGAGATAATGGGTGAATGTCTTTATGTAAGTGTTCTCACTGAAGTTTATTTGCTTCAGGTCTAAGGTGGAGTAGCGTTTTGCCACGAAGAGCCTTACACGGTGCTGTGTGAGGTGTTTTACCTTCACAGGTCTTGCTCCCATTAGTACCCGCTGAATGATGGATTTTTAATCTACATGGGAATTTTTCATATATAAGAAGACAATTTTTAAATCCTGGAGATACCTATATTAATTTCACACCCTTCAAGGACATTTCAAAATTCCCTAGGGGGCTGTTTCTTTTTCTCTCTGCAATACACCTGCTGTAGGAAAATGTTAAGCACTAGTATTGAGTACTTGGACTTTCATTGTTAGGAAGGGATGATCAGGAAATCCAGGAGGATTTGAAGTTGGCCTGGAGACTAATTCCTCATGGTAATCACGACATCAAGACCCAATTACATGGGAAGAGTCTCAGTTATTCAACAACTGTGTGTTGTGTCCCTATCGTGTGCAAAGCACCGAGCCAGCTAGTGAGGCATTCAGCACCAAGGCCAACGAAGGGGATGACACACACATAGCCATCATATCAGGCCACATGTAATGAAAGCAGTTGAAAAGGTACACAGTTCTGCAGGAATTCTGAGTGCGAGGAGCTAATATTGGCTTCACTGGAGATGGTGGTATTTGAGTTGAAACTTGGAGAATGGTATTTCAGCAGATTAAAGGAGGGTGAGCACATTCAAGACAGAGGTAAGTGGGCAAACGAAGAAACATAAATCTTGAGATTTTTTTTCAAAGGTGAATAATTATGTTTGACTGGCCCGTAGAAAATGAATAGGAAAGAGACCTGGAAAGTGCGTCAAAGCTAGCTCATGAATGAGATTAGAATAACAGTTTATGAAATTTGGATTTTATAAAGGGGAACTAGCTGACTATTACAAGTCCAAGCAAGATACATGAGGGTTTCTAGCATATACAGAAAGCAGCATTTTAACAGCTGAATCCCTAGAAGTGGGAGACAAGCTGGATATTAAGTGTAAAGGAAAGGAAAGAGGCCAAGGTCACTCCTGGGCACTGAGATTAAGATGTGGGATAGAAATGGGAATATGAAAAGAAAGCTCTAGTTTGGGGAGGAAGCATACCAATTAAGTTTGTGAAATTAGATGGAGCATTTCAGGGCATATCCAAAATGTGTTCCTGGGTATCAGGGGGAAGCATGAGATTAGTGTTTGAAGAGAAGTCAGCACCGTAGACTGTAGGTTTGGGGTCCACGGACACACCAGGGATGCCTGAAAGCCTCATGAACTGATAAATAAAGAGAATGGATTACAAATAAAATCAAGTAATTCAAGAGACATTGTCAGGAAATAAAAGAGATCACTGAAGGAGAAACACTAGGTGAGAAAAAGAAACAAAACCCAGGGACAAGCCAAGGACAGAATATGGAGGACATCCACTTTTTCAAATCAGAGAAGAGTCTAGACAAAGGAGGTGTCAGAAAGGAGAAAGAGAGAGTGGAGGGAATTTCAAGGAAAAGAAGTTACGAGACAAAGGAGAAATAATGACAAAAGATGCAAAGCTCGTGGTTTCACAGAGGTAAACTGTTTGGAGAGAAATCAGCAAAGAAGTGAATATATAATAATACTATTATTAACTTACGGTTATATAAAACATTTGCATAACTTATCAAGCACTTTCAAAACTCCCAAGCAATGTAGAAAATTTTACTAGTAAAGTTCGTTTTCAAGCTTAAATCGTCACTTACAGAAAGTGTGAAACCAATGAGAAAACCAGCAATAGATCAGAGAAAAGGCTAATTATCATTTAGAGTGTAATTAATGCACCTTATAACTAATTAATAGACTCCATGAGAGTCTCAAATTCCTACATCATTTGTAGGTGGATCAATTTTATATACCCATCTCATATTAAAAAGGAAAAGTGACCAGGGTTTTGAATTTAAAAAAGGAAAATGTAAAGGTCAGCTTTAATCTTTATAACTGTAATAAAAATGAGACAACTTTTCACTAAATTCAAAGGTTAAATAAAGGAATCAAGAAAGAGAAAAGGTGTGTTCAGGACAATCATTTTTAAACTCCAGAAGATTAAATAGACCCAAGAGATAGACTGTAAAACTATACAAATCTCCTTTCACCAATAAAACATTTACCTTTTATTTTTTAAAGATGTTTTCCTTTTCCTAAATATATATCATGTAAAAAGATCTTTCCCTGAAAGCAATTTAAGCTCAAAGTTCTACGAAGGAAAAACTGCAAATTTAGCAAATTGCTTCCTTTATTATTTTCTAAGTGAGTACTTCAAATATAAAGGCCATTTCATTTGGCTCATCGGCAAGTCCTTTTGTTTGTTAAGGTTAACTATATTTAGTTAGGAGAAGATAATTCTATAACTGCTTTGAAGGGTAACCTTGACTGTTCTGATAAAACATTCAGTTATACAATCTTCAGCACCATTACTAAATATTAGCACATGCTGGAGGGATAGGAAGAAATAACTCTTCCTACTGGAGCTGGATTCGTTGAAATGTTATGTACGTTTATATTTTCCATTTAACTATAGGCTTTCTTTTCTCTGAGTACACACAGACCTTATTTTGCCCTTACATTTGTAATGTATCTTACAACTTCAGGATTTTCACAAAACTCATCGCACTGGACTCTTTAAAAAACTCCATGTGCTAAGCAAATCAGAGATTATAATTCCAATTTCACAGATGAAGAAAATGACTCAGAAAAGTGAAGAACCAACCAGAAGACCTATTGCAAGTTAAAAGCAGAACCCTGCTTTTCAAGATCATCAGAGAATCTGCTTGTTCCTCTAGGATCTGTTTTCCACACTGGAATGCAAGCTCCCAAGAGACTGTCATTCATTGGCGAAACTCCTGTATCTGAATCATGGCTTGGCAGATATTAGATGCTCACTAGTTATTTCTTAAATAAATGAATAGATAGTGATAAATTCAAGTGGACAAACATCAACAACAATAGCTGCTGCATTGATGGAATGAGGACAGAATTATGAAGAACGTGTGAAATTTGAGTCAACATTATGAAGACTGTCTTCTTTTACTTGTTAGAATAGGTTTGTTGAGTATAAATCACCCATTTAAAAGGACAATTAAATGAATTGGGCAACCATCCTCACAGTACAATTTTAGAACATTTCTATCATTTCCAAGAGATTGTCCATGCCGATTTTCAGCCATTCTGCATTCCTACCCTGAGTCCCATGCAACTGCTAATCTACTCTCTGGTATAGTTGCCTTTTTTTGGACATCTTGTATAAATGGAGTCATACAGTAAGTGTTCTTTGTCTTGGGCTTTTCATAATGTCTTTGGGGTTCATACATGTTGTAGTGTGTTTTCAGTAGTTCATTCCTTTTTATTGCTAAATGATACTCCATTGTTTGGATAGACCACATTTTGTTTACCTATTCACCAGTTGATGGATACTGAGTTGTTTCCACTTAGCTGAAACCAATCAACCATAAATGTAAGAGTTTACTTGTAGACTCTTCAGTCCCAGTCCATGGATCTATATGAAAGATCCTGTTCTTGGTTGCTTCACATTCCAGTATTTACACATTAATTTATTGATTCAATAAATATTTTTGAGCCTCTATAATATACCAGACATTGTGTTGTGCAGTGAGGTTGGAAAAATGATGAGTCTTCATCTTTAGGTAGGCTCAAAAGTAAGGTGAAGCATTGGTGAAATCTGCTTTAAAGATAATCGAAGCAAGGTACAAATTTCTTTTGGGTTTCTGGTTAATTGCTCTATCAGAAGAGTTACAGGAGTTACACAGGGCAGGATCATGATTGTTAGAACTCTGAATAGTTATATTTCCTTATATTTATTTTTATGATCCCTTGTCACAATTTGGGATTATGTGCTTGTTTGTAGTGCATGGAAAGGCAATGCTGGAGAGGTTATTTTTAAAGCAATTAGAACAACGTAAGTGCCTAGAATATAGAGCACAGTATGTGACGAATATGTACCCGTTAATAATAATGTCTGGTAAGTAAATGTTGCTGTCATTTCCAGAATGTGAATTCTCCCTTTAAATAAAGCAAATATTCTTATCTTCTGAGAACTATAATACCAAGTGGTAAAACCTGATTAAAGAAATAATTTAGGTGATCCAAACAAATCATTTAATGCTTCATGAAGCAGTCTGTCTCCATCCCCACAGGTCCAGAAAACTGAAAAAATGGAGCAAAAATAGGAAGCTTTTATGGGATAAAGAATAAATAACACAGAGGAGAAAAATGTTTTAAAACTGACTGGGGCCACACAGACAACCTTGTTTGGGATGAGAGGGAATAAGGATGTAAGCATGGAGCCCAGAATTGACTTGGCCTTAGGGGGTTGGCTGATGGGATATACTGTGTTTCTGATCAAGGGGAGCATTGACAGGAACGTGAAAGTGATTTAAGTCCTTGATTTGCTGACATGTCTCCCTGGGCAGGCGTGGCTCCATCTTGGGCTTACGAATTTATTTCAACACAAAGTTTGCTCTCTATCAAAAATTTTACTAGAAAATACTCTGATTGGCAAGGTCAAAGCATATTCAATAATTTGTACAGCTGCATTAAAGGATCAACTGGAAAGATGAATAATTACTGAATTGGACTCCTGACAATGAAAACAAATGAGAATAATTTCAAATGGCGAAGAACAATCTTACATAATTTTAATGATCTAAACCACAGAAATAGTTTTAAACACTTTCAGTACTAAAAAAGTTCATTCTTGATTCTTGTCTAATGGAGTTTAATAATATAATTAGAAAAACAGCTATTAAAGTTGAAATGAGTTAAACATAACTACGTGCCTTCTGGTCAGTTCTTCCCACTTGTACTCAGTAGCTCAGATGCCCAGAAGGCAGGGCTGGGGCCACCATCAGGACTCATCATTGTACTCACTGTACATCATTCTACTCATCATTGATGGCTTCACTTAAAACTCAATCCAAGAAATGGCAAATTATAAAGTGGAAACAAGTGATGAGGCAGAATGGAATAGAAATTCTTGAAGGTTTTGGAAATCATTCTGATCCTCAGAAAAAAACACTATCCATTTTCATGTCAAAGGATTTTTGGCTGTCTCTCATAAAACCTGCCAGAGGAAAGATTACTTTTCTGAATAATCTTATATATGTCATTGAACCACTAAAGAACTATAGATTTTCCTTTTTCATCTTGGCTTCCAGAAAACTTAAAACTGAATTTAGTGTCCAGTTGCTGCATGGATCTCCAAGTTTTTTTAAAAATTATATTCATACTTTAAATGTCAAATCCGAATGATTATTTTATCTTTTCTTTTTTTATTGTAAGATACTTCAATTTTTTAAAACCAGGGCAGAGTATAATTTTTCTAAAAGAAAGATTTCTGAGGTACTACATTCCAAATCTGTTACCAGCCAGTAATTTTCTACCTTTCTGTACCCACAAACGTATTACCACTCCCCACCTAAATCCAAATAATCTAAAGGATTATCTTTTTCACCAATTAGAGGGAATCTTATTTAGAGATAGGATTTTATTTTTTTAACATCTTGGGTATTAGTAAGATTGATGGTTTTGTTTATTTTTTTAATACAGTTAAGTGCTAATGAAGAGTCTGTAGAAATAGTGGGGAGACAGAATCAGTATATAAAAATCCATAATATAGATTCTAAAATCAATATTGCACTATAACTTGAGAAAATTCTTTTTAAGGAAGGTTAGGAACTATTGAGATAAACGCAGGACTTTTTTTAATCTTTTCACTCACAAAGTGTATGTCATTCTTCTGGTAGCATTTCATTTAAAATATGAATTCCAGGGGTACCCACATGGCTCCCTGGGTTAAGCGTCCAAATCTTGATTTCAACTCAGGTCCTGATCTCATGGTTTGTGAGTTAGAGTCCTGCATCAGGCTATCCACTGACCGTGTAGAGCCTGCTTGGGATTCTCTCTCTCTGCTCCTCCCCCTCTTGTGCGCTCTCTCTCCCCCCCCACCCCCCAAAAATAATAATGAGCTTAAAAAATAAAATAGAATATGAATTCTAGCAGAATAAGAACTATACCAACTGGGATCCATACCAAAGGACAACAGTTAAACCAAGATTTTTTTATAGTATAATAATATTTAAAAACTAGAAGCATTTGAGATTATACAGGTAATAAGTATTATACATAATATGTAATATAAATATAGCAAGTATGCAATTAAAACCAAATCGAAGTGACATTGCATAAACATAATAAAATGTTATCCGGAAATTTGGCCAACAATCAGAAATACATATGCCTGGAACCTATTCTGGACGTGCTGATCCAGTAAGCCTGGAATAGTGTTCTGGTGTGTGGTTAGGCTGAGAACCTGAAATCAGACCACAGCAAATCTGGACATCCTACCTAAGGAAATAATCAGAAATGAAAAAAATAAATACGCATAAAGATGTTCATCACTGAATTATTTATAATGGCAAACTAGTGACATGCTACTAAGTAAATCAAATAAACTACATTATATAAATGGAATGGCACCAGGCTATTTATAATTATGTATGTGGAGAATTTAAAGACACAAGATATTTTTATAACATTAGGAATCCACTAGACTGTAGGCTCCATAGAAAGTCTTTTCGTCCCTTTGGTTCACTATTCTATCCCTGAGTGCCTAAATAGTGTCTGACACATAGTATGTGATCATTGAATTCTTGTTAAATAAAAGAATGAATAAATAAGCTAAAAAAAACAGGATATAAAATTGCACATATAGTAATCGCTATATGTATAAAGAATTATATTTTAAACATCACTGAAAAGTTAAAGGAAGTGTGCTACTTGTTTTCATTCATAAAAAAATAAATAAAAGCCAAATAAAAATTTTAAGGGAGAATCTATGTTCATGGCATCTGTTAAACTCTGATATGGCAAGGTAATTCAGATTTTGACTGTGGGACTTGGGGATTCATGAAAACATTTACTCATAGATTCTCCTAGATCAAAAATCTTAGAATTAAAGTCAGTCAGGCAAGGGTGGGAAGATTGATCTTGGCAGGAAAATGCCAGAGATGGCATCCAAAAGAACACACAGATAGACCCTATGTGTCTCTCAAAAAGCTACAATTACAACCTGCCCCGCCCCCCCCCCCCCCCCCATGCTTTCTATAGATTGAATCTGATTCTTGACACCTAGCTGTGCCTCTAGTTGATGTGGAGGGCGCTCTGGCTCTGTGTGCTTATGTCACGGCAGAGGAAGCCTGTTGGGCACAGAAGGTGTGCACAAACGCTTGATGATTGACTGGTTGATTGGAAAGAGGAAGATATGAGTCTGGAGGACAGACTGTCAGTTCCAGATGGTTCCCTGAGGAAGAACAGGAGGCGATCCAGGAATCTCTGCCCCAGAAAAACCACAGGCTGTCAATTACATGCATCAAGCAATGTTGAGAAGAGACAAAGTGGAAGGGAAAAAGAACCAAGAAGTTACTCTTCTTGAATGTGTGGGTTTTGCGCTATTTTCATCCCACCTTTGCCAATTTGCAGGATCTTCCCAGAGTCCGCATACAATCCCCCGAACGTCTGTACCTCTCTTCATGTTTCAGTTGTGACTAAAGTAAAAACAAATTGGCTTCATGATTCTATTTCAGGTTTTTTTTCCCAAACACCATCCTTTCAATAATTTTTCCTCTTTTTTTTTTTTTCGAAAAAGTTTATTTGCTGCCAAAGAGAAAGTGTGGGTCTTTGTTATTAATGTTGTAGAAATACAAATATGTCCACCTCAGAAAGGAGTCTTCATTAACTCCCACAGCCCAGAAAATTAAGGCACGCCTCATCAGGATCCGAGCTTGCTGTCGACTAAATTGCAAGGGACTAGTTGAGTTGCTGGGGTTCATAATGCTGATAGAGCGGTTTCCACGTGAATGAAGGATAAACAGCGATTAATTTCAGCCAATAAATAATGGTTTGAGGCCCACATTGAAAGAGGAACAATTACTTTTCCATTTTTCCTGCCAAATGAGCTGATAAGAGAAAACAGGGGAGTTGGCCACGTAAATCAGTCTTAATTTTATCTTCCCCATTAAAAAGCAGCCATTAAGACCATCTTCGGCTCATTTCATCCTCCTCTTGTTTCACTTTTTCAATTTGCACAAAAGGGGGGAGTTTGCTCGTCATAAAATTTCACTTTGGCCAACCTATCATTTGCATCTGGGCCAATAAATAGCAATTAGCATAAACATTTAAATCAGGAACTGGAACAAATTCTTGTTCCCCCAGCAAGCTGTTAAATTACAGTATTTTACTATATATAAGAAGCACTAAACAAAAGATCTGTCGGGCACTATTATCCTCTTTCAAATAGGACATGGTTGAAAGAGAAATAATAACTCCAAACCCACAAACTTCTCACTCAGATCCAGGGTATCTGTCTCCTATGGGCTTGACCTGTAGAGTCAATGTTTCTCAGCCACTGTTTAAATCTCAACCAAACAAGTTTATATATATATATATATATATATATATATATATATATATATATAATTTAGTTTGATAGAGAGTCTGCATGAGTGCAGGAGGGGCAGAGAGTGGGGGAGAGAGAGAATCCCAAGTAGGTTCCAAGCTATCAGTGCAGGGCTCCATGAGGGGCTCAGTCTCGCGAACCATGAGATCGTGATCTGAGCCGAAACCAAGAGCTGGACACTCAACTGACTGAGCCACCTTCGCTCCCCAAAAAGTGAGTTTTAACTCAGTTTTGTAAAGGATAGTAATTGCAGTATATGCTCTGCATTATTATTAAAAGATAATCAGCAAGAGTTGTTTTGAGCTCAAATCAAAGTCCATTACACAAAATGCAATAAGATGCATATAATAGGGAGATAAGAATTGTCCACTCTTGGCATCGAGGTGTGCTCCTGAGTGCAGAGGACGAACACTATGATCAAAATCTCCATGTGGAAAGGTCCAGACCCATAGCCCATCCTACCCAGGGCTCCTTTCTCACCGTGGCCTCCGGAGATGGTTATAAGAGATTCGTTGTCTTCTGGAAAATTGTTCTCAAAGACAGAAAAGTATCCCCAGACTTGCCTTTACCTAAACCTAGTCACATTTTTGGTTCATGTTCTCTCCTGACACATCAGGAGGTTATGATAAGGCTTTATAGAAAGAGATTAAGTGGAGAAATGTAGAGACTGGCCCTGGGTGGCTGTCTCCAAACTAAGTATGAAGTCTGGCACCTTCTTTCCTTTCATTGTCAACTGAAACGTACTTCATTATTTATCTATGGCTCATTGAAAGTCAAGGTGAGTGCTTCTCTTGATTAGGCCCTAATTAATTTTGGCTGGAAACCCAGAGTGGAACGGAGTGGTTCTGGTGTTTTTTAGGAAAGCTTTCATCGGGAAGATTCGGGTTTGCCAATGAAACATTAACTGCTTCTGGTTTGCATATATGTGGAAGGATTATTTGCTATTCATAGGTTCTAGTGAGAGGACCCTGAAAAGTTGAATCAGTTGTTCCTTTCTGCTATTATTGACAGATTATTTTCTTATTTCTACAAGGCATTTAAAATGAGGGAAAAAAAACTTCCCTTACTTCTGTGGAATTTGAACATAGTCAACCTGCTGTCAACTGAAAACATAGAGGCAAGGCTTCCACCATCTCTGGAACTAGTCAAATGTTAAATGATGTTCCTTCTATCTCTTGTAGGACATCAAAAATTGCTCAAGTCTCAGTTTTGAGTTTATGTTCTATGAGTTTAGCTATGTGAATGTACACGCCCTCCTTTATTCATTCCCTTTCATAGCCCCCACCAAGCTATGCACTGCCTCTTATCCCATCATACCTATTCTTGGACTTCGGCAGGGGGGGAAAACAGGAGAAAAGAGAAAGAGATGCTGATGTTTCACCCCAATCTTCAAGGGAATGAGCAGAATAAAAGGCACCAGGAACCAAAGCTTCTCTCCTTCTTGACTTCCTTAACTGTCACCTTCCCCAAGTAGGTGATGATAGATTTATTTAATCTACAAGCATTTGGTAGGTCCTGATGTGTGCCAAACCCTGCTAAAGCCACTTGATGGAAGGCCTGTGGCCTTCTCATCTCAATTTTGGGGTAAGAAAATTCAACATAACAAGTGAAGCTATTTGCCAGGCTATGGATCAATACACTTCAAAGCAGCAATTATATTGGTTTGCAAAAGCACATAAACTGCTTTCAGTCTACCTGTCCAATGTATTGGAGTATAAAGCTCAAGATAGGTAGGTTACTATTCACAACTACAGCAAACATCTCAGCATTTTCTGATTGGTCTATAGCACTCATGTTGGAAAACATTTTGACAGGTGTTCAATATTACACTGAAAGGGAAACCCTGTTGAGACAGTTTCTCAAGAAACCCAGGTCTGGTAAATAGACACCCTGTCTACGTGTAGAGAATGTGGCCAAAGCAATACTACCTGTAGCCACACCAGTTTCTTGTCTAGGGTACACAGAGACACTGCATTTCCCAGTTTCCATGCAGTTAGGTTGTGGCTGGCTACATTTTGGTTCATGAAATATGGACAAAAGTTACGAGAGTCACTTCCAGGACTAGCCCTAAAACATCTTACCTCTTTTCTTTTTTTTTCCTTTCCTCGGTAGACTTGCCACCACTGGTTACAGTGGAGTAGCTCAGAGATGGAGAAGGCAATATTAGCCTGTAACAGGAATTAAAAAAATCAACTTTTAGTACATGAAACCACCAAGATTTCAGGGCTTGTCTGTTATGGCAGCTGTTCAATTACCCTCAATACTGCAGAATAGGTAAAAAAAAAAATAAGTAGGATGATCTAAAACAAATGATCTCTGTAATTGGGACAGCCAGGGCTCAGATGTGTAGAATACCCAGAACTACAGAAATGTTCTTTTTCATGAACTTAGAGAATAGCAAAAATCAAAACTGAGTAAATTAAATAGTAAGTTACGGCAGAATGGGGCAGACTTATTTTCATGTTTAATACTATTCCTTTGTACCTTTCCTAGGTTTTAATTCATTTGTTATGCACTGGATCAGTGGGAGACAGACCATGCCTCTTCTAAGGAAAAGAATCAAACGAGCAGCTAAGGAGTTAACACTCAGTTGTCTAGTCCCAGAGACAAGCTGCTGAGGAAGTGAGGGTAGGAGGGTGGGGAAATACTTTCAGACAAAATTAAGGAAAATGAATGTCAAAACTTACTGAACTGCTTAAAGGAAAAGTTAAGATGTATTTAGAAAGGGGTGCCTGGGGGCTCAGTCATTTAAGCGTCTGACTTTGGTCCAGGTCCTGATCTTGCAATTCACGAGTTCAAGCCTTGTGTCTGGCTCTCTGCTGTCAGCCCGGAGCCCACTTCAGATCCTCTATCCCCCTTTCTCTACCTTTCCCCTGCTCATGCTCTCTCTCTCTCTCTCTCTCAAAAACACATAAACATTTTTAAGAAGATATATTTGGAAATTAAAATGAGTAGTAATATTCTAAATATAATATCATTATGGGGCACCTGGGTGGTTCAGTCGGTTCAGACTTTGGCTCAGGTCATGATCTTACAGCTCGTGGGTTTAAGCCCCACGTCAGGCTCTGTGCTGACAGCTCAGAGCCTGGAGCCTACTTCAGATTCTGTCTCCCTCTCTCTCTGCCCTTCTCCTGCTTGTGTTTTGTCTCTCTCTCTCTCTCTCCCATAAATAAGCATTAAAAATTTTTTTTAATATCATTATAACATCCCTTAGTAAGTTAATGGATATACCACATTCAACATAGTTACACATTTGGATTCTGTTTTGCATTATTTATATATTGATCATATATATGAATGAATGAAGCAGAACTTTTATTTCATTAATCTGTTGATTTCTTGCACTAAGACAAACATTTTTGTCTTATTGGGGGTTTTATACTATCTTTAAAATTTTGGAGATTATAAAAAAAGAAACTATATTATAGAATATTTAGAAAATAAGGATAAGTAGAAAGAAAAAATCAATCTCTCATACTATTACCTCCCAGATAATACAGTAGCATTTGTGTAAATGTGTTATGCCAGTTTTGCAAACTATGTTTTACCGAAATTGAAAGTTTGTTTATATTGAAATTTGCCCTATGAGTTTTTCCCCTGCCATTTACTTCTTACTAAAATTTCCCTTTGGTTTTCCACCTCGAGAATAGCAAAATCTAAATCTATGTACAGTAGGACACACGGAGCTACAGGTGTGCCCAGATGTTGGCTCCCTCTGCTAATATGGCCACCTGGTGGGACCTGAGGCTGTCAGTATCCTCAGTCCCTTATGCTAGTGTCTTGTAAAAATCTCGTAACTTTCTATGTCAGCTGTGACATGAAAAGGATCCAGAAACACTATAGACTATTATCTTCCCTTCCAATAACGACCCATGGATATTTGTATTAAATTTGTTAACTGCACATATAATTATTACTTGTAATAATTGTAACAATGCATTAATTTTAAAACTTATTTTCATGTTACTACCATGCCTTTGTACCATTCCTAGGTTTTAATTCATTTTTCATTTTGCTAGAGTTTATGTTATTTTTTTCCCAGGCAGGGTACAAGAGTGATATATTTTTTAAAATATTTGTTTGTTTGTTTGTTTGTTTGTTTGTTTAGAGACAAAAAGAGATAGAGAGAGAGAGAGAGAGCACTCATGAGAAGGATAAGGAGAGAGAGAGAGAGAGAGAGAGAGAGAGAGAGAGAGAATCCTAAGCAGACTCCACACTGTCAGTGCCGAGCCCAATGTGGGGCTCAATCCCAGGAACCATGAGATCATGACCTGAGCCAAAATCAAGAGTTGGATGCATAACTGACTGAGCCACCCAGGCAGCCCAAAAGTGATATATTTTTTAGCCCTTTTGCTTGGAAGCCTTCTTATTTTGGCTTAGTAGCACGTGAGTGATAACTCACGTTGGAATTTAATTCTTAGGTCACAATCTGTTTCCCTTAAAAGTCTGCAAACATTTTTCCAACATTTCTTGACATTTAGTGTCACAGAAGAGAAGTCCAAATGCTGTAAATAACTGCAAAAGCTGCTGTTATTTGTATTTATTTTTAAAACTCAACTTTTTCCAATTTTAGGGTCTCTTTTAATCAAATTGGTTTAGATTTTAGAAATCTCTTCAAATTCTAGGTTGATATTTATTGAGCTCAGAATATTTTCCATCATAACTATGGTTAATTCTATCCTTTTGTTTCGGTTTATTTCTCTGGAATACAGTTAATTAATTTAGTTAATTTTACAAATTTATTTATCGATTACCACTATGTGTCAAACACTGTGTTGAAAATTGGTAGGTTGGGTGAATATAGCAGTGAGTAGGAAAGATTCATAATAGTAAAGGAAAAGTATAGGATCCTAACTCATAAGAAGGTGTATATTTATAATATTTAAGATGGGTATTCATTCTCTGTGGCTGTCATGTCCTTATTTTTTTTTAATATTGGTCATTATGCTCTGCATTTTATATTATTTTTTTAGGTTTATACCATCACTTCTAAAATCTTATGGTTTCAGTTTCGCCCCTAACCGCTTTTGACGAAGACTTCAATTCTAGTCAATTTTTGTGCTTCATAGATGGTTTATTACCCCTGTCTCCCCTCTTCTCACGTCCTTCCCTTTAATCTGTTCGAAATAAAGTTTCTTTTTGCTTTACTGCAGAGACTATGACTTCCAAAATCTTTTCCACCTTCAACTTTTTAAACAATTAGCATATAATTCATATACCATGCAAGTCTTACAATACATTTGTATATTTTAAAGTATACAATATAGTGGTTTTCAGTATCTTTTTAAGGTTGGGAAACCATCTGTATCTAAATCTAATTCCAGAATATTTTCATGACTCCCCCCTCCCAAAAAAAACCTTGTACTTGCTACAGTCACTTTCCATCTCCTCCAACCCCCACCTTCTAGAAACCCACTAATCTGCTTTCTAGATCTTTAGATTTGTGTATTCAAGACATCATATAAATGGAATATGGCAATAAGTTGCCTTCTTTGTCTAGCTTCTTTCACTTAGCATAATGTTTCCAAGATTCATCCTGTTATAAAAATGTGTGAGTACTTTAGTCTTTTTAATTGCTGAATAATATTCCATTCTATGTATGCACTACTTTGGCTTTTCCATTCATCAGTAGAGGAACAACTGGGATGTTTCCATCTTGCAGCTGTTTTTGAATAATGTTGTGATCAGCACTGTATACAAGTTTTTGTGATATGTTTTCAGTTCTTTTGGATATCTACCTTGAAGTGGACTTGCTAGATCATTCAATAAGTCTATGTATGAGTTTTTAAGGAACTGCCAGACTGTTTTCCACGGCAACTGCACAACAGCACTTAATAATAGTTTCCTTTTGATTTAGTTTGGTTATTGTTTCTGTTGTTTGTAGTATAGCCATCTAGTAAATGTAAAGTTCTATCTCACTGTGGTTTTCATTTTCATTTTCCTAGTGACTAATGATGTCACATATGAGCACATTTTTATGTGCTTATTGACCATTTCCATATCTTCTTTGGGGAAATGTGTTTTGGGGGTTACCATTCACTTTTTATCTGGGTGTTTCCCTTTCTGTTGTTGAGTTGGAAGAATTCTTTGTATACTCTGGATACCAGAATTTTATCAGGTACATGATTTACAAACATTTTCTCCCATTCTGTGGATTGCCTTTTGAGTGTCTTGACACTGTTTTTTGATGGACATCTTTTATTTTCATGAAATCAAATTTATATACCTTTCCTTTGGTTGCTCGTGTCTTTAGTGTCATAGCTAAGAAACTGTTGCCTAACCCAAAGTCGCAAAGATTTATGCTTATGACTTCTTCTGAGTTTTACAGTTTTGCTCTTTCATTTAGGTCTTTGATTCATTTTGCATTAATTTTTCCATATTATATGAAGTAGAAGTTCAAGTTCATTCTTTCGCAAGTGCATATCCAGTTGTCCATTTGTTGAAAAAAACTAACCTTTTCCGTTGTATGGTCTTGGTCTCTTGGCAAAAATCAATTGACCATAGATGTCCTTGGGTTCTCTTCCATTGATCTACATGAGTATCACTGCGTCAGTACCATACTGTCTTGAGCACCGTCATATTGTAGGAAGTTTTGAAATAGAGAAGTGGGATATCCCCAACTTTGTTCTTCTTTTGAAAGATTGGTGGGCTGTTCTGGGACCCTTGCATTATCACATGAATTTCAGAATCAGTTTGTCCATTTCTGCAATAAAGACAGAATTTTTATAGGCATTGTACTGAATCAGTGGACGATGTGGGTGGTGCTATAACCTAACAATATTGTCTTCTAATCTATGACACAGAATATTATTCTATTTACTTAGATCTTTATTTTTTTTTCAATCACATCTCATAGTTTTCAGTTTACGATTCTTACACTTCTTTGGTTAAATTTATTCCTGGGGTGTCCGGGTAACTCAGTTGATTAAGCACCCGACTCTTGGTTTCAGTTCATGAGTTCAGGCCCCATGTCAGGATCCATGTTGGCACCGAGGAACGTGTTTGGAATTCTGTCTCCCTCTCTTTCTGTCCCTCTTCCACTTGCAGTGTCTCTGCCTCTCTCAAAATAAATAAATAAGCTTAAAAAAATAAAATAAAATCAATTTATTCCTAATTACTGCACCATTTTTGCTTCTCTTACCAATGGTCCTTGACATTTTATTTTGGGAACTTACAAACTTACGGAAAAGTTAAAAGAATAAGTAACACAATAGAGTTCCGTATACCCTACCGTTCACCTCTAGTAGATTCACCAATGTTAACATTTTGACATATCTGCTTTCTCTTATTTCCTCCCTTCCTTCTCTCTCAACCACTCCCTTTTTCTTCCTCGGAAAAATATTTCTAAATTTCAGAAAAGTGACTCACAAGTAAACATTTTGAATAATATTCTTTATATTATTTGAGGACAACTCATTTTTAAAAGAGTAACATTTAAAAAATGCTTTCTTGGCCCTGCTTTGATGGTACTTCCCCTCCCTTAATGTTATAATTCTGAATGCTGTTTATAATTGGGCAGGAAAGCCAAGGATGGTTAATAACACCTCCAACTGTCGCATATTCCAGTGTCCTACATCCTGGGGCAGGAACAAACATCAACAAATAAATGGGTAGTCTTGCATGGAACCTCAATGGGTGTCTTTTAATTACTGCTACAGTATTTTGTGGGACAACAAAGGACAAGTAAAGACTCTTTCAGGAAAGGGGCACCTGGATGGCTCAGTTGGTTAAGCATCTTACTCTTGATCTTAGCTCAGGTCTGATCTCAGGGTTGTCAGTTCAAGCCCTGTGTTAGGCTCTACCCTGGGTGTGGAGCCTGCCCAAAAAAAAAAAAAAAAAAAGGCTCAGGAAAAAAAATCATGTAGTTTTATTCATTCATTCATTCATTTGATAAACGTTGTTCCAAAGTCTGTAATTATCAGGTATGGTGTTAGGTACTAGGGTACAGAAATGAAAACAGACCTGGTCCCTGCCCTGATGGAAGTTAAAAGCTAGTGGGATGACAGATCATGAGCACACAAATAAATATATACAAGTCCATAATTCCCTATCAAATATTTTGATGTCTATAAGGATATCAAAACAGAAAACATTTTCTCTGGTAACAGTATTTTCATAATTTTGTTATTAGTGATACCTGATCTGTATTGACATAAAGCTGCTTTGTTTATTCATCTATTTATTCATCCATCTCACTTGATAGGAATATTCATGTCTTGAGCTCCAGAAATATTAATGTTCTTGATTATAAAGTGCTGCCCCACACTCTTTAAATTAAAGTTTATGCACCATATCATCTCTCTAAAAGAAAAAACTATCTAAATTCTGAAATACACCTGGCATCAATACTTCAGGTAAAGGGAACAGAAGGGAATATCTGGAACAGAAGATATTTGACAGTTATTATAAAGGAAACTGTCAGGATGGAGTGATAGAAAATAGTGAGAAATAGTTGGTTAGGGACAAATAGAATCCATTTGGGAGCAAAGCACTCTCAGAATGTACAAACTAAAGCCTGAAAAATAAGAAACCAGTTATAGAAAGTTTCAGGGAGGGGCAGCGTGTAAAGCTTGTTACATGCAAAGGAAAAGTAAGCAAAAACTCTAAGAGGTAAATTTTGTGGCTGGATGTAGTAACTCTTGCTACTTTGGGAAAGTAGAGAAGGTTTTCTAAATCCATCCACAAATGTAAGTCTACACCCCCTTCCTTCCCCCAATCCCAGCTCTTTAAACAAGAGTGTCCTATTATGTGAGAACTTCCCCCTCCCACAGAAGATATGTTCTGGAATAAGAGACTTGCTTGACTGGTTGGAAAACTCTTAGTAGCCACTAAACTTGGTACTCTGCTTAAAGTCTCCTGTCGGACAAAGGGTATTGTTTCCCTGCTCAAAAACTATGTGTTCCCCTAAAGATGGGTCTTACAAAAAAATGACTTGATCAACAGCTGAAATGTTCCATTAGACCAAATTTTGGCATCGTACTTAGAGAACGGCTCTCATAGGCCTATTCTCAGCCCCCCTCCAGAAATAAAGGTATTTTGTTGAATTCAAATAGAACAATGTAATGTATGCTTTGTATTGAATTCAGATAAATTGATCTGAAATTGAACTGAAAACAAGACCAGTTAGCTAACAAGCTTAACCACTTCTGTTTCACACTTCTGTTTTACCGAGAGGCCCTGAATGCCACTTCATTGTACTATGGAAAGCATCTCCTAGCCACGGGCAGTATTTACTCTGTTGAGAAGGGAGCCAATGTATGGCAATTCCTGTTTGGACAAGGATGAGAGTGTGTAAGCAGCTACTTTTTGAATCTACTAACTAGAATGAATTCTTAGAACGCTATGGTCAAGGCCCAGAAAATTGGCAGACCTTACCAATGTTACATCTGAAAGATGGCTGTGATTCTGCCCAGGTAGCTAAAAAAGAGTTAGGCAATGGAATTTTGATTGGCAAATTGCAGTGCAAATGACTTCATCTTATGTTAAGACTCTCTGTTTTATGAATAGAAATTTCTTCATAATTGTTACAGGTTCATAAAAAAGTTATCAGAGCATAAGAAGTAATTTCAATGCACACCATGGTTTGAACTCTTCCAGAAAAAAAAAAAAAAAAAAAGATTGCTAGGCAGTCAACAGTACTGCATGTCTGTAGAAAATAAAAATATGTTTCTACACAAAATCCACAGAGTCTGGAGCAGCATTGACTCCAGCAACTATTGGATTAAGAAGATGATTCTGTCATCTGAATGTTTAATCATGTAACATCTACATCAGCATAATGGAAAATAGCTAATAATTGGCCAGATGTTTGGCTTTTCATGTGATTGGTTGTTTTCAAATTATTTTCTACCCCAGCACACCTGAGGGTTACAACACACCCCATCAGTTAGAGTAATTCTCGAGGGGAGAAGGGGCCTGCTGAGCTCCGGATGGAGGGAGGGGGCTGGAAAAAGTCCCTCGGGTGACTCTGGTATGTGCCCCTAGGGGACCATCATGTGTCAAAGATGAAGTAGAAATGAGGCGTTTTATGAGTGAATGTTTCAGTGGCATCACACTGAAAATGACATCATCAATTATGGTATTTAAGTCCTCCATTTTCAAAGATAAAAACTCTAGGGCGATTTTAAGCCTAGGCTTACACGAGCAGAGATAGAAAACCAGGTAAGAATGACGGAGGGGGACTGATCAACTTTGATGAGGATGTGTGACTCTTGAGACAAATCTGCTGCCCTACCTTCTTGCTATGTAATCTTTGGGCGGGGGAGGGGGGGTAGTGCTCATAAGCAAGAAATCATTGCAGTCTGTATCTTACTTATCTGTTAATTCAACAACTTATCTGTTAATTAACAGATAAGAATTAACAACTTATCTGTTAATTCAACATTTTGGTGCATCTACTCTCTATATTGTACTGGATTCTACAATTCCATATTGTATAGCTCTGTTAATTGCAGTTTCTCGGGCATTAAAAACAAGTCTTGAATTGCTTTCAAAAACTGGTCCAGTAGATGCATTTCAGCATTAAGAATGTAAAACTAAATAAAATCCAGTTTTAAATAGGAGAAGTGAATTTCCTTCATGCTTTTTTTAAAAGCCATACCTTAAGGAGTTTTCGAATGCCATGTTTTGTATATTTGTATAACTACATATTATATACATGTATCTACATGCCCATGGTACACAGACACACACAATTTAACCATATTAAACCAAGGATTAATGTCTAGAATTAGGTGACTAATATACCACATGAGCTTGGTCATTTAATTAATATCAAATGTTCAAACATAAAATAAAAGAACTCTTACCCTCACTTTAACATATAATTTACCTAGACAATTAAGAAAGATGGAATCATAGAAGTATAGTATGCTAATAACTCTGTTCCCTTTACCTTGATTAATTGTTTTGTTCCTGACCATGCCTGGGTGGATTCCCAATTTCTGAGGTCCAACTGTATATATATCTGAATGTAAAGGTCTTTCTTGTTTCCTGTGGCTCGTTAGAAAACTGTGCATAGACATATCTATGGGGCTCATGAGGATGGCCGGTCAGCTCCAGAAATGACCTTGACACCTTCCAATTGCAAAATCTACCTGCAACCTTTTGTGATAGGCACAGTTCCGTTACACGCCCAATTACAAAACACTTCCCAAAAATTACCCCTCAGAAAGAAAGAGTCACCTCATATTCAAAGCCATAAATGCTTTTATCATATTCAAGGGTTTACTCTCAGTTACTTCCTTTTAAAAAGTAACATAGTGTTTAAGAAAATAAATAAACAGCTCTAAATGATTTCAGTTAACGTCTTTGACGGAAACATTTATACGATGAAAATATAATACAGGTCAATAATTATTCGGAGAGTGTATACCACAATTACCAGTACTGTTTGCCATTATATTCAGTCTCTTAATGACCACTTTAAAACGGTGCCATGCCATGAAGAAATAAAATGTACACTTATAGAATAAGTAGAGAACCATAAGCTATCCAAATGTAATACGAATGGTCACCGTGGCTTGGGATAATATTTTTAGCAGTACTGTCATATATAAATTTAAAGGTGTTCTGTCTTGAACAGCTTAGAAGAAAATGCAAGGAAAGCCACTGGAAAACTCTTTCATGACAAATGACGCTCAGAGGTAGAGATCCTGAGGTGAGAGATATGAGGGAAGAGTCTGAATAAGACTGTGGTATGTGATGCGACAAATTTTATAAAATAACAACATTCAAATTAAATAGCGTATGTTTATGCTATGTATATATAAACCTCTAAAGTAAATGATGTAAGTAGACATTTGACTATTCCAAATACATCTCAAAATTATTTGTTCAAGTTCAATAATTAGTTTTAAAATCTTAACAATGAGATAAATGAATCTTGCCTTATATTTGAGCTCACATTATATGTGGCCATATATGATACTATGTTTATACCCTTAAATTTCAGAGTTTAGTACAGTAAACCGTGCCTGACTTATTTGTTCACTTTAAACACCAAGTATTGTTGTTCATCATTTAATAATAATTTTATATTAATTGTAAGAGCGGTCTATATCTATTTTTTTCTTACCTTTGCAAGTATATTTTAAGTCATTGAAGTCAGAAGATAATGTGTTGGTCGCCTGAAATTTTAATGTTTATGATATGAAATTTTCCCTGGAGTAAGGAGGCCATATTTGGAAAAATATAATACAGGATGTCTGGCTGCATGTCAATCTCAGAAAAACAAAGAATTTTTTTTAGTATAAGTACATCCCATGGAAATGTACTTACTAAAAAAAATGTTACGCTAAAAAAAAAAATCAACTGTTTATCTGAAATTCTTATTTAACTGAGTGTCCGTATTTTCTCTTTTCCTAGAGTGAAGTAAGAATTTACTTTTGTCGTATTTAAATTGTTTAAGGTTTATTTATTTTTGATAGAGACAGACAGACTGACAGCATGAGCAGAGGAGGGGCAGAAAGGGAGGGAGACACAGAATCCGAAACAGGTTCCAGGCTCTGAGCTGTCAGCACAGTGCTCAGCGGGGCTCGAACTCACAATCCGTGAGATCATGACCTGAGCCGAAGTCAGACACTTAACGGACTGAGCCACCCAGGTGCCCCTACTTCTGTTGTATTTAAAAAGAATGAGTGGAGGAAATTGTTCGTGGGATTTTCAGCATGCTAATTTTAGAGGCATATTTATTTTCTTGATTCCCAAACATTGAAAACTGAGAACAAGCCCAGTATGTCTGATCGACTCAGTATCTAGTATATCCAGTCCAAAATAACCTCTTTCTCTGTCTTCCTGTTGTCTTCACTCCCACAGCTGATATATATATCTTTTACTTCCACTCTATAGAGCTATTTCAGACACAAATTGCACGAAAGATGCCATATCAAACAAAGCAACATTGTGCAGGATGCTGGAAAGAACTGTTTGGGGGGCCGCACATTATTCCAATGATGGGAAATGCTCAGTCCATCAGGAAAACATTCCTCAGAGGTGTATTCCAGAGACGTATAAAAAATAATAAAATTCGAAATTCTTCTTATCATCCTTCCAGCCTTCAGAAAAGGTTTTTAAGAAAGGGTAACACGGAGGATCCCGGTGTTATTTCTGCATGACATTAGCGCCCATTACTGTTCCACATGCATTATAAACATTACACGAGGGTCATCAGGAGCCCTGCAGTGCAAATTTTCATAAGCGATTTATTCCTACCTGGTGGGCACTTCAACCTCCTTTGTGTATAGGAGCAAAGTGCGTTCTAGCAATAAATAGCAGAGAAAGCACTATCGTGTCTCTTTTCTCCCCCACAAGTGCAGACCTTGGTGGATCAGACTAATTCTTCTCCTCTTTCGAACCATTGACAGGATGCTTTGGCACAGGTACAAAAGTCACACTACTCTAGATGGTCTGTTATTGGTTAACTAGACAAAGCCCAACAGGTCGGGTGACCTATTTTTGCTTTTTGACAGTGCAAGTCAAAGTACTTAACTTCAATCACGATCTCATTTACAACCCCCCCCAAAATAAAAAGCATGACAGTGAACACTAATATGATGGTAATTTCATATTGTTTCTGCTTATGAATTTGTCTTTCCCTTATTAATCATCCAATAAAGTACTGACACTGCAGAATCCTGACGTGGCTCAACAAACCATGTACTAAGGACAGTAGCACCCTAAAGGAAGAGGCTACAGGCAAACTGGAGAAGCGCAAAGCTTTTATTAACACCAGAGGCCCATTAGAGTGCTCTCTGTTCACCTTCAGTGGAGCAATAAATGAAGAGAGCTTCACCGGAGAGGACTCCTACTGTCTTTGTGCTGGTAATGCACAGCCAAGCTGTAGTCATGTTGTAACGCTTGTAAGAAACAGATGTTCCTTCCCTGACAAATCTCCTTTCTTGATTTATTATTCATTTGCTCAAATCACAATGGAAAGTCTTTGGCCCATTAATTAAATTCCAAGCAAAATAAAATTTGCAGCAGAACTCATTACTGGTAAATGACTTTGACACTTCATCAGATTTGAAGGTAAAATAGGCGACTTTAAGAAGTTAAAGGTGGAGGGAGCCTAGGCCTTTTCTGCAACCACTGCAAGATGATAAAGATTGTGATGAAATTTTTATGTTAAGTACTGATCTTGGAAAGTTCAATTTTCTCCCCGCACCCATCTGCCCCGCGCCCCCACCCCACCCCCACTATGCTCTACTTTCTGGCTTCTTTTAAAGGAAAGTCTGAAGGAGACACTTGGATTTCAAATATATTTATGTATGTGGGTATCATGTCTTGTTCCGAACACTAAAGCACACATTTTTTTCAGTATGCAGAGAAGCTGGGCGGGTTGTATATTTGATGTATTACCTTTTGAAAAAAGGTCCCAGGGAAATCTAATAACCGTGAACTGCAGCAGGATAAAGGAATTAAAATTAGGACTTGAGGACGGAGCAGAGGAAATTTTGATATCCTGATCCAAATATCCAAAAATATTATCCACAGGGAAGCAAAAGTGTAAGAACTTCAAGCCATGCATGACTTATACCAAATCACAAGCAACTGAGGAGCAAAGGAGATAAATGCTTTCAGGAGAAGAGCAGAACTCAGGGTTTTCTTCAGAAATAGAACACACATGGAAAATGGAATTTTGAAAATATAAAAAATATAAGAGGCTGTACAGCCAAGTTTGCTGGTGTGGGAAGTTGAGTTCGATTTCTATTTCTGCAATGATAGTTAGGGGTGTGGGTCTTATTAATGATCTGTCTGGTCCCAGTGACTCAAATCTACTTTTCCCATCCAATTGTGTGTTGTGATACTTTTCCCCTGCAGTTATTTTTGTATGAAGGGTATTCAAACATCAAGGGTCATTGTATTTTAGATGTCACACCTTGAATCCGGGTCACCGGAAAAGGAAATACTTGACAAATACCATATCAAAGGAGTCTGTGTTAAGGAATGAGACAAATAATATATTTTTACCAGTGGAATCCAAATATATATTTCTGAAATAGGGACTATGGGTGAAGGCCCACCATGTGACAGTAAGTGGCTCTGCCAATCCATTTTAAGCAAACTTCTAATTATGGAGCTTATGAGAAAGCCAGAAAGTGAATGGTAAATGGTGGCAAACTTTAAGCAAAATGTGAATTCATTTTTGTTATTTCGAGGACCAGGTTCTGATACCTAGGTGCCTAAAATTAGGGTGAAATGTGGTTTCCAGACATGCATTAAGTTTTCACATGAACATCAAAGCCTCAGGTTAACAGCTTTTAATAAAGATACCACAGTTACATCCTCAAAATGTAAACTCTTTTAACTGAAGATTTATGATAATTCAGGGACAGCCAGCACTGAACTTGCAGACTGTGTCAAACAGTGTTTGTTACACAAATGAGATATCACCAAGGGAGAAGGGTAATGTTAACATATTTGGGAAAATCATCTATGTTACCTAAAGAGATTGATAAGAAGTTTGATTCCATGATACAACTTATTTTTACCAAAACTTTAAGTGGATCCATCAAGTTTCCAATTGCAAACAAAGATATGTTTTACATAAGGTGAAAAGTAGCGGCTCCATTTCAACTGAAACATTCTTCTCTTTAATCCAAATGGTCTTTGTTTCAGCTATCCCCGTTAGACTCTCTGTCTTCCATGTCAGTCCCTTCTACTTGCTCTGAGAAATAAAGATACAAGAAACAAACCCATATGTGAAAACAACACAGTGACAGGCACAAAAGAGGCCCATGTAAATCCAAGAGCCAAAAAAAAGCCAGGAGAGTTTTATGAAGTCTAAAGAAGGAATCTGGTCCTTGGTCCTGAAAAGACCAGCTGCCTTTGCAACAGCCAAATGAAGGATACTTTTGGCCCAATTTTTGGTAACATTGGACAACACAAAAAGGTGAAGGAAGTTATAAATTATGCATCTAAATCCTATTTTTAATTTAACGAACATACCAGAGTCTTTCTGTCAAATAGGTTGCCGTCTATCAAAGTAGTCATCTTAGATGACCACCCACTTGTTCTAATGACACTGTCATTGCTCAAAAACTCTGTAATGCCTTGAGTAGGAAATGCCTTGAGTCATTAGTGTCTTTTATTAGAGTCAGACTTCTTTTTAGACCACGAGTGATATTGTACCGCTGATGATCAAATTAGCTGCCTGATTTTATGCCTAAATCATATTTGGCTATCCTCTCCACCTGCCCCCCCAAAAAAGCCATTTTCAAAAAAATCACAACTTTCTATTAATCAGAACATTCTCTGGTTCTCAAGATTATTTCAAAAAATGAACTACAAAGTATTGCACTTATGTATACATTCCTAAGGTGACTGCTTTGAAGGGGACACCATTCATTTAGATGAATTAGTTCTAGCTTATTAGCTAAAATGTCATGTTATAGTTAGACCTCTAGAAAGTTAAGAAACTGGGATAGATATTTCTGTTCCCTTATTTTTGTCATACTAATGGACTGAATGTGGGAACATGAATGTAATAACATCACAGATACCTTTAGCATCAGCTTCTGCCTATTAAAGTACAAAATAACAGTTGCCAAAACTTTAAAGGTACCTATCCATCCTTCAAATACCTCAAATAAAAGTATTAAAAGAACACAGTTATAGACACTTAGATGATACAAGGTATGTGGTGTCTAAATTATTACAAAAATAAAGACATAATGCAACTGACAAGGAAAATAGAAAAGTAAACATATAAATAAAAAGACGACTGCATAAAATGGAATAAAAAAAAATTGAAGAATACCATGAGCCAAAGGTCGTTCCAATAAATGTCAAGACCTGTCAAGGATAATTAATTGAACAAAAATGTACTTTAAAAAAAAAGAAGAGAAGAGAAGGTGGAAGAGGAGAAGGAGATCATGGCAGTGGACTGCTTTCTTCCATAGGTTTATAAAGAAGTTGGGGGCGGGCACACCTGTAGGAAAAAGGAAAGAATATATCATGTTGTTCTACTACTGAACGAAAAAACATCAACAATGTCCAGGTTCGGTGGCTTAATCATATTGTTAGTGGTATCTTAGTAGCCTTTTTTGGTTAGATGATTTAGTTACGTAAAACAGTGGGCTGCAGGCTACAGTCAGTAGTTTATTTTCTGATTTTCTCCCTTGACTCTAGACTCCACCTATAACTCCACATGACCTCTTTAGAAACAAGTATCTTTTTAGAAGGAGTGGCAGGAGCCAGGTATATGGATCAGGACAAATTCATGCCCCCTGCCATAAAAGGAATCCTTAAGAGTAATTCAGATGATACTGAATTTCAAATCTTCCCATTTGTATAAGTGTTATGCAAGCTCTTAAAATGAGTACATTATTTTATGACGTGTATTGTAATATACACGCATATGTAACATGCTATAGGATTGTAGATATTTGTTTGGGGGAGAAAAAAACAAAAGACAAATGAAGTCTGCATAATATACGCTCCCTTATGCAAAATAAAACACTAAATTTGAGAATCATCAAATGTTATCCACGTGAACTTCTAGTTAAATTATTGGAATGAAAAAAAGTGTTTATGCAAATTCTTGGAAAATACTGTTATAACTGCTCAGTTTCAACACCTAGAAAAGAATTAAATTTGTGTATTTATGTTTAATATTTCAAAGGCACACATTACAGTGCCCTAAATTTTAGACTCATTAACAGCATATGATAATAGTGAGTCAGATGGTCACTTTTGCCTAGAAGAGCAGCGCAGATCTGATGAGTGTCAGCCTGCTCTAAACCATTTCGTTCTACGACGCCAAGTGTAAGGGCTCCACTGTGACACTGGGGAGTGGCAGGGTAGCAGCAGGCATCCAAAGAAACACAAACAAGTCAAGTTTGAAGGGCCTGGAAGTTCAGTGTTGCAGGAATAAAGAACAAAAGGACTGGGAACACTCTAGATTTATGGCTCTGATCCTCTTCATGGCATCTCTGTCTCAGAGGACACCATGTGTGCCAATGGTTCAAAATATGGAGGAAGGGTCCACTTTGGTCATTACTTTCTGGGCTACCAACACTTCTTTTCCTCTTCCTCATATTTCTCATTGCTACATGTCTTTGGCTAGATTTGCACACATAATGTGCCAACATGAGCAGTAAGGGAAGAGAGCATTGGCCACTAGAATGTAATGGATGAAAGCCAGATTCACAGACTGACCAGACTTTTCAGTAATTAGCCCACCACAAAGAGTTGGCTGTTACTGGGAGTTTTAACAACAACCATTAGTAAATGAGCAATGCGCTTGGAATCAAAAGACCAAGACCTGAGTCCCAACACTGGTCCTTATTAGCTGTAAAACCTCAGCGTAAGTCACTTTGATCTAATCGAGACTCAGTATCTTCATCTATAAAGAATCAAGTTTGTAATCCTAAGTGCCTTCCATTTCTAACATTCTAGGATCTGTTCATTATTTTGAATTGATTTTAGCTCTTATCTTGGACTCTGAGCTTCACACTTAGGAATGAGAAATTTCACAGCATAATTATAACAACTGTTCATTGAGGGCTTATTATTATTATGTATGAGCTCTGGGGAAGGTGTTTTATGTATATATTTTCTGCTCTTTCTAACAATCCTCAATTTCCCTTTTAGTCGAAAAAACTGATCCTGAAAGATATTAAGGAATTTTCCCAAAGCCGCATTAGCTGTTAAGAAGCTGAGCTGGAACTGAAACTCAGGTTTTTAAGATTCCAACATCTATCCTTCTTCCATTTTACTACACTGCCTTCTCTTCCAGTTTCTCAAATAAGACATCTCTTTTAAAGAATCACAGGGGTGATTTGCAGGGATGGAAAACTTGAAAATGAAACATATCCTGAGAAAACAGGTAAAAATTTAGCACAAGAGATTACACACACACACACACACACACACACACACACACACCCATTGCACATATAGCTGTGCAGACCGTTTTAAGTTAATGTATCAGAATAGAGAATTTTCCCTCTAACATTGAAATCCACCACCACCACCCCAACCAGAGGGGATTGAAATATAACACAAACTGGCAAACATTGCTAATCCAATAAAATCTACTAAATGTTAGGCTTGATGAGGGACACCCTGGATATGTAGCCTCTGCCCTTGGAGAGAATAAGCCAATTCTGACACATTGTAGGGGATACAGAACAGTATAGAGGAGGAGTTTCTTTTTTTTTTTTTTTTTTTTTTAATTTTTTTTTCAACGTTTATTTATTTTTGGGACAGAGAGAGACAGAGCATGAACAGGGGAGGGGCAGAGAGAGAGGGAGACACAGAATCAGAAACAGGCTCCAGGCTCTGAGCCATCAGCCCAGAGCCCGACGCGGGGCTCGAACTCACGGACCGCGAGATCGTGACCTGGCTGAAGTCGGACGCTTAACCCACTGCGCCACCCAGGCGCCCCTAGAGGAGGAGTTTCTAAGCCAACCTAGAAATTAGGAAAAATTCCCAAGAAGATGCAATGTAAAAGTTGAATCTTGCAGAATTGGTACAGGTTATACAGAGGACATGGTTATGGGGTGGTAGGGGACAACAGAGGAATGACAGAAGGTTTCCCAGACTGAGGAAACCACATGTTCAAGACAGCAGGAGACTCAGATCATAGGTTTCATGTAGGAAGAGAACGGTTGAAGAAGAGGCTGGACAGGAGAAAATAGACCAGATCATAGAAGTCTGTAGAAGCTTAATTTTTTATTTATTTATTTATTTTTTTTTTTTATTTTTTTATTTTTGGGACAGAGAGAGACAGAGCATGAATGGGGGAGGGGCAGAGAGAGAGGGAGACACAGAATCGGAAACAGGCTCCAGGCTCCGAGCCATCAGCCCAGAGCCTGACGCGGGGCTCGAACTCACGGACCGCGAGATCGTGACCTGGCTGAAGTCGGACGCTTAACCGACTGCGCCACCCAGGCGCCCCATGTAGAAGCTTAATAAAGAGATTTGACTTTGTCCTGAAAGGAAATGAAGTGATGAAAGAACTTTAAGATGGAAAGTAGTATGGTGAGATTTTTGTGCAGAAAGTTGACCATGGCAGTAGTGTGAAGGGCCTTAGAATAAGGTAAGATACTGGACCATGTGAAATAACCATCAAGGAGACATCATTGAAACCCTCAAGAGAGATGTTCAGAGTTGACTATACAGAAAACAGAAGATGATGCATGCTATCAGAAAGCTGTTGACAAAGTGCTATAGAAGTGAGACCTATACAGTCAGACAGGGTCCCACACACAGAAAGGTCCTGAGCTTGGGTTAATGCTGTGCTGTTGACATGTTATGTTTTGTAGGCAAAGACTGTTGGGACAATGCATCATGAACATAAGTAGAGGAGATAAACACAATATGTGAGTCTGCTATTCCTTGACACTCCATTTGCGTATAGTGTTTCCAATGCCCGATAAGCACAGAATTTCAGTGGGCTCACAACGTGTAGGAGTTCAGCAAGATTCAAAGCAAATACAAGATTAGTGTGTTATGTCTATGATTAATTAAGCAGGGCCATTGAAAGCCACAAGAGGCTACTTTTTATTTGAACCAGAAATGCTTCAAACACAGAAACGCAGCAATGACATTCTAAGAAATGGGAATGACTGGGGAAGTCTACCATATTTTTTCATGAGTTCCTTCCTTGTGTCCACCTAAGCTGAAAATGATGACATAAAAGAAAAGAGAAAGAGAGGGCAACCCAACGCTCTTTTTCTTTTCAATTCAATCCTTTTCTTACCTTGGGTAAGTCAAAGGTAGTTGAGTGTTCATGAATATGTGCATATCAAGAAGTGAAATAAAACCAGTTGAATTTGTTTTGTGCCACATTTCCACTGTTTTGGTAAGAACAAAAGACATGCATATCCAAGCTCTAAAATATGAACTACATAATTGTGCTGACTCTTCATATGATTACATACTCTTCTATTTGAACTTAAAACTGGCATTGTACAATATAAGGATGAATGGTAAAATTGATGTTAATAATTTATATCATAGTTTTTCTTTACTTAGAACATTACATAGTAAATACATAACATTGTGGCAAGCCAAAAGACCATGGAAGAAAGAAAAAATTTTTATATTTAGTACCTTTAATGTCACTTCCCCCCCTTTTTTGTTTTTTGAACAAAGGGCTCTGCATTTTCATTTTGTGTATTTTATTTAATTTTTTTTCATGTTTATTTATTTTTGAGAAAGAGAGAGTGCAAGCTGTGGAAGAGCAGAGAGAGAGGGAGACACAGAATCCAAAGCAGCCTCCAGGCTCCAAGCTGTCAGCACAGAGCCCAATGTGAGACTCAAACTCATAAACCGTGAGATCATGACCTAGGCGGAAGTCAGATGCTTAACCAACTGAGCCATCCAGGCGCCCCCTGCATTTTCATTTTACACTGGGCCCTACAAATTATGTATCTGGCCCTGGCTTTGTCTAGGCAGGCAGAGAGATTTGTAAAAATGGCAAAAACCACAGGTGAATATTTCCAAGTAGAGGAAGGAACTGCGGGTACCGAACATATAGTCCAGGGACTGGATCTGGTCTCTAAAGTGTTTGCTCCAAAATGAAACATTAAGATACAGCAGTTGAAAGCATTTAGAAAGATTATAGCAATTAGGGGCTCCTGGGTGGATCAGTTGGTTGAGCATCTGACTCTTGCTTTTGGCTCAGGACATGAGCTCACAGTTTGTGGCATCAAAGTCCACATCCCGCTCTGTGCTGAGAGCGTGGAGCCTGCTTGGGATTCATTCTCTCCCTCTCTCTCTGCCCCTCTCCACATGCTCTCTCTACATTTCTCTCTCCCTCTCAAAACAAATAAAATAAACTTCAATAAAAAAATAGACTCTAGCAATTTGACAGAATAATTCTAAGTCTGTTGAATCTACCGATATAGATATTTGAGCATTTATTTGTATGCATTTGAGTTTTTACATTCATTTTCTAGAAATTCGCTTGTATTCTATTTTACAAATAGATCTAAGAGTTTGAAATTAGAACAAACAAACCCACAAAACTGCTGTCACCTCATGAATAGTTTGAGAGGCCTTAATGAAAAAACTCTTCCTTCACTACAAGTTGTAGACATTTTGTCCATAAGCTACTTTTGCTTTTAGACATATTACTCTGTCTTTGCAGAGATGTGGTCATTTCTGGAACAGATGTTTAATTCTTTCTAGAAATACTGACAGCTTCAGCAGATTGAAAATAATTGAGAATGTCCTTAGTTGATCACAACTTCCTCTCCTACTATCCTTTCCTTCCCAATATGGTCCCTCCCCACAAATCTGGTTCTATAGAACCTCCATCCTTCCCTGTCTTCCTACTCTGCCCACCCATCCTCATCTGTCTTCATTTGTGTTCCAGAAACACATGCATAGACCTTTGATTGCCCCTCTCCTTCATCCCCTACCTGGATTTTCTAAGCTTGGTGGTTTTCCAACCTGGCTACCTGTTAAAATCACTATGGAGCCCTTTTAAAAACAATTCCTGGACCTCACACTTAGTCTTTGCATATTATTGCACTGGGATAGGTCCTGGAATATAGTATTTTTTAAAACTCCCCTGGAGATTTCAGTGGACAGGCTAACCTCAGCCCTTGGGAAATTCCCTGTTCATTTCCTCTGCTTCTTTCTTTGGGCTGTGGAATGATGCTAAAGAATTCCACAATGACTAATTAATTCCATTCCCAACAAAGTAACATGACTCACGTGTGTCATGGGGGCTGCTAGCATCTCCTTTGCTTGTGGTCAATGGGCAGCGATCAGATGAAATTCTGAAGATTGCAGAGGTTAAGGACATCAATTCTGGAACCAGACTGCCCACATGATGTTGACTCTGCTGCTTACTAGCTCTGTGGCCTTGGACAAATTTCTTAGAGTCCACGTACCTCAGGTTCTCCATCTGTAAAATGGAGGTGATGATACACTTGCGATTGTAAAAAAGATTAAATAAGATAGTACTTGTAAAGCATCTTTATAACAGTGCCAGGTACAGAGTAAGCACTATACAAATCTTGTTAAAATACTAATTATCAATCAGATTTTCTAGAGGATCAACTCCAGTATACTTAGCAATCCCTATTCTGTTCAACTTTTCCAAACTCCTTAACCTTTTAAAAATTAGCTTGTCTTCATTAGTTAACCACTTCTGCTCAAGAAGCTGCTTAGTGGTCTTATTCCCTTCAGTTATGATGCTTCTTTGCAGTATTTAACACACTGACCACCTCCTCTTATTTAAAAGTCCCTCCATCGTTGACTTCCATGCTGTTACACACACCTGCTTCTCACTCGCCTCTCTCACCCTTCTCTGATTGGCTGACTAGACATTCTCCTTGGCCCACACTCCAGTGCAAGTGTTCCCTAACCATCTGAGCTGGGCTCTGATTTCCTCCCTCAATCTCTCTCCCTTGATAACCTGACTCAAGGTCTTGATTTCTCTATGTAGATGAAACGAAATTCTCTCTCCCTGCACTCCAGTCTCTATTTTCAAGGCATCACCAGCTAGGCATCACTATCATGCCATCACAAAGAGATCTCAGATTCATTATGGATAAAAGTCCAATAACTATTTTCCCTTTCTGAGTCTCCTGTGTTTCCAGGTTTTATTCAATGCATCACTTCCCTGCTAATAAAAGAGACTTGAAACTTCAATGCTAGCTAGCATGGCTTCTCCTTCCCCAGTTTTCTCCCCCTGCAACCCAGAATGAAGTCCCTCAATTCTATCTCTACAGTGTCTTTGATACCTGCTTTCTTATTTCCATCCCCACTGCCCAAACACCATTTCGGGGCTTCATCGCCTCTCAGCAGAGCTACTTCAGTGTCCTTGACTCTGCCTCTCATCTCCCCATCTCAAATTCATCTGGGACCGTGCTACCACAGAGCTCTGAGAACGTCACATTCCAAGAACCTCCAAAGATTTGCCTAAAATGTAACATATTAATCCCTTGGGCCAGTATCTGAAGTCTTCTATGATCTAGGCTCAACTGCCTCTCTAGTACCCCAACCTGGAGTCAAGCCCAGTTACTCATTCCGTGGACTGAAGTATCCTACCTCTGTGCTTTTGTCCCTCTGACCACTACCAAAACTCAATTTACCCCACTATGCTCAAATCCTACCTGTGTTTCAGTGTGGGTGCCCTGAGTGGAATTGACAAACAAGGCTAGAGGTTTGTCATTCATAAATTGAGATAGCTGTTTGGCAACTGCAGGTGGAAAGGCAGTCTTATTTACTTTTGATTTCCATGATGACAAGAGTACAGTGGTCTAGAAGGCTACTCAGCCTGGATTAATTATTTCATCGGTGCCCTAAAGCAGATGGAGAAATTGCAAGGATAAGTAATAACTTTAGATGAGAATTTATCTGTAACAGAAGCATTCAACTAGCACAAAGCAATGGTAAGAATATGTCAATAGTTGTATATATATATATATATATATATATATGTGAAAAGTATAATAATAATAATAATATGTGAACCATATATATGTATATATATAATACTATGTGAATTGTATATATATATATATATATATATACACACACTAACATAAAACACATTGTGATTGTTAATCCTGTGATTTAATAATTTAAAATAACATAAAAGGCAGAAGAACATTTGGACTTCAAATGGATGGTATTGTATTATTGGGATGAACAACATTATAGGAACAGAATACCTGAGTTGTATCTCATTCCAGCTTTGTCTTGGCTTTCCTGGATACGTTGGAACACCATGCCTCCTTTTTGAGCCTCATTTTCTCTACACAGGGAAAGCCAGGCAGCTTGAGAAGAAGCTCTACCACAAAATACAACCCTCCCTATCTCTCCTTCTATTTAACCTTACCCTCTACCACTGAAAATTTATTTCAAAGAGTATTTTTCTTTTCTTTTTCTTTTCTTTCTTTTTTTTTTGAAATAGAGAGGAGGGAGGGGGAGAGAGAGAGAGAGAGATGGGGAGAGAGAGAGAGAGAGATGGGGAGAGAGAGAGAGAGAGAGAGAGAGAGAGAGAGAGAATCTTAAGCAGGTTTCACGCCCAGTATGGAGCCCAAGGCTCCATCTGACAAGAATGAGATCATGACCTGAGGCTAAATCAAGAGTAGGACGCTGACCCGACTGAGCCACCCAGGCATCCCATAACATGTTTCTTGTGAGGGAATAAATATATATTACGATCATACAAAGCCTTTATAGTTCAGTTGCTATCTAAGATAGCTTTCTTTCTTTTTTTTTTTTAATTTTTTTTCAACGTTTATTTATTTTTGGGACAGAGAGAGACAGAGCATGAACGGGGGAGGGGCAGAGAGAGAGGGAGACACAGAATCGGAAACAGGCTCCAGGCTCTGAGCCATCAGCCCAGAGCCTGACACGGGGCTCGAACTCCCGGACCGCGAGATCGTGACCTGGCTGAAGTCGGACGCTTAACCGACTGCGCCACCCAGGCGCCCCTAAGCTAGCTTTCTTTCAAAAGGTTTAGTTTTACTTTACTAAGGACTTTTGAACTTTGTCAATCGAATGTCATCTAAATATCCCAATGGTTAAATATATGGAATAATAGGTGTAGAAACGAACAAAAGAAATGAAGACAAGATGCAAAGGGGAAAGGCTGGAAGGAAAGAGTGAATTGTGGAAATGAAGCATAACTTAAGTCATGGATCAAGCTGATACTTTGGATTTCTCATATACAAATTTGTTGTCCACAGCCCAGCCAGACCATCCTTTCTCTGCACTGTTTGTGCCCAGACGTTGCAGGGCAACAAAACATGTTCTCCCGAGTAAGGAATGAGTGATTAAAGTCTCTTTGCCAAAAGCAAAATTTATAACTTTCAAAATATCAAGTTACATCTAGTGGTTAGAACCATAAAGCTTTCATTTAAATTGCTTCTTATGAATGGATCATGATATAAGAATGTGACTTATGCTAAAGCCAGAAACGAAGAAGCAAAAATGTAGGGATAATTTGGGAATGTAAGAGTTTACTTCAGGTGTGACCTTGGAAAAGTCATTAAGCCTCCGGGCCCAAGTTTTTATAACATGGAATAACTTGGATTTCTGTGAAAACGCAATGAGCAGCTCTCAAAGCCAGCATGCGACCAGGTATTCTCCCAGCAGCCACAATATTCTCCACAACGATGACAGCTTTGTTTTTTTCATATACAGAAAGATAGACACAAATACTAGAGAACATCCAATGATTAAAGTTTTCTCGTGCATCAAATAATAATGCAAGTAGTCAGAACACACGAAAACTAAGTGTAATCATTCAATCAAGGTTTAACTAATCAGAAGCTTCCACTGCAAAGCTGCTTGAGCAGTATCTGAAACACACACACCATGGGCAGCAAACAGCCGTTTTACATTTAATTAGGCAAAGAAACTCCAGCTGAATGGGTTAAAAATTGCCACTATTTCACAGTAAGTGATTTTCTTAACCCCCAAGGGTTCAAATTACTTTGGCAGGAAAAGCAATTATGCAATTAATAGGGGAAAAATCTCCAGAGCTCTGTAATTTGCAAAGAGGTAAAGGTTCTGCTGTGGCCTGCAGGGGACAGCTGAGCTCTGAAGTCTCTCTTTCTCTCTTTCTTTCTTTCTTTCTTTCTCTTTCTTTCTTTCTTTCTTTCTCTCTCTCTTTCTCTCTCTCTCTCTCTCTTCCTTCCTTCCTTCCTTCCTCTCTCTCTCTTTCTTTCTTTCTCCCTTTCTTTCCTTTTCTTTTTAATTTTGACCACACCCGAAATAAAAACCAAGGATATTTTAAGGAGTAGGAAAGCACAACAGCTCAGATAATGTCCCTGCCAGTATATTCATTACAGGCTCATCAGAGTGGATGCCTGCAATCGGAAGATTAAATACCCATTTACCAGGATCAGAAGAGAGTTTGGTTTTATAATGTATTGTCCTCTATTCCCCGGGAGGCTGCTTTGTTTGATAAAATGCTGAGTGTGGTGTAAAAATATCCCTCTCTCTGTAATTTGCACTCCTCTCCATTTAAAGCTATTCTTGCTGCAAACGAGAATTGAAAGCTGCTAAAATTAAGTGGTGTCAGTTCTCAATGACACTTTAATGATAGAGCGCTCAGCAAATGAGATGAGAATGAATTCCAGCATCCCTGCTACAGACAGTAACCAGCCCCAAACACTGTAATGCTCCAGCGGGGCCACACTTCACCTGCTTCATTCATATTTAGTAGAACTGAAATAGGGAAACTATAATTTAAATGGCCATAAAAAGGAAGGTGAAAATAACTGATGGACATTGGTTCAAAGCAATTGGGAGTTTGAGGTTGTAAGTCTAAGATAATCTTTCTGGCTGAGCACCCTACCTCGGTACCAAGACACCTTCTGTCATGGACATAGGATATTTTATTTCAAGCGAGTGAATGTCCCATTCACCAAGAAAATCTTTTCTGATACTGTGACCAGAAGGACACAAGGCTCTAAGTCATTTTATAGAAAGTACTAGAAATAGTTAAATTATTGGCTTCACATTCTTAGTATTGTCATGTCCTGGCTCACTTGAGTGTCTGAGGCACTTTTGTGCCACCATGGCATCATTCATGAAGAATGACTCTACTCTTATTGTGGGTGAAGTAGAAGTTCTAGGACTAGGAAGGGTGCCAACCTTCCTGAGGCCCCTAATACATCAAACAACACCACACAGGGGGCCCGCTGGAAAAACACAACTGTCCTTCCAACCCAAATTCAGGCGGTCAGTATCATATTTAGAGTCATGGGAACTTACTCTTGAATGCAAGTTTACCAAAAGTTTCTTTCACGACCATACAACTCAATTCAATGCTTAATTTCAGCGTCTAAGACTATAAAAGTCACCCTAGGCAATGAAAAATACCTATGTAGAAAATAAGGTCTTCAAGGTGCTTAAAATCTACTTAAAGGGACAATCATTAAAAATCTAGATAACTATCCGTTTCAAAGTAATACCTAGACATATCTAGACCAACAAGGCACAGACTCTACAGATGGATAAAGAGAGGAAAAGACCAGTGTGAAAGGGAGAGAGGCACTTGGTTAAAAATGGCTTTCTGGAGGAGGTAATCTGGGAGAGGGCCTTGAAGAAGTTAAAAAACCTGGGTTGGTAGAGAAGGATAAGGAAGGTGTTCTGGCAAGGAAGAAGCATGGAGCAAAAAAGTATGGAGGAACTACCCTAAATGACACAGTATCATAAGGAATAGTGAAAGACAGGCTGGCTGTCTATGGTGCATATTGCACGGAAACCTTAAATGGGCGTCTGAAAAGTCGAATGTGTTCTGAAGAGTACCCTGATGTCAGATCCCTCACCACCTCACGGGTGTGTCGTAAAAACTCAGTGGGATGACACACGGGAAAGTAACCAGCATGACGATAACGATACGTGGCAGTATGGTGCCGTATCGTATACGATACGTATCTTATATGATACGTATCGTATCGTATAAGAATGTCTTGCAGAATAGGAGGCCACAGATGTAGCGGGCACAATACGTGGTACAATACGTGTTAGTATGGTGTGGTGTTATTTCTGAATAGGGGTGAGACATAATGAACACAAAGCTTCAGGAAGAGTGATCTGTGCAAGATGAACTCGAGGCAGGGAGATCTGTGACTGGTGCAGCAATCCGGCCACAGGGTGACTCACACACCTCACCACTGAGAATATAGACCATATGTCACTGGATTTCAAAAAAGCTACCATCTGCCACTGCTGCAGTCTGATGGACCTCTGCCGCCCGTATGATGCTGGCCAGGGACCTTCTGGACAATGTATCCTACTGTAAAATGTAGTTCACACATGTTTCTTAGAATTACAGTCTGGTTTCAGAAACGGGCCGATGTGACACGCAGGAAACTGAGGAAAACAGCGAGGCTGTTGACTGCTCTTTCATGCCAAGGATTCATTAACAATCTTCCAGAGAGCACTGGAATTCCTTCTGGCCGGGTGCCAACAGTGTTGGTGAAAAATGCTTCAAAGTTTTTAAATGAATCCCTATTTTTGCCATCATAATGGAAAACATTGAAACAATCTATTTCTACCTCTCCTGAGCGCATTAGTGGTCTGACAGTATAGCAAGGTTAACTGCCATGATGCTAGCTAGCCTGCCCTGAGCGCTCAAATTCTTGCATATCCATCTACCAGCTTGGCAGGGAAGGCCGACAATGCGTTACGCTCTTATGGTAGCTAAAGGTGCTGGCAATATGCGTGATGCCAGCCAACACGCCTATGATCTTTTACCTTAAACATAATTGGTAAACAAAGTGGTTACGAGTTCTTAACTTCAGAACGCAAGGGACACCTAAGTGAATTGCTTTATTTGTCTTTGTTGAATTGTCAACAGTTTGGGTTTCTTCTGAACCCATGGCAACTTCTTATCAACTTCACTGAGGGATGACTTACGTATTATAAAGTACACTTTATGCGTACAATTCATTTTAAGTATACACCGAAAGTACATTAACATTAAGAAGCTCGAAAGAAGAGGAGAAACTAGCAAAGAAAAAGCAATGATCGGTGACGGAGGAGGAAAGCTAGGGGATGTGGTGCCCTGGAAACCAAGTCAAGAAAGCACATCAAAGAAAAGAGATGGATCCATGATGCCAAATGCTGATCCTCCAAGTAAAATGAAGAGCATCCACGATGGGCTTTCCAAAGGGCCTTATTAGTGGCCTTTCTATCAGATAGAAAGGTAGAAGAGATATAGATTCAAGTAGGTATAACAGAGAATGGGAGAACACTAACTGGAGACAGCAGATACAGACAACTTTTTCTAGGAGTTTTGTTGGGAAAGAATGGCTTAGTATTTGGTGAGAAAATGGCGTAGATCGTCTTTTTTTTCATGCCAGTCATCTTTCTATCTGAAGCACTTGAAGGACTGGTATGGATTGATCAAAGTGAATGCATATGACATCTAAATTGTACAGATTACAGTACTTACTGTGCAGAGAGCATCAAACACATGACGACTGACTGGAGGGAAATATGGCTGGCTGGAGGTCTCATTGGTCAGGACTCCTTCGGTTACAAGTAACAGAACCCTTCTGGAACCAACATAAGCCAAAAGACGTTTACTATACGAATATAAGAATGTCTTGCAGAATACCAGGCCACAGATGTAGCGGGAACAAGCTGGAACTAGGCATGGACACCTATAGTACTCATTCTTCATCTACATCTCTGCTCCTCTCTATACATCTGGCCCTTTCTTTTCTGTTTGAAGGCCAGTTTCCTCTGCACCTTCCAGTTAAGTGCTGGAGCACACCTCCATCAGTAACCTCCCCAGGCTACCTATCATTGGCCCACTCTCCAAACCAAATTCCTTCATTAACCCAACCATGTCAAGGGCCCATTTCTGAACCAAACATCTGAAGTCACGGGGATTGTCTCACATTGTAAAGCTACAGCTGAAAAGAATCATTCCTGTGGACTGAATGGGCAATTCCTGGATTATGTAGGGGCCGAGCCTGGGTAGACAACACAAAATGTAAGCACTATGCAGATTAAGAAATCTCCTCAGTACAACAATGACTTTACTGGAACATTTATCTTCCTAATTGTGATTTACCTAGGCTTAGAATAAAAAAGACTTATATGTGATTATGATTACATTGAAACAGGATATATATGGCTAGATAAATGAGGAAGTCTTAGTGGTTACCTGCAGATATGCCCAATCACAGATTTTCCAGATGAAGATATTGAGCTACTAAGAACTAGAGTGACATGTGCAAGACCTTTTACCTGGTTATCAGAAGAGCAAGAACTTTTTCACCTACACTAATCCTACCATCTGCACAAACACTGCTTAGTATGAAAACTTCCTTAAAAACTCATGATATTATTATACATAACTAAGATATATCTGGAAGGAGCACTCTTTGGGGCGCTTGTGTGGCTCAGTTGGCTGAGTGTCCAACTCCTGATTTTGGCTCAGGTTATGATCTCACAGTTCGTGGGATTGAGTCCCACCTTGGGCTCCACACTGCCAGAGTTGGGATTCTCTCCCTCTGTCTCTGCCCCTCCCATGCTTATGTATGTGTGTTTGCACTCACTTGTATGTTCTCTCTCTCTCTCTCTCTCTCTCTCTCTCAAAACAAATAAGTAAACATTTTTAAAAAAAGAAAGCTCTCTTCATCTTTAAAGATGAACTGATGTAAATCGTAATTGTGTGGATTGAAATTTAAAAATATATATGCCTTTCAGTTTACTTCGCTTAGAAAACAACAATCTATTTAATTGATAGCTATAGCAGCACTTTTATAAATGTGAGAAAACTAACCTTGAATTAAATTCACATGACAAGAGAAGAGGAGGGCTGGAATAATGCCCCATGGCAGCTGGGAGCCTTCTAGACACATCCACAAGAGCAGAGAGACAGCTTATCACCCGCGCCCCACTTCCCCTCAGTTCCAGCATGTCCTCCAAGTGGTAGGGCATCCCTTCAGAAAGTGTTAGGAGACAAAGCAAGAATATTCTCTTTTGAGCGTGACACAAAAAGTGTCTTAGGAGCCTAGTTAGCAGAGACTCATCTTTTCCTGTATCTTCTTCACATCTTATTAGATTTAGGATACTGCCATCCTACTCACCTAGGAGATTTCAAATGTCGTTTTGATAGCTAATGCCACAGGTAAAATGTTAAGCTGTGGACATTTTAGAATAAAAAAGTAGACCAATTTCTCTAAAAATGACGCTAGAAGGGTGTCAGGATTTCATTAAAGTTTATCTTGACTTCCAAGTCAGCTTTATCAACTCTTCATAACTGACCTGGTATTTTAATCTTGCCCTACCTCGGTTTTCTCTTTCAAACAAAAAGCTAACAATAGTTACTTGATGGAGTTGTTTCTGAAATTAAGTTAGGTAATGTACACAAAGTTCCCAGTGACCAACTCCTGCCAAAATAGAACAGAACAAAATGAAAAAAAAATGTTCTGTTGTCTACCCTCAATCCTTATAACCTCACAAAAGCCCTGGACATACAGATCCTGTACGGCTGGGGCAGGGAGAGGTCAGAGGTGATCTTAGTTTAAAAGGATGTTGAAGAGGTGCATGAAGACAATAACATGCAGCCCATGAGAGGAATTTTACCTTTAACCTAAAAAAACTTTGAAGCATTAAAGGTTTTAAGCAATGGAATGGCATATTCAGTTTCACATTTGATAAACCTAACTTTGACTTCTGTGTGGGAAATAACGTGAATAGGGACTGGACTAAGCATTGGGTAGGCTAATTAGTAGGCTATATGATAAAAAGTTTATGATTTTTTAATATTTTTTTTTAATTTTAGGGATAGAGAGAGCATATACACAATCAAGGGAGAGGAGCAGAAGGAGAGAGAGAGAATATTAAGCAGGCTCCGTACTCAGCACAGAGCCTAATGAGGGGCTCAATCCCACAAGTCTGGGATCATGACCTGAGCCAAAATCAAGAGTTGGGCACTCAACCAACTGAACCACCCAGGTGCCCCGTATGATAAAAATAATTAAGATAATGGGGATTGTAGATACTGAAAAGTGTTTATATTAAAAATATATCCAGGAGATTCTATTTTGGCCAAGATAAGTAACTAGTATCAGACAGTCCTTTTGCAGTTAGAAAATATAAACCTGGACAAAATATATGATGCCACTCTTTTTAGGTATTAAACAAACAGAACTTGTGGGAAGGGTAACTCATGAAGCAAGCCTCATAAATGGCCTAGATCTCTGACTGGGGGCAAGTTCCCCACTGTTAGTGCAGGAGGCAGAGCTTAAACAGAACAGCAATTACACTGAACTGAGGAGACAAAGATCAGAATTTGAGGCTGCTGAAGTTGTCGGAGTTTGTAGGACAGGGTACCTGAAAAGAGGAAGTTTTGCCGAGATCAATGTAGCCGATGCCACTGAACTGTTATGTGTGTTTTACCATAACAAAAAAAAACATTATTTCTTTTTTTGAAAAGGGGAGGGGAGTTGTGCAAGGGTTGGGGGAAAGTCACTAAAAGTCTGCATTGGGAGTTCACCATGAGTCCTTAATTCAAGGCGAAGCTGTACATGAATAGGGAAAGACTTGCAAGACCTAGCAGGAAGTGACCTAGCAGAGAGTCCTGTGGGACTGAGAGCCAAATGGTGATCTCCGAGTCAGTGCTGGGAGACAGTTGAGGTTCAGTTCAACCAGAGAAGAGAGACCTAACAAACTTCTCAGCATTTAGTTAAGAACTCTCAAGAGTCACAACTTTTAAATAGCAATATTGCTACACCCAAGGACTAAAGTTGAAACCAGAAGAAATTCACTCCAATAAAATTATAAAATGAATATTGACAGGTTCAAATGGCATTGCCAGTAATTTGTCTTCCAGAACAAAACTGAACAGCAATTAAATGAGCTGACATTACATGGAATCTCTACAACATGTCATCCAAAATGTCTAGCATATAATTTTGAAAATTCTAGATATGCAGGAAAATATGGCCCACGATCAAGAATAAAAGCAGTGAATGGAGGCAGAATCTGAGATGTATCAAGTATTGGAATTAGCAGTCAAGAACCTTAAAAGAGTTATTATAAATATGTTATGTTCTAAGGCTTAAAGGAAAAGATAGTTATAGTGAATGAAGAACTAGCAATCTTCACTGTAGACATGGAAACTATGAAAAGAGAATCACATGGAAAAATCTAGAAATGGAAAATAGAGAATCTAAAGTTGAGTAAAAAATAAAACAAAATACCTAAAGGATTTAGCATAAATTAAAGCAAAAGAGTCAGTATACTTGAAAAAAAGATCAATAGATATTATCTGATCTGAAGAACACAGAGGAAAAAAGTCTAAGAAAACTGCGGAAGAACAGTCTCAGTTACCTGTGGGATAGTATGTAGAAGTCCAACATTCATTTTGAGTCCCGGAAGGAAAGGGGAAATGAAGCAAGAAAAAAAAAACTTTAAAGAAAAGTGGCTAAAAATGTCCAAAATGTTTAGGATAATACAAAGAGAACCACATAGGCACATTCAGTCAAACTGCTAAAACCCTAAGATATAAAAAAACTGACATGAGCTTGTACTTTAAGAAGCGAGAAAAAGAAGAGTAAATTAAACTCAAAATATGTAGAAGTAAGGAAATAAAGATATCAGATGTCAATTAATTAAGAAATAAAGAGAACATTTACAAGGAAAAAACTTGTTCTTTTTAAAGATTAACAAATTGACACATTACTAATATCAGGAATGAAGGATATCCTACAGACATTTAAAGAATAAAAAAAAGTTATGAATAATTCATTTAACAACTTAGTTACAGTACACAAATTCCTTTGAAAATGTAACTGGCCAAAATTAACACAAGAAGAAATAGAAAATTCAAATTGCCCTGTATCTATTCAATTGTTTAATTCATCCTCAAAATGTGACATCACATCATGGCAGTGTGATCATTCCTTTTTTCTAGAGCAGAAACACAATACATAAAAAAGTGGAGACTGAGAAAATAACCATGGAATATCACCAAATTACAAAGGTAGGCATAAACAAAAGAAAAAATGGAGAAACAATGGACAGAAATAAAATGATTAGAAGGTAGAAGATAAAATGGCAGCACTACATCCTTACATATTAATAATTACCCTAAAATTAAGTGAATACAACTCCCCATTCAACTCCCCACAGCACCTGCATGGATTAAAACAAACAAACAAACAAACAAACAAAAACAAACAAAAAAAACAAGATCCTATGTGATGACCACAGAAGCTTCATCTTAGCTCTAAAGACACGCATAGACTCAAAGTGGAAGGATAGAAGATGATATTCCAAATAAACATAATCCAAAAGAAGGCTGGCATAGCCGTATTTATATCAGACAAAATATACTTCAAGAAGAGACAAAGAAGATTATTATATAATGATAAAGGGATCAACTTATCAAAAAGATACAACAATCCTGGGGTGCCTGTGTGGCTCAGTTGGTTGAGCGTCCAACTTCAGCTCAGGTCATGATCTCACGGTTTGTGAGTTCAAGCCCCGCATCGGGTTCTGTGCTGACAACACAGAACCTGGAGCCTGCTTCAGAGTCTGTGTCTCCCTCTCTCTCTGCCCCTCCCCCACTTATGCTCTGTCTCTGTGTGTGTGTGTCAAAAATAAACAAACATTAAAAAATTTTAAAAAATTAAAAAAAACAAAGATACAACAATCCTAAATACATGTGGTCCCTACACTCAAGCACTGAAAAAATAGTAAGCAAATACTAACAGACCTTAAGGGAGAAATAGACAACAATAAAATAATTTTAGGGGACATCAGTATCCCACTATCAGCAATGGATAGATTGTCCAGATATTTCTGTCAACAAGAAAATGTTGGGATTGAAAGGCACTTTATAACAAATAGACCTAAGAGATATATATAGAACATTCCATCCAACAGCATCAAAATACACATTCTTCTCAACTGCATATGGAACATTCTCTAGGATAGATGATATGATAGACCACAAAACAAACCTTAGCAAATTTAAAAAATCAAATCTCTTCTTTAACCAAGGTGGTATGAGACTAGAAATCAATAAGAAGCAAATACAATATCTACAGGGGGACCTGGGTGGTTAAGTAAGTTAAGTATCAGGCTCTTGGTTTTGGCTCAGGTCATGATTGCCCAGTTCGTGAGTTCAAATTCTGAGTCAGGCTCTGTATTGAGAGCATGGAGCCTGCTTGGAATTCTCTCTCTTTCTCCCTCTTTGCCCCTCCACTGCTAATGCTCTCTCTCTCTCTCTCTTTCTCAAAATAAATAAATTAATTTAGAAAAAAAAGAAATGTGCTATTTAGTTTGCACATATTTGTAGATCTTTTTTAAGTTTATTTATTTATTTTGAGACAGAGAGAAAGAGAGCAGGAACAGGGGAAGGGCAGAGAGAGAGGGAGAGAGAGAAAGAATCTCAAGCAGGCTCTGCACTGTCAGCTATAAGCCTGGTGCCAGGCTCAATCTCACAAACCATGAGATCATGATCTGAGCCAAAATCAAGAGTTGGACACTTAATGGACTGAGGCAGCCAGACACCCCTAAACAGCACATTTCTAAACAACCAATGGGTCAAAGGAGAAATCAAAAGGGAAATAAAAATTCTCTTGAAACAAATGACAATTGAAATACAACATATAAAATATTGTGGGATGCAGCTAAAACAGTTCTAAGAGGAAAGTTTCTAGCAATAAACACATTTATTAAGAGGTTAGAAAGATCTCAAATAAGGAACCTAACTTTACACCTCAAGCAACTAGAAGAAGAACACAATAAGCCCAAAGTTAGCAGAAGGAAAAAAATAAGAAAAGAGGATATCCTCCCATTTGGGACAACATGGATAGACCTTATGCACATTATGCTAAGCAAGACTACAGGAAGGCAAGCACTATATGAGATCACTTATATGTGGAATCATAAAAAGTTAAAACAATGGGAAGACAGACTAAAATGAGTTGCCGGGGGATGGGGAGGAGTGGATAACAGGGATGGTGTTTAAGTTGTTTAAACTTGTAACGAGTAGTAAATAAGCTATAGAGACCTAATACACAATATAATGCATATAGACAATAATATTGTACTATAGTAATGTAATGTGACAAATATCACTATGTTGGCAATCATATTACAGTCCATAAGTGTATCAAAGTAACATACCAAAGGGAACCTGGGTGGCTCAGTCAGTTAAGCGTCTGACTTCGGCTTAGCTCATGATCTCATGAACCCATTTGTGGGTTCAAGCCCTGCAGCGGGGCCTGTGCTGACCACTTGGAGCCTGGAGCCTACTTCAGATTCTATGTTTCTCTCTCTCTGCTCCTCCCCCACTCAGACTCTTTCTCCCTCTCTCTCAAAAATAAATAAACATTAAACAAAAGTAATATACTATATACTTTAAACTTACACAAAGTTACATGCCAAATTTATAAAAAAAAAAAAAAAAAAACACTTTTCACAAAGAAAACTCAAGGTCCAGACAGTTTCATTAGTGAATTCTATCAAATATTTTAGAAGGAATTAATAACAATTCTGAGCAAATTCTTTTAGAAATTAGAAGAAAAAAGTGAACATGTCCCAGTTCATGATGAGGCCAGTATAACCCTAATACCAAAACCCTAATAAAGATATTTCAAGAAAATCAAATTACAACTCAATACCCCCCATGAATGTCAATCCAAAAAAGAACAAGCTGCTGATATATGCAAACCTATAAAAGCTCAAAAACATCATGTTGTAGGGGCGCCTGGGTGGCACAGTCGGTTAAGCGTCCGACTTCAGCCAGGTCACGATCTCGTGGTCCGTGAGTTCGAGCCCCGCGTCAGGCTCTGGGCTGATGGCTCGGAGCCTGGAGCCTGTTTCCGATTCTGTGTCTCCCTCTCTCTCTGCCCCTCCCCTGTTCATGCTCTGTCTCTCTCTGTCCCAAAAATAAAATAAACGTTGAAAAAAAAAATTAAAAAAAAAAAAAAACATCATGTTGTAGGGAAAAGAGTAGACAAAAAATGCATATTATTTAATTCCTTTAGTAATAAGTCCAGGAAAAGACAAAATAAATCTAAAAGTGAGAGAAATTAGAACTGTGGTTTCTTATGGGGTGGGAAAAAGAAATAGAGATTGGCCAGGAAGAGGTATGAGGAAACTTTCTGGACTGAGGTAATGATTATACAGATACATAGGTGTAAAGGTATATAATGAGAGATAATTAGATAGAAGATAGATAGATAGATAGATAGATAGATAGATGATAGATAAATAGATGATAGATATATAGTGAATAAAAATTCACCAATCATATATTTAGGATCTGTGCATTCCTCTTTATGTATATTTGACCTCAGTTTAAAGATATGGATATGTGGGCAAAATGATCAGAATTTCATGGCCAATTTCATATGGCATGTGAGAAGAGAAATGCAGTTATGATGGAATAGAGATATTCAAGAAGAATAATGATATTTGAAGAAGCATTTTTCATGCTTTAAAACTGCTTAAATTTCTCTAGCTGGCACTGTGTAGACAACAGAAGAGAGATAGGACCGAATAAGATATGGTCTTAAAGGAACTTAAAAACTCTAATGAAGTCAGAAACATAGAGTTCTGACATAGGCAACTGTAATTCATTTGTCCTGTAATTGAAATATAACAAAATTCTACAGGAAATGAAATAGGTTGTTGATATCCTGTGATGCCAAGTATATTATTCTGGAAGCTTGCTGAAGTCCATCCACAATGGATTGCTCTTGCTTTTCAACTGCATATACTGGAAGGGGTTTTTTTGTTTTGTTTTGTTTTGTTTTTTGGCAAATAAGGACATGTACATGGAAAAATGATCATTGCCAAAGAAGGGGACACTAAAAGAACAAAGGGATGAAAATAGCATGGGAAAGCATCGCTTTATAATTCTACTACATATTGATGGATAGAACTGGCATTTTTCAAGCTCTGTCACAACTGCATTATAAAGCCGTCACTGCACAGGATATTGATGAATACTCTCAAACATGCAAATAGCAGGAGAGATCATTTTTCACAAAGTTTTGGGTAATGAGAAGGACTTGAGTCCCAGGGGGAAAGGAAAGGGAAAGGTCAGCCTTGCACTCATTCAGAAGGAAGCTGTATCATCGTACTGGGCTTTGGACGTTAGGGTGAGTTCCAGAAACTCTGCCGGTATCCTATTTAGTGTGGGATGGGGATCCACAGTAGTTAATTGGAGAACATGCATACTCTAGTTTAAAGAAAATTAACAATTTTATTCCATAAAAATCTATTGATGAGGTGAATTAGCTTAAACACATTTGCATTCATGATAGCTTGTAGTTTTCTTCAAAAAAAAAAAAAAAGCATGTAGTTCAGGAATGGCATATTTAGCATCCCATCAATATTGGTAAAGATATAAGGGGACGATATCCTTTATTGGCCATTTTTATGTATGTAAAATTAAGGTAAAATACATTATTAATTTTTAAGAATGTAAATCAAGTCAATGAACTTATTTTGATACACCAAAATATTATTCTTTTTAAGTTTTAGAAATTGTTTTAGAATAGTATACCCTGAAGCAGAAAATAAGATACATACACATACATATGTATGTATTTCTCTACCATTATAAATAATGCTGTTTAAAATTTCTCTTTATCTCTCCAAGTTTTTCTTGAGTTAATTTGGATTTTAGATGTGGAATTTAATAATTAATTTTATGACCTATATATACATCCCTCAGGAATTATTATGATATTTGCATTGTTTCATGACTGCTGACAACCAATGTGGATATAACCCCATGCAGATATGCAGTGTACTGGCACTGGATTAATTACACATTTAATGGTTCCATTGCTTGACACTGGTGGGTTTTTTTAAATTTTCTTTTAATGTTTATTTATTTTTGAGAGACAGAGAAACAGAGCATGAGTGGGGGAGGAGCAGAGAGAGAGGGAGACACAGAATCCACTGCATGCTCCAGGTTCCAAGCTGTCAGCACAGAACCCAATGTAGGGCTCAAACTCATGAACTGTGAGATCATGACCTGAGCTGAAGTCAGACACTTAACCGACTGAGCCACTCAGACACCCCTCGACACTGTTTTTTTTTTTCTTTTTTAACCTAAGCCTTCCCTATTCTTAAATTCCTTTTTATGACTCATTTCTCAATCTTCTACACTTTTCCTTCGAGAGAATTTTTTTCCAGAAAAATTTGAGAATGATCTATCTTTATTTGGTTCTTTCATGTCTGAGGATCTGAAAAATGGGTAGGATATAGAATTCTTGAGTGAAGATTTTCATCATCAAAATTCTGGGAAGTGTATTCCAAGGGTTTCTGGTTAATTTAGTATAAGGAGAAATCTGATATCAAGGGGAGTTTTTTTTTCTTTTGCATGAAATCTATTTTAATGATTTTTGTATTTATTTTTCTTTCCTGAACTTGCATAGATGTGTTTTTCTTTATCCTTTGAATACAAACCTCTCACCAGCTAACAAAAATATAGCTCTTTTTTGCTGCTTTCCTCTAATCCTTAGAACTTTCAAGAAAATTTATTCATTTATTCAACAAGTATTTATTGAGAAGTTTTATGTCCAATCAGTATTCTAAACTCTAAAGACACAATAAGGAAGAGATAAGACAAAAGTTCTTGCCTTCGTGGAACTTACATTCTAGTGGGAGAGAAATGAAGGCAATAAACAAGTATTAGATTGTGCTACATGAAATTAACGTTTTTGTAGGTCCAAAAATGGCGTAATGCCAGCTACTGCCTGTGGCTTGACCTATTATTATTATTGTTTTAATTAATTTTGAGAGAGAAAGAGAGAGAACAAGCAGGGGAGGGGCTGAGAGAGAGGGAGACCGAGAATCCTAAGGAGGCTCCGTGCTGTCAGCACAGAGTCCGGCATGGGGCTCCATCTCAAGAAACCTTGAGATCCTGACAGCCAAAATCAAGAGTCAGATGCTGAGCTGACTGAGCCACCCAGGAGCCCCAGGGCTTGACCTATTAAATGAATGGTAGATAAGATGGTGCTAAGTGCTGACGTTAAGTAAGTTAAGTAACCGGGGTGAGGGACCTGGGAGAAAAGGTGGTCATAGTATTCTGTTGTTAACGGCTCTCTGTATTCTGATGATGCACATCAAACCCAAGACGTGATTAACACGCCTTTCCCTGCCCTGACTGCTGCCTAATGTTTTCAGCCTCATCTCAAATCACTCTCCACTTCTGCTCCGGCCATACTAGCCAAACTACTCTGCCTCAACTACATCTATTTTTCTTCTCCTGATCAGACATCTCCTGGACAATTGTTTAGTTCTCCCCTAGAATTTTTTCTGATTTCAGATCCTGCTCTAATCATGTGCCCCAGTTAGTTCTACTTAGACACCTAGATGCTTCCCCCACGCCTGAATTATACTTTGAAAATCAGCTCACAACCGCAGTTCCTCCAGTTCTAAGACTCATTCTTCTTGGGTTTTGTTCTTCAGGTAATTAACACGTGCTCTAATCGTTCTCAGTTTCGACTGCAGATTTTATTCATTTTGAATTTTTTTTTTTTTAATGTCAATTTCTGGTCCCATCCGGATTAAATCAGAATGCCCAGAAGCAGAATGCCACTACCAATGTGGCTTAAATACTACCTCAGGTGATGTTCATTTGCTTAAACCTTTGAGGAATTTTAAAAAATTCAAATATCCGAGCCCTACCCCCTAGAGATCTGATTGTATTAGTTCTCGTGTCCAGCCTGGGCACTGAGATGTCTTAATGTTCCCTAGGTGATTCTACTATGCAGTCAAAGTGACAACAGCTGGTTGGAGCAAAATTGTTGCAGCTAAACCTGTATCGGGAGCTGGGAGAATGTGAAGAAAAAATATATGAGGATTTGGTAGAAGGGAGGATGGAGGGAAAGAATTGAAATACAGATGGAGAAAATTACTATAATAAAAATAGTTAAGTGGAAAACATGTAGTGAGTGTGATGTGCTTTTCTATGCACCTTGCATATTTTCACTCATTTATCCCCCCACAATAATGCCGTTCTGTTCTATAATTTTGACAAGACTAAGATCAAATATATCAAGTATCTTTCTGGAGATCACACAGCTAAGTAACTGGCACGAGTCAAGATTCAAACCCACCTTGGCTCCAGAAACCCACCTTCCCCGTCAGTAGTCTAGACTACTTTGCCTATAAGTGTCCCACAATACCTCCAAGGCTGTTTTTACATAGCACTAAAAACATTATTTTATTGAAGTTGACTTGCATTAAATTAAGATGGGAACAAAACTGCATTTATAATTACCTATCTGTATATTGTTTGTATCCAAGATTACCCAGTAGCACGGTAGATCTCCATGTTTAACCTAAAGAGGATTCTGAAAATGTTATCAAATCCAGAAGCAACCTTTATTATAATCCAAGGCTGTGTTTTCCAAAGGTGCCCTTGAAGACAGTAAAAGGGGTCCATGAGATATTTTCAGTATTTTTATTCTAGTGGAATTTGTATATCTACCTGGCTCGTTCTGAGGCAGCACAGGCCAGTTAAGACATCAAACTTGCTTTTGGCTGGAATTTAGAATTTAAAATACTAAATCTGGTATCTCTGCTAATCTGAACTCTGGTTACCAAATGTAAGCACATTCACTTATTTAAAAATGGGAAAATGACTTAGTTATTATTGGCTGGTTCAGGAGACACAATCTTTGTTTTTCATTAATTTATTTAAATTCAAGTTAGTTAACATACAGTGCAGTACTGGTTTAATGAGTAGAACCCAGTGATTCATCACTTATATATATATATATATAAAGCACCCAGTGCTCATCCCAACAAGTGCTCTCCTTAATGCCTGTCACCCATTTAGCCCATCCCCCCACCCCTGCAGCAACATCAGGAGACACAATCTTACAACACTGAGTGCACAGAGGAAAAAAAGAGAATCTTTGAAAAGGGTAGATAGCAACGATAAATATTTTTTTTACTAAGGAGAGAGTATGACAGTGGGAAAGCTATTCACAACTTTGTTTCTCTTATTTTTAGCTAGTTATTTATATTTTTTTTCCATTTCCACATTAGTGATATTATAGAAGAGTTAGCAAAAATGGTCTTTAAGGAATTTCTAGGATATTTTCATTATATAGAACAGAAAACAGAGCTCCATCTTGCGAGAAAGAAATGTGATGGCTCATGTCGAAGTTCAGGGTAATGCAGCTATGGCTGGGTCTGGGCTATACATACACCACATGCTCTTTCATCTTCTCAAATTTGCTATCTTCTTATTTTGGGATCACTCTCAGGCAGGTTTCCCATGGGATGGGCAAGAGCTTCACTAACCACACTCAGGCCAATTGCTAGGGAAGAAAAGAGAGCAATTGTTCCCTATGTGCTCCCATGAAAGATTCCAGGACAGTATGGATAGGGCATGCCTGAGTCATAAACCTGCTTTCAGAACCAGGGAAGTAGAGTCAGCCCTACTTGATTGAAGGAGAGGCATTCTCCCAAAGAGATGCAGGCAGGCCAAAAGGATATGTCTATTAAAAGGAAGAAACTGTGGTTATACTAGATGATTTTAAAAGATCTGAAATATCAAGGTTAATCTAACCCTTTCCATCAACATTATATTCTGTAAAAATGTTCCTGTTGGCCAGAATCATACAGAAGTTCAAGTGGGAGGAAATTATAATTCAACCATAAAGTTTTGTACTCCTTTTTAATTTTTTTTTTTTCACTGTTTATTTATTTTTGAGAGAGATAGAGACAGAGTGTGAGCAGGGGAGGGGTAGAGAGGGAGACACAGAAACTGAAGCAGGCCCCAGGCTCTGAGCTATCAGCACAGAGCCCGATGCAGGGCTCGACCGCACCAACTGCAAGATCATGACCCGAGCCAAAGTCAGATGCTTAACCGACTGAGCCACCCTGGCACCCTAAAGTTTTGTACTTCTTGAGTCATAGTATTCAGCTAATTCCAAATATATTTTTTCAGGTCTTTAATTTTAGGAAATGTATTCTATTTTTTTTTTAAGTCCTTAAAGTTTGAGAACTGCTTTTGCATTTCATATTATGAGCTAGACATTTATTGTTCTTGTAAAACAGGGAATAAACTTTGAGATTCAAATTTGACCTGTACTGGATCACTCTAACTCACGTATATGAAGACATACAAACTATTGCTTAACAACCAGGATATTCAATCATTTTCAGCTGGGTTTAAGACAAGGTAGGTTGAATCTCTCTTAATACCAGAGTGAGCTTTTACGAGAAAAGGCCAGGAACCATGTTGGATTTTGTGTTTCAGCAAGCCAATTGAAAAAATAGAGATTCAAACCCCACAGTGAGAGTTTTTCAATACTTCTCATTCTTCTGATTTTCTTGAAAACAAGTCTCCCCTGTTTGTTGGGTGTCTTTAACCTTCATACTGTCCTTTCTTCAACAGCCCTGCTCCTTTAGAAGATACATGTTGACTTAGAGAAATCTAATTTGTGTTTTGTTAATGTGTGCTGTCTCCACTTGCTATATTACATTAAATGAGAAATAGAGTTACCAAAAAATCATCTTACTTGAAATCATTCATAAGCTATCAACAAGGGAATCCATATGCCAATTTCCTTTTTGCTTTATAACCAGCCACAGCACCAACTTGACCTTTACCTAAACAGGACTATAATTGCAGTTAAGATTATATAATTTACAATAACAACAAAAAATTACTTTGGAGGAACTGCTACTGGGCACAAATGTCTCGCAGCCATTAAGTGTATCATTCATCTTGAGAAGAAAATTATTCTTATCCACATCGACATTTTTAACATAAACTGTAGTACTCTCTGTTGGCACCTTTTTACGTACCCATTAATCTCAATAGTAAAGCCTCGGTCTCACCCACCTAGTCTCTGAAGTTTGGATGTCACTACTGTGTACAATAAAAATTGTATATTCATGAACTCCATTTGTTTTATGTCCTTCTCTCTGTCAAAGCCTCCCAAGCAGCATATGCTTTGCTCTGTGGAGAATAAAATCAAATTTGTCTGTCTTGTCATATTGTCATCAAAGTGATAGTATCACAATTAGATTAACATTTTGTGAAGGAGCTGAGGGAGGGAAATGAAATAGGAGCACATTATAATAAAATCCCCTTAACCCTTTCAGTCACAAATCCCTTTTTCTCTAACACCCGGAGGCAAAGAAGGCAATCAGACTCTAAAATAAGTGACACTGTGAAATTATTATGATCTATGTTGGAATCAAATAGGTCAGTTACTAGGCCTGCAAGGTACATTTTCATTTGAAAGGACCATTAAGATTTTGTGACAACAACAATCTTAAGAAGTAACACACTTCCTGGGGTTCTTTAAACGAACCAGTTTGGGATTAGGTCAGCAAAAATTGGCCAGAGTGGTTGGGGGCACTATTTGACCCTTCATACATTATCGCTCATTGAAGTCTTAGGTCCCAATTAAAAAAAAAAAAAAAAATCTCACATCCTGTAATGGCTAGGCCCTAGGAAATTTATTGAGTTAAAATTTCTGTGTATATCGTTGAAATAGTATTTTTATTATTCTGCCACCTTAAAAACCAAACCAAACAAAAAAACTATGAGTTTCGAACAGAAAATTTTATGAGCCAGAAGTGAGGCGTGAATTAAGAATGGACCGAAATCGGATAATCATTCTAATGTCAGTTATTCTTCTGATAAGTTTTTCCTCTTTTCCATTGTGTGAAGAACAAAAGAACTCATGCATGCCCGGAAAACATTAGTCAAAATGGAACCCACATCCAGTTTTTGCGTTTGCAGAGAAAATTTTGAACTACCTTCACACAAGACTGCCTTCACTAAGGCTACCCAGAAGGACAGGAGAAGTCCTTGTCCCACTGCCCAGAAGGGTGTTGGGTGAGAGCTTTCCAGTCCTTGGAGCTGCCAGGGACCTCCTGGCCTGCGCTGATGTGGGAGCATGGTGACCTCCTCATGACCTTTTTCCAGAAAGAAGGCATATTTGGAGAGTTAAGAGTCACAGGTCTTAAAGTGCAGTCACATCCCACTCAGCCCCTTACATAACCTTTCCCCATCCATTTTGCATTTAACTTTTCAACATCAGTCTTCAACAAGCAGCCTAGCACTAAATCATGTATAATATGGTATTGTTTTCTAGTTAGTTCATATCAATTCATCTTGCCCACCTCTCCACCATCATTTCTTACCTTTTCCCAGACAACTCTAATGGTCACACTGGCTGTTTTCCCTGTCTCAACGGTTACCTCTGTCACACACCTCTGCCCCTTTACACATACACCTCACTCTTCTTAAGATGTCCTCCCCTTCACGGTGGTTCACATGTCTTGAAGACTAGCTCAAGTGTCACGTCCTTAAGGAAACCTCACAGGAACCCTGCCTCTGGACTTTCATGGTCCCTGTTATAATTTCCTCAAAAATTTATGATGATTATTTATATTTCCTTAGACTATAAGAAATCCAAAACAATAATTTACATTCATTTCTTGATCTCTAGTATATAGGTCATTGGCCGACTCATAAAAGTACTCATAAAGAAAAAAAGAAGGAAGAAGGAAGGAAAGAAGGAAGGTAGGAAAGAAGGAAGAAAGAAAGAACTTATGAATACTAAAACATTTATGAAAGACAGTGATGATCTCTAGTATGGTAGATATTCACAGAGGAAGAGTCATACATAATGAAAATGTGTTTCAGGTTTCGATTGGGGTTATTTACTCATATCAGGAGAATATATTGTGCACCTTGATTTGAGCAACATACGTAACAAGAACTCTTATTTTATTTTTGTGAGAAGGAGTCGGACTGAATGCTACTCCGACCAAATGGATTCGTCACTGGTGAAATAAGCAAACTCAAATAATTTTGATGATTAAATCATTGATCCCTGGAAAGAGATTTATAGTAGCTTGTGGATTGGTATGTGGAGTCTAGTCTTGGTTTTGAGTTCATCATTAGCTTAAATCAGTTTATTGAATAATAATAGCAATCGTAATATTTTAAGTATTGAGAGTTTACTATAACTTTTCATGCATTAACTCATTCAATACGCAGAAGAAACCTTTGGATTAGATATTATTATTATCCCCATTTTATAGATGGGGAACTGGGTTGCAATATGTCTAATGACATGCTGATTATGTCTGGAGATTAGATAAAGGTGAAATAAGGAGTCATCTATTGGATCATAAAAGTAGGCTTTCAACAGAGCTCAGTAGACTGGAATAATGGATGAAAAATATGATTACTATGGTATGAGGAGTCTTTGACAGAAGTTTGTAAAAAAAAAAAAAAGCTTTTAGTAAAGGCTTGTGAAAAATCTCAAATAATGGAATTGTTCACTAGGGAAATATTCATAAGTTTATTTACTGACTCTTCTTAAGTCCCTGTCACTGACAATAAGAGCCAGGTAAATTTTCAATATCACTCCTTCTTGGAGATGGAACTCAATAATTTAACAACAGATGCATCAGAAATTTCTGCACACAGAATTACTGAAGCCAGTCCAAGTATTATTACAACATTTCATTACCATATTCCAGGATAACCTGCCAATTTCACCTCTTGTCCTTCAACTTTGTCATTTATCATCCTTAATGATGCAGTTTCCCAGTCTTGGAAAGAGCAGCTGCTAAGTACCTATAGGATACCCTCCTCAGCTAATTCTTCTCAGGTGGTGTCTCCTCACTCAAAGCGTGTTAGGGAACTGAGGCAATTTACAGATATCCAAGTTCAATACCACATTCGTATCATCATTTAGATCATTTAGACGGGAGTATTTGGAACTTTTAGGCACATTTTGTATGGAAAATGGTAGCAATTCTCAACTTCATTTCTCATGAGTAGAAATAGTCTATAAAATAAGCAATTTAGAATAATCTGCACATGTATAACCAGTTATTTTTTATAATATGATCCTTTTCACATGTGCTCCATACCATCTACTGAGGCCTCCAAAAACCTCGTAACAACAAAGAAAAACGTGAACTTATAACCCCCAACTAATTTATGGATCAGGCAGGCCTGAAAGTAGTGGTCTTGAGGTAGAGGTCTCAAGGGTAAGTGGTGAAACAAGAAAAACGAAAAACAGCTGTCTTCGAACCACTCTTCAAATCTATTTGAAGAATTATGATAAAATGATAAATTTGTGCTTTGGGTGTGAAATTATTTATTATTTATAAAATACATCCATGGTATCTTTATTTTTTAATGTTTATTTATTTTTGAGAAAGAAAGCACAAGTGGGGAACATGCAGAGAGGGGGACAGAGGATCTGAAGCAGGGTCTGTACTGACAGCAGAGAGCTCAGTGCGGAGCCTGAACCCATGAACCATAAGATCATGACTCGAGCCACAGTTGGACACTCAACCAACTGAGTCACCCAGGCATTCCTGTCTGTGATTTCTTTTTAATGTGACTTGTTGTTATATTTCTAAATAAAAAAGATTGACCAAGTCTTTAAATGATTTTAGAAATAATACTCAGAATTTTTTAAAATCTTCCCAACTGGTTAGCCTATAGCAAAATTGCTCCAGTAAGAATTAAATGAAACTTTGAAATAAATGAACAATATTGTCTTTCCACCCCTACCCCAATATTTATCAACAGGGGTTCAAATATCTGTTGTAAGCTGTAACATCTTATGTCAATTATAATATTGATATAATATTTCAATTAGATATTATAATAGCCATAATATCTAAAGGAAATATATGTATATAGGTACATATTTATAAACATAAATATACCTAAGGGATTGTTTCTGTTTCTTCTTGTATTTTTTTCATAAGTTGTGATTTTCAAGGAATTTACCCATTTTATTTGATCAATTTATTGGCATAAAGTTATTCATAATATTCCAATATAAAACCTTAACATCTTTAGACACCACCTTTAGAATGCCTCTGTGAGGAGCTTGGCCAAACTTTTTCCTCAGTGAAACAACCATTTAATTGGTGAAAATCATTATTTTTTTTTAATATTCAAAGTGTCTTGAAATTGACCTAAAACCATACAGCAACTAGGAAAACATTTGCCGGAAAGTCTGCTATAGCTCAGTAAGAACAAGGGCCGCATGCATCTGAGTCATGAGCTGCTTTTATTCTCCCTTTGCCCAGTTCTGCTACCGAAGTTTTCCTTGGCTTTTAGCCTATGGCTTTGGTTTCATCCTAAGAGGAACAGGGCACCAGTGTTTCTCATCCCTTGCACCCACCCTACAGCTCTGTGTCGTAAAAGTTCTATTGTGACCGGGCATTATGCAGAGCACTGGGCTCCCTTTCCTCACCTAACTCTTAGTACAGAATGTCCATGCTAGCTAGCTTCAGCATGCCAATAAGTTGCTGGGGCCTAATGACCCCTTACCCCATACTCCTTATCCCAGCATGCTTGCAGGCCAGAGATTCCATGCTGAGAAGGGCAAGCCTAGAAGACCAGGAGCCAGTATGCCTTTCTCTGGTGTCTAAAAAGAGGCTCACTTCAGGAAAAACAGGCAACTTTTTCTACTCCCAGCAGGTTCACTGGAGAGGTAGATGGTAAATACCAATGGCAGCTCCAGAGCTCCGCCTGAGAGGACTGACTTCATCTGAAATAGAATGGAGAGAACTCCAGGCCTACAGGCATTGGTCAAAGATACTGGAGCTCTCGGTGGAGAGCAATTAAGAGGAGTCTGCTAGCTCAGTGAAATAAGAAAATCACAGGGCAGGCAGAAGTTTAGAAGAGAAATAGCCAAAAGAGCCCTCCTGTGATCACAGTCAACTCCGGGTTCTAGAAGTCTATGTGCATGTTCTAGGCTGCATCCATATGGGACTAATGAGAGAAGAACATGGGACAGGCTTCAAAAGCATACCCCAAACCACACACAAATTCATTAGCAAAGGGCAGAAGCCTTACTGGCTCAAGACACTTCAGTATAACCTCAGACCAACCACTGGCTGAACAAAAAGCTACTCTCACCTGGGAACATTAAAATGCAGGCTTAAATCACACTCATCCCCAGTGGCCTGGAAGATTGTATGCATGCCCAAGGCTGAACTCTCTCAGGAGTGACCAGAAAGAGTACCTCTGAGCTATTAGTTTCTGGATGAAAGCAGAGCAGTCATGAACTCCCTGAATTGTGAAAGCAGCGTCTTAGACACATACATCCAATTGTCAAAGGCAAAAATATAACTGACTAAGGGGACGTAAGCATAAACTTTGACCAATAAATACTTATGCTGACCTGAGGTGACCTCTAGAAAGCTAAAAAATAAAACAAAGGGAAAAAAATCTGAGTAAGGATGTCATAGGGACTGGACACTGTAAGGAAAATAGACTTCACAGTATTCCAACTGTCACTAAACAAATGAACAAAGAGTCAAACAAACAGTAATCAACGCCAGAGGGATAGAATCAGTATCCGGTATTGCTATAACATATTGTATAAAATGTTCAGTTTCAACAACAAAAAAAGTGAGACATGCAAAGAAACAGGAATGTATGATTCATATCAACATTGGTTTCATGATTGTAACAAGTATACCTTACAAATGTTATGTTAGTAATGAGGAAACTCACTGTACTGTCTTTGTAATTTTTCTATAAAACTTAAACTGTTCTAAAGTAAAGTTTTCTAAAAAACAAAAATAAATAGATTTAAAGAGTTGTGAAGTACCATAACCTAAATGAAAAATTCAGTAGAAGGGCTCAACAGTAGATTTGAATTGGTAGAAAAAAAGGACCAATGAGCTTATAGATCAATAATGATTTTACAGTCTGAAGAACAGAAACAAAAAGGAGTAGAGAGAAATGAACAGAACCTCAATAGAAATTGCGGCATACCATTAAGTGCACAAACACATATATAACAGAAGTGCCAGAAAAAGAGAGGGGAAAAAAAGAGACACAAAAAACATCTAAACATAGGTGAAAACTTCCCCAATTTGATGGAAAATACTAATCTACATCTTCAAGAACCTTATCAAGCTCCACCTAGGATAAACAAACAAACACAAAAATCTACATGTGGCTACTTCAGAGCCAACGTGATGGAAGAAGAAGAGACAATCTTAAAAGCAGCAAGGGAAAAGTGACTGATCATATACAAGGAAACTGCAATGAGATTAACAGTTGACTTCTCATCAGAAATCATAGCAGTCAAAAGGGAGTGGGACAACATATTCAAAATGTTGAAAGGAGGGGCACCTGGGTGGCTCAGTCAGTTCAGCTTCCAACTTTGGCTCAGTTCATGATCTCACGGTTCATGAGTTCAAGCCTCATATCCAGGCTGTGCACGTGCAGCATGGAGACTGCTTCGAATTCTGTCTGCCTCTCTCTCTGCCTGTCTCCTGCTCACACTTTGTCTCTTTCTCTCTCAAAAATAAACATTTTTTTTAAATGTTGAAAGGAAGGAAAAACCCGTCAACCTAGAAACTATGTCCAGCAAAACTATCTTTCAAAAGGTGAAATAAAGACATTCCCAGAAAATTAAAAGTGAAAGAATCCATTGATAGGACACTTGCCATAAAAGAAATACTGCAAGGAATTCTTCAGACTGAAAGGAAGTGAGACCAGACAGTAATTCAAATCCACATGATAAAGAAACAACAACAAAGACTTCTGATAAGGATAATTATGTAGGTAATTATTTACATTTTCTATATCACTTAAACTATTAAACCTCTATATTTGTGATCTCCTTTATTGTCCTAGCATGTTTAAAAGATAGAATATTATATAAAAATATTATATAAATATAAAGATAACAATATATTGTTGGGTTTGTTACCTATATGTTATACACACACACACACACACACACACACACACACCATACATAAGCAATTGTATAATGTTATATATATGTTGATAATAATGTATATATTACACACACATATATATATAACAGTTTAAAAATAATACACACACACACACACACAGAGGAGAGAGGAAAGTATATTCTCTTTCATTCCCAATAATGGTAATTCGTGCTCTCTCTCTTTTCTGTTTCCTTGAAGAGTCTGGTGAGAAGTTTATTAATCTTTTTAAATAGCCAACTTTTTACTGTTGATTTTCTCCTTGCCTTCAATTTTATTGACTTGCATTCTTATCTTTATTATTTTCTTTCTTCTATTTACTTTGGGTTTAAATTGAACTTCTTTTCCTGGCTTCTTCAGGTGGCAGCTTAGATAATTGATTTTATAACTTTCCTCAGATCTAATATAAACAGTTTAAAGTAATGCATTTCTTCTAAGCATTTCTTAAGCTGTTCCCATAAATTTTGATATATTGTGGTTTTATTGTCAGTAAGATATTTTTTAATTTCTCTTGTGAATTCTTCTTTGAGCTATTTTCATTATTTAGAACTGCTGTGTGTTAGGGGCACATGGGTGGCTCTGTCGGTCAAGCTTCCAACTTTGTCTTAGGTCATGATCTCATGGTTCATGAGTTTGAGCCCCACATCGGGCTGTCTGCTGTCAGAGCCCACTTCAAATTCTCTGTCCCCCTCTCTCTGCCCCTCCCCCACTCAACCTTGCTTTGTCTCTCTCTCTCTCTCTCTCAAAAATAAATAAACATTTTTTAAAAAGAACTGTTGGGCATTAATCCGTGGAAAGATTAGTACGGTCAAAGCTACTTCACCATTATTTGAACCTGAGACAACTATAGTTCTCTTAAAATTTATTTTAACACAAAAATTGAAAGACATTTTGCAATTTCATATGTTGAAACCAGGATAAAGTCTTATGACATTATTTAAATGACCTAAAAAAGATATTTCATATTGAACATAGCCCCTAAAAGGGCTTAACTAAAACTTATAAATAAGGAATAGGTCATGGCAGCCTCTTGATTGGATGAATTTGGTCAAAGTGAATGTATTTTGCAGAGATATAGACCTAGATTGAAATCTTAGCTCTAAATTCACTAGCTGTATGAACTTGAATGAGTTCACATCTCATAGCATCTGTCTCCTAACCTTCAAAATGGAGATAATACTTATCCAATGGAACTCTACGACTTAAATTAACAAATACATGTGAAGCAGCCATTACAGTTATCTGATACATGGTGTTAGTGTCCTTCCTCACCATCCATAGGGTAAGCAATAGCAAAAACAACAACAGCTAACTCCTCAGAAAAAGAAGCTCTAAAGAACTGTCATACAACTTAATTATTAAAGACCGTGGAATGCTAACCCCAAGGTCAGAAGTCATCTATTTCAACTTTCTCATTTCACTGGTAAGAAAACAGATACACAAATTCACTCTCCCAGTGACTTAACAGCCTTAACATAGGAAAGCCCCCGAGTTCCCAAGGCCAAATGCAGTGGATCACAGTATGTTCTGGATAAGCATTTATTAAATAGCAGAGTGAATGAGTGTGTGGATGTATGTATTGCCATGGATCACACTTACTGTGTTTAAAAGACTCTAAAATGCCATGCACAGGGGCTCCTAGGTGGCTCAGTTGGTTAAGCACGGGACTCTTGGTTTCAGCTCAGGTCATGACCTCATGGTTTCGTGGGTTCAACCCCTGCATCGGGCTCCGTGCTGGCAGTGCAGAGCCTGCTTGGGATTCTCTGTCTCCCCTTCCCTCATTCTATCTCTCTCAAAGTAAACAAGTAAACTTAAAAAAAAAATGTTTTCAAACAACATGCACTGTAAGACATACCATTATTTTATGTATCTCTGATAAAAAAGAAACACCATCGATTAAACTATATATGCATCCTGATTTCACAGATATTAAAATTTGGCCAAATACATCTTTTAAAATCTATGAAATAAAGTGTATATCAGTGATAGACAGAAATCCAGGTTTCCTAATTCCCAGTCTAATGCTTTTTTATTTTATTTTTTTACAGTACAACACTGCCTCAGTCATTCGATAATGATATTTCAAAAATCATTCCCTTAAGCATTCCTGTAAGTAAAGATTTTTTCTGTTCAAATGAAAATACTCTTAACTTTAAACCCTTGATGAGGTCATATCTAGAGATACTTTTTTTCAAATGATTTCCAAAAAGAACAAAACAAACCTAAAAAGTTGGTGGATACGGAACACAAGACAGGCACTTATAAAAACAAAAAGAATTGGGAGGATATAATCTGGAGGTGGGTGGCAACAGCAAGTAGAGGGAAATTGGGAAGCTACAAGGAACATTATTTGCCAACTAAATTTTTGTCCTTGTCATCCTTGCTTATTGTAACCTTTGTTTACTGCAAATCCTAAAGGTAGGGGAAATTTTTCTTTTCTTTTTTTCTTTCTTTTCCTTATATTTTTTATTGTGGAAAATTTGAAACATACAAAAATGGAAATAATAAAATAAACTCTTAAGTACTCATTCCTCCACTTTAATGATTATCTCTTCATGGTCCACTGAGTTTCATCTACAGCCCTGCCCTACCCCTTGTTCTTTTGAAACAAATCTGAGACATTATATCATTTCATCTGTAAATATTTCAGTATGTACCTCTTGGGGAAAATGATTCAATCTGCTAGAGAAATTTTCTCTGAAATTAGAATCCTTTCTTTTCTTGTAATTGATTATTATGTGTCAGCCATTTTCTTTTAAAGGTTATTTATTTTTATTTTTGAGCGAGACAGAGAGAGCATGACAGGGGAGGGACAGAGAGAGAATCCCAAGCAGGCTCCATGCTGTCAGTACAGAGCCCGATGAAGGGCTCAAATTCACAAAACCATGAGATCATGACTTGAGCAGAAACCAAGAGTTGGATGCTTAACTGACTGAGCCACCCAGGCACCTCTGTGTCAGCCATTTTCTTAGCTATAGTCTAAAAATATATCTATAGTTCTATGGATGCATGAAGAAGTGTTTACAACTGTAATCATTACAAAAGACTGCAGACTAACATGAAAATACTGCTTAAATTGTAACCAGAGAAATCAAAGTAATGTAAAAAAATATTTGCGTGGAAAAAATTCTATGCGTACATACATTGTATTCAATCTAAAATCAACTTTTATGAAACCCTCAAAAGCATCAGGAACAACACTAGGTAGTAAGTAGGTAATCAAAGGTAAATCAAATGTAATTAAATCTCAGTCTTTGCCTGAGAAGCTCATCCCATTAGGGAGGCCAGACATGTGGACAGAGGACAAATGTTCTGGGATGCGTGTTCCCAGAGCACAAGAGGAAAAAGCAAGAGTAGACATCACTCCCAAAATGTTACTGAAACAGAGAGGGAACAATTAATTCTGCATTCCTAGGAACTGGAGTGGGGAATCAATAAATCTGACCAAGGGTACAGTCAGGGGACCGTATTCTACACGCCTCTTGGAAGATGAGTAAGCATCGGTCAAATGGACAAGATGGAAAGTACAAGTCTGGTTTTCAGTTCAAAGTCTGCAACTAAAAACATGAAAAGTAGAGCATCTGTCTTGTGATACATACTTGGCAATTTTTCCTTAGTTTTTACTCTCTTGCTATTTGTGGCATTCCTTCCTTTTCCTGGAAAATGTTAAAGTACTTTGGAAAAACTCCCTGCATGATATCGACTAAGTGTTCAGGGTATCACTATTTTTCTGTGCTCCATCTGGGTCCTTGGACTCATTGACCTTCTTATAAAATAAGACTGCCAAGATGTTCTAATATCTACTGTCATCACATGGCCCCTCTTGCTTGCATCTCAGTCTCTAGAATCTTGTCTCTGGTATGAACCACTAACTCGATTTGCACCTGAAGTGTTCAAGGACATGCTGTTGACACAGTGGTGTCTAGAAGCCAGATAGACGGCTTCAGGCCAGAGAGCTGCTGTGGAAAACTGTCCACATCTACCTAAATTAGAACTGACAACCAGCCCTGGATTTGTATCATAAGATTCTTCAGTTTGGAACGTTGGACACTAGCTGGAAAAAACAAGGGCACAAACTGAGTTTCTCTGTTTCCTTGTTTTGCTTTGGGGCACCTCCTTTGTAAAAATGTCTCTTTATTTTAAAGGAAAATATTTCTGAAGCCCAAATGATTAATCAAAAGGAGTTATCCCATTGTACTGTCCAAAGTGACCTCAATGTAGCCCATGGTTAGTGTTTGTGCTGAAGAAGTGGGAGGGCACAAAGACTCTGAAGTATGTTACCCTCCCACTGATGCGGGCTGTAGCTTTTGCTATAGAGAGTTTATGTTGTGGAAACAGTTGGCTATTGTTAACATGTGGGACATGTTTTAAAATTCTTGCCTCTTACTCGAAGCTAATGGTAAGGTATTATGACTAATGACAGATCTACAGTCTCCAAAGTAGGGGGCCCGCATCCAGAGGATTTGTGAGAATCCTTTAGATGTGGTAAACAATAATGACACAAGTTTTATTTATATTTATTTGATGTACAAATTGTAGAAAGGCAACGAAGCTCTACTGATCTTGCATACGGGGATTGATGCCTCCACGTTCCGGTCCTTATATGCCATATAAAACCCAGGGGAGCCCGAGAAGGATGGAAGAACTATAAATTGGAACAGTTGACAGCGTAGCTCCTAATCTCCACTTACCAGCTGCAATATGTTGCAGTTCACACGCTATAGGATGCTATCGATGCAGTTAATTTTCTAAAAATCAGTCCTTTTAATAACACAAATAAAATTAAGCACTTTGCGTATACATTTTATATCATACAAAATCCAACCCACTTAAGATCAAAAAGTATGGAAAGTCACACTGCCTCTCTTGATTCTAACCTTCAGTACTTGTCTTAGAGCTGATCAGATGTACCCCCTCGTTATGGATCCTTCCAGAGACATACTATGTACATGCATTAAGATGGCATAACTCCATCACCACCACCCCTTTTACTGTAGTAGTGGCAGCCCGCATGTATTTTGAACCTCAAATTTTTTCACTGGCTATTCCATAGAGACAGGTCCCTATCAGCACATTGAGTTTTCATGCTCTTTTTTATGGCTGCACCGTATTTCTTTGTATAGCTATACCATGATCGATTTATCAGTGCCCAAAGAGTAGATATTTATGTTGTTTCAGTCTCTTGCTATTGCAGATATCGCTGCATCGCATAACGCTTTTGATGTGCCATTTTCAACACCATGTTCGTATAGCTGTTAGATAAATTCTTAAGAGGTTGAATATCTGGACCAAAAAGTGTGTGCATTTGCAATTTTGAAAGATACTGCCAAATTAACTTCATAAATGTTGTACCAATTTACACTCCCACCAGCAATATATGAGCATGTCTGTTCCCCATCGTCCTGCCAACAATAAATATCTTTGCATAATTGGAGTTTGGGATTGAAAAATGAGTATCATGATTTAGTAAGATGAGCCAAGAATGAACTTCTTCCATTTGGACCTATCTTTCTTTCTAAGGCACCCCTTTTCCAGCAAAGACATTCCTTAAATCTCTGAGCTAAAATAAAGACCTTAAAACTACACCTTCAAATACTATACTACAAAGTATTTACCAAAAAAATTTAAAGCCAATGAAGCCTATTCAATCCCAGTTTATATTATACTGTACTGTTTATATCATCAAGAAAATTGTATTTAAACATTGTTGATTTCATATTTAGCTTAGCCCTTTTAAAATTCTACTTTATGTAGGTTTTATATGTATACACACACTATATATATGTTTCATGATAAACACACGATTAGCATTTTAGAGTATTATATAATTTTTGAGTAAAAATTTTTCCGTATACATTTTTGTTGATGGAGTCTAGGACAAAATCATTTTAAAGACCACTGGTCTACATCATCTAAATTACCTGGTACTCATAAAAATAAAGGATGTCTAAAATTCACAAGTATTTAAAACGTAACTTTTTCCTCTGTTTAACCTCCTTCCAGGGGCAGCAAAATTCTGTCTGGGAATCTGGGCTTCAAGTATCACCAGGTGGCCAGGAGAAAAAGATTTTTTCTCTTAGAGCGGATTATAATGAAAAGTCTACAGTCTTCGCTCGTCCCTAAAAGGACGAGTAGAGAAAAGGAGGCCGAGCCTCTTCATGGGCACGACGCCCCTCACCAGGAGTTGGGGGGAGGGAGGCTGATGATCTCTCTGCAGAAAAGACTTCGCGTATTGCTCCCACCGCAGGGGTTTCTGGGAAATGAGAACAAGTCTTCCAACAGCTGCTCCTGGAGTCTGGCTCTGGCCAGGGCTTCCTTCCCCAGCAGCAAATATTACCCCTCTTGGCAGAGGTTCCTGACCACAGCTCCTACCAGAAACTAGTCTTCCTTCTCCTTGAACGGCTCCTGGATTCCTCAGTTCCTGGACGTCTCAGTACAACCTCCCCCTGAGGAGCGTCTCTGAGAATTGACCGCTAAAAGCCACTCTCTAGGGGCACTGCTATTTTAAGGTGTTTTTCCTGAAATTTTTTTAACCTGGAAAACACAGAAAACGATTTAAAAAAAAAAAAAAAGCAAAAGAAAATGAACTATTATCAAAATAGGTAATTAAGTATAAAATTACAGTTCAGAGATAACTGCTATTAACCTTTTACCAATGACTCCAGTCCTTTCTCGGGATGGAACATGGTCTTTTGTGTAATGGGATTGTATGGGATACACAGTTTTGCATTCTAATTTTTGCTCTCAGTGGAATGCCATGAAAATTTCCCATGCCATGAAAAGCACTGTCAAAATAACTTTTAACAGTGACTACTTAACAGATCATGTTATGACTGAATACCATGTAGCTGCCCCACCACTGCTGGGTGTTTGGGCTGCTTTCAGTGTTGTACTCTAATTTATCTACTGAACATCTTGGTATAATGAATTTTTGCTAACGATCCTGAGTTCAAATTTCAGATTCTGTCCTTAAGATGAATTCCTGAAAATAGCCAGAGCTTATGGATAGCTCTTGAGCCGTGGGCACTCTCTATATTTGCACTAAGAGTTCTGTCTCACCACACCACACCTATTCACTGCGCGTCCACTGCTAATGTAGTAGGGGAAAACGGTAAATTGATGCTGCTATAATCTGTACTTCTTTAATCACCAGTTAGATTAAAAAGCTTGTGTGTGTTTTTCCTAAATATTTTTTTGTATGATACAAGCAGCACAAACTGACCGTAGGAAATTTGCAAAAAAGAAGCGTATAAATAAAAATCATCGTAAATGCACAGCTGAGAGAGATCATACATACATAGTATTTTGCTTTTTATCAAAATCTTATCCCAATGAGAACTTTTATGTATTCACATAATTGGATCATGTAGTGTATGTAATTTAGGAACTTAGTCTTCATTTACAACATTTTTCCCATTTTTAAGAATGATTTGAAAATATAACTTTAGACAGCTGCATAACTTGCTACTATTCATTGAAATACAATAGTTTACGTAAGCATTATCTTTTGTTAAGCATCTAGTTATGATTTTTAATACAAATAGTGATATTTTCTTATTTATCTAGCATTTATTTGATTACAAACAAAGTTAAATATCAAAATGCTTACTGGCTGCTGTACTTTTGCTTCTGTGGATCACTAGTTTATATCCCTTTGTTCATTTTCTACCTGGAATTCATGGTTTTCTTACTTATTTGTGACAGCTGTTTAGATTTTAAAGATATTAACCCCTTCCCGGTTCTATTTATAACAAATAATTTCCCCATTTCAGTTGCTTGGCTTTTATTTCTATTTATTTGACATGAAAAAGCTTTACATTTTTATTTGGTCAAATTTATTTACCCATGCTGCCCTTTGAAGCTTTGTCTATTGCTTTTATGCATTAAATATATACATATTTTTTTCCAAGCCAAGCTCAGTTAGATATTCAACTCTGTCCTTCAATTCTTTTGCTTTTTAGTATTTATATATTTGACATTGAGTTATTTAATTTATATAGAACTTGCTTGGGGATAGGGTAACTATTTTTAAAATAATCATATTTCTACATTTTTTGTTAGTTTGAGAACTTTTTCTTTCATAGAGAAAAATCATTACATATGGTGAGACTCACTTAGAATCAAAATTACCCTTGAAAAACCCTTTGTGTAGCACCCAAAATATCATGTGCAGATATATAGTCTCCCTATATACTCAACACAGCTACTGTCTTCTTAAGTGGTGGAATAATTGATATATTTTAATATATATCATAACCCAGTTAAGCCAGTTTTTAATTCTAGAATAGCACACAATATGAGAAATTCTCACGCTGTGAGAGGCTCCAAGGAACTGAGATTGAAGAAATAAAAAGTTCCTAGGTCTCTTTTACATTCACTCACTCTGAGGCACGTGGTCAAAGAGTGGAAGGGAAGGCATGTGGAGATCACCTGTTCTATTTAAATTTTCCAGTCTATCTCTTTCTCTGTTTTCCCCTCCCTTAATATACGTTAAAGATATATATGATGTGAGCCATGCTAACCCTTCTTGGATCACACTTCTCTGCCCTCTTTAGCTATTCTCCAGCTGCCTCTCTCCCCTTTGTCAAAGTCACACCCTGGTGGCCCCTACAATAATGTTCCAAGACATCCTAGAATCCATTGCTTCCTGAGTGTCATTTTCAAGTATCTGGAGAAGCACTGGCCAATAGAAATATCATATAAGCCACATGTTCCATTTTAAATTTCCTACTAGGCATCTTTTTAAAGTGAAAAGAAAGAAGAGAGATTAATTTTATTTTTTTTTTTCAACGTGTATTTATTTTTGGGACAGAGAGAGACAGAGCATGAACGGGGGAGGGGCAGAGAGAGAGGGAGACACAGAATTGGAAACAGGCTCCAGGCTCTGAGCCATCAGCCCAGAGCCCGACGCGGGGCTCGAACTCACGGACAGCGAGATCGTGACCTGGCTGAAGTCGGACGCTTAATGGACTGCGCCACCCAGGCGCCCCTAATTTTAATAATGGATCTTATATAATCCAATAAATGGATCACATCAATGTGTAATCAACATCAAAATTACTGTGGTATTTTACATCTTTTTAAAATACCAAGTCTTCAAAACAGGGTGTATATTTGACAACTTGCAGCATATTTAACTGTAACTATCAACATTTCAAGTGTTCAAAAGCTACATATGGCTAATGGCTACTGTATTAAATGGTGCGGATTTAGAGGGCTTACTAACAATCTGAAATTCATCACGAACTCATGAGCAGCTATATTTTTGTGCAAGTGCTCTAAAAACTAACTCCCCAGTGATCCCATGCTACACCATTTAAAAAGTAAATCAGGGGCACCTGGGTGGGGCATCTGACTTCGACTCAGGTCATGATCTCGAGCTCAGGAGTTTGAGCCCCGCATTCGACTCTTGGCTGTCGGCCTGCAGTCCACTTGGGATCCTCCACCCCGCCCCCCTCTCTCTCTGCCCCTCCCCCACTCTGTCTCTCTCAAAATAAAATAAACTGAAAAAAAAAAAGTAAATCGAAGTGGGGCACCTGGGTGGCTCTGTTGGTTGAATGCCTGACTCTTGATTTCAGCTTAGGTCATGATCCCTGGGTAGTGGGATCCAGATCTGTGTCAAACTCCACACTAAGCATGGAGACTGCTTGGTATTCTCTCTTTTTCAATTCCTCTCTCTTTCTTTCTCTCCCTCTCTCTCTCTCTCTCTCCTGCTCTCTCTCTCTCCCCCCCATCTACCTCCCCCACTTGCCCACTCTCTCTCTCTAAAATAAAATTTTCAAAACATTTTTTTAAAAAGTAAATTGAAGTAAGAATGAGATGCTGCTTATTTTTCTTCTCTTATCCTCCTCTGTGGAATTATTTCTTTTCTCTGCATCTATAATCTTTAAATTCTGGGTTTTTTTTTTTTAATGTTTATTTTTGAGACAGAGATAGAGAGAGTGGGAGAGGGGCAGACAAAGAGGGAGACACAGAATCCGAAGCAGGCTCCAGGCTCCAAGCTGTCAGCACAGAGCCTGACTCAGTGCTTGAACCCAAGAAACTGTGAGATCATGACCTGAGCTGAAGTAGGACGCTTAGCCAACTGAGCCACCCAGGCACCCCTATATTCTATATTTCTATAATCCTATTGCTTTGTATTGGACAGAGGCAGCCCTGGGACAAGGCAGTGAATTAGTCCCTGAGACCCCTCCATGAAAAAAAATGGGACAGAAACAATATATTTTCTGCCTTTGGTGACTTAAAATCTCTTCCCCCCCCCCCATTATGTACTCTAAAAGCGTAACAGATACGATTTTATTTTTAACTGGGTTTATTTTAGGGTTTTAAGCATTAGTAAACACAGAATATACACCGTCTGCACAGCTAAGGTTATATGCCTTTGAGAAGGAGCATGCAAATGGGGCTTTTGCTGGCATTGTTTTAAAATAAATAGAAAGCTCTCAGTAAACTTTTACATCACTCTGCAACATGTTTTGTTAGAAAAGCCTGTGGTGGTATCTAAAATTGTGTAAATCATCAGTTTTTAATCTGGCAGGAAGTAGATAGTGGCCCATTAAACTTCCGTAATTAAATTTTCCCTGGACTCCCCCATAGAACCATTATCTGAGTTTTCTAATTAACACAAGAGGAGGGAGTCAATTCAGATTGATGGGATCTAGAGCCATCCCCTTTCATTCTAATGACCTTTAATAAACTTTTATTACTATTGATATTGATAATTATAATACACCCTTTAATTCTGCAATGTGATTCTAAGGACCTTTTCAAAAATTGCAAAATTCACCTTTAAAGCTAGAGTAGACAGAATTATTATATTCCCAAATGCTGTGCATTTAAGGCGGTGACTTTAAGTGAGCTGAAGGGTAGATAGACATCACGGAAATGGCTTTTCCTTTCCTTGATCCACAATGCAGGACCTCAGTCCTGACATAGCCTCCCAGTTTCAGAGCACAGCTCCCTTTCCAAGAATGGCAATCAGGTTGAATTGGAAGTTATTTCATGATAAATAATCCACAGGGAGTAAGGTGGAGTTTGTTATATTTGCTGTATTTTCAACTGGAAAAGCCTTAAGACTGGGACGTCAGATGCCTAAGAGGACCAGTCATCAGGCAAGCTATACTGGTTTCCCAGAATGATTTCGGGATGTTTTGCCAGAGGTTTTATAGTTTTATATCCTTTCAGAGCTCCACTCCTTTCATTGAAACTGGTCCTTCTGGGTGAGAAAATGATCTGCCAACATAAACATCTAAACACTGAGAGGAACTCTCCCACTATTACTATCATTTGCTTTGGAAGCTGCAAGATAAGCATAAAACTAAAAGTATAAGCTATTGGGGTCATGTGCATAGTACATGATGGAGGTGGGATTTAGCTAATGCTCTCACTCACCCAGCCATGCTGCCCACAAAATCACAAAATCACTGTGTTGAACTCCCAGGGCCTTGATTAATGAAATCAGAAGTTGTGAAGTTGAGATCTACCAAACTCAGGGTGTGTAGGGAAGACCGAATGCAATAGTTTCATAATCTCCTCATGTACAAAGTCAAGATTAGAATATTTTGTGTCATAAGAATGTTGTGAGGGTTAGATAAGATAAGGTATATAACATGCTTAGCATAGTGTCTGTTTCAACAAATGCTATTCTCATTTGTATTGTAAATATTGTTTTCACATGCTCTTTTTTTTTTCTCACCTATGTGTGTGTGTGTGTGTGTTTTTAATCTCACCTGTTTTCTTTTTTTCAAAGTTCAAGTGTTTGGTGTTTGGTATCCCAATATACAAAATATATATACACATATATATACATATATATATATATATATATAAAATAAATGTCTAGACTTACCTAAGGGAAGAGATTAGAAGGGCACACTCAAGATCACAATCATTGTTTTCAAAGATTTTATAATCTAGCTGTTGTAGTAACCTAAGGACGAGGTTGTACCAGCCTGTTCTTGTATAATAGCAAAAGGAATAGAGGAGAAAGGAAAAATGTGAAAGGCATTTAAACAGCAAAAATCATGATTTACATTTATTTGTAAATTTAGTTTCCAAGAACAATAGACATGTTTTAAAATACTTGTTGAGGAGAAGCCCCGTTTCATAACATGTTGGACTACCTGGGACCAAATATGCCCTCCCACTGAACACAACAAGAAAAGTGTATGTGTGGGAATACGTAAGGCAATCATTTTGGGAGAGTGTGGAGCTCATTAGAGAAGAGAAGTAAATGAAGTAAGACTCCTTCCTCACTGCCCTGAGTTTCTGTCTGCAGGCACTTGCAGGGCAGTGGAGGGGTCCCAAAGAGAGCATGGCAATTTCATTCAGCTGAGAAAATACAGATCAGTTTCACAAGACTGAGGTGGCTAGAGAGGGAAGAGAACTGTGTGGACAACAAGCTCCAGAAATGTTCCTAGAGGTCCCATGAGCTATTGAATACTAACTTCACATGCATAAGGTGAAAGTCCACGGGGCCAGGCAAACAGCAACGCAAGAACTGTATGCAGGACTATTCCCACAACTCAGGCAAGGTTGAGAAACACTTTCATTGGAGAACACAAAGAGGTTGCACTTTATCAGTTATGCTAAACCAGTCCTAGAATAAAGGATACTCTAGATCAGAATTGACAAGAATGGTTTAAGGGCCAAATCCAGTCCATGACCTTGTCTCATATGGGCCACCAGCTAAAGATAGTTTTTACCTTTTTAAAGTGGTAAAAAGAGGGGCGCCTGGGTGGCGCAGTCGGTTAAGCATCCGACTTCAGCCAGGTCACGATCTCGCGGTCCGTGAGTTCGAGCCCCGCGTCGGGCTCTGGGCTGATGGCTCAGAGCCTGGAGCCTGTTTCCAATTCTGTGTCTCCCTCTCTCTCTGCCCCTCCCCCGTTCATGCTCTGTCTCTCTCTGTCCCAAAAATAAATAAATGTTAAAAAAAAATATTTTTTTAAATAAAAAAAATAAATAAATAAAGTGGTAAAAAGAAGAAAAAAGAGAGGAGGAGAAGGAGGCTATAGAATATATAGCAGATATAAGGTGTGATATGGAAAACTTAAAATATTTACTACCCAGCTCTTCGTAGGAAAAGTTTACTGACCCTGCTCTAAACCTGCTGTAGACCAATATAAAAAGTCTAAAACATAGCCTTTGAAATAATCAAACTGATCTTCAGTTCATTTATTTTATTTTTTAAGATTTTATTTATTTATTTATTTAAAAATTTTTTAATGTTTATTTTTGAAGGAGAGAGAGACAGAGCATGAGTGGGGGAGGGGCAGAGAGAGAGGGAGACACAGAATCTGTAGCAGGCACCAGGCTCTGAGCCATCAGCACAGAGCCCGATGCAGGGCTTGAACCCACGAACCTTGAGATCATGACCTGAGCCGAAGTCGGACACTTAACCTACTGAGCCACCCAGGGGCCCCAAGATTTTATTTTTAAGTAATCTCTACACTTAACGTGGGACTTGAACCTATAACCCCGAGATCAAGAGTTGCGTGCTCTACCAACCAGCCAGGTACCTCAAGAAATAGTTGGCTGATCCTTAGTGAATTTAACTTCCAACCAGAACAGGGTCCAACATCCTGTACACAGATACAAGAAAATCTAGCATTTAACAGCATACAATTCACAAATCTTTAGCATCCGATGAAGAAGTTTTTAGACATACAAAAAAGCCGGAACATTCTGCGCATAAGCAGAGGAAAAATTACTCAATAGAAACTGACTCAGAAGTGACAAACGTGATGGAGCAAACAGACAAGAACTTTAAGCAGCTTTTGTGAATATGCTCAACAATTTAAAAGAGAATATTGTGGTAATGAGGAGAGAAATAAAGGGTATATAAATGAGCCAAACAGAATTTCCAAAAATGAACAATAAAGAATCCAATATAGATGTTTACTGTGTGGGATTAATAGATTAATTCTGCAGAAAAGGGGATTGGTGGATTTGTATACATGTCAATAGAAGTTATCCAAACTGAAGCACAGAAGAAGTTTGAAAAAAAAATGAACAGAGCTTTAGTGACTTATAAAACAACATAAAATGGATTAACATATGTATAATTAGAATCCCAGAAAAGAAGGATGGAGAGAAATATTAGGGAAGGAAATATGGTTAAAATGTGCTAAATTTGATGCAAGCTATAAATTTGCTGATTTAAGAACCTCAATAAGCCCCAAGCAAGATAGACACAAAGAAAACACCCCAAGACAAATTATAATACTTGTAGATACTTGATGTTGTGCATTTGTCAAAACCCTTTGAACTTTTCAGCCCAAAGAGTGAACATTAACATAACATATGCATTTAAGATAAATCATTTAGGAGGTTTAGAAAATACCAGGATGGAATGCAGAATGTTACAGAACAATCTAGCTGTATGACAAATGTATAAAACGACCTCAAAGAAAGGGTGAGAGGGAAAGGGATGATTTTAGTAACTTTAGAAATAAAGTGTTTGAAACTAAAAAGAAATTTTATGTAAGGCACTGTACTCTGGTTGATAAAACTGTATCTCACAGGAATAGAGGTTAATAATTCTGATACTTCTCTCTGTGTATAAAGACATTGAATGCCAGTAAATGGAGCATAGAGGGTAAGAGTCAAGTTCCTCACTGTTGGAGTGACAATTTACAAAACAGGAAGAAGAGGAAGCTACAATAATCCGTGTGGCAATTGATTTGGGTTGGGGATATCAGCATGAACTCACATTTAGCTTAATATAGATACAAATATTTACATATAAAATATAGCTCTATATTTATAAGGGGTTGATATATACACATACACATTTCTTTGTTCTGTCAGCTGAAAGGGCTTAAAAGCACTGATACCCACTAGCAATGGGAATGTCTAGCACCTAGATCTTGGTTTCTAATATTATCCTTCAGTAAAAGCACCCACAGTTTCTTTAGAGAAATGGCTGATTCTAGGACTGGGGCAGAAATATACAAAATGAGCCGGGCATGTCTTGTAGTGCCAGAAAGCAAGGAGGTGTTTGAAACAAATGACCCAATCCTCACAGCGATGGGGTTAGGTCAAAGGACAGAGGAAAACGATTGGGGCTACGACATAAACTAGCGTATCAAATCCATCAATAAATAAGCTATTCAAAAAACAGAAGAGGAACTCTTTCCAAATTATTTTGTCAGGCAGTTTTCTTCTGAAACCAAAAGCAGAGATATCACAAGAAAAGGAAATTACAGCCCAAATCCCTCACGAGTACAGAGGCAAAAGTTCTTAACAAAATAGGATTAAAGCAAACGAAGCAATACATAAAAGGTAGTTGTGGTTGGTTTGCATTGAATCAACTTAGCTAAGTTGGCACAGTATTTTCCAGAATTCTTGTCCTTCTATACTGTAAGTTAGTATTGGCTTGAGGAGACATATTGCATGAGATTTGGAAGGGAAGTCGAGCTGCAAGCATATTTCTGTTCTGCACAGAGCGGGGGATACAGGCTCACTGGGCCCGGTTGCAGGGTGCTCACACTGCTGTTGACCTGCCAGCTCACTTCGTTGGCACGGGGCAGTGGCTGTTCCCTCAGCCCCCTTAACCCCCATTGGATTGCTTCTTACAACTTTTTCCAATTCAGAGCCAGAGTGTGCAGCTCCAGAAACAGCAGCTGAGCCCAAGACTTTTCCAGGTCCCTCCAGATCTCCTCCTTCAGGCTCTTGCAATCTTTGGCCAACATGCGCACCTTCTGGGGCAGCCGCCAAACCCATGACTCTTCCAGCTCACATTGACTCTCTTCCTTCAGGTTCTCCAACACTTGGGCCAGTTCCAGCACCAACGATAGAAGAAATCAGCATACATAAAACGTTTAGTCCTCCAAATGACATGAAGTTAAATTCTTATAATAAATTTCATCATCTGTGTGATTTAGAGTGGTTCTTTTCCTCTGATCAAATCCTGAATGATACAATAATACAACTTGCCTAATTTGAATGGATCCCAGGAATGCCAGGTTTGCTTAAGATTTTTAAATCTGCAATGTAATTCACCATACTAATAGAGAAGTGTGACACTGTGTGATTATCTCAATAAATCAAGAAAGGGATTTGATCAAATTGAACCGTCCTTTATGATAAAAATTATAAAAGGAAACTAGCTATTTAAAAGTATGCTTCCTCACACTGATAAAGAACATCTGTGAAAAATGTATAGCTAACATCATATTTAAATGATGAAAGGTTAAATGCTTTTTCTCTATTAGGAAGAAAATGATATGCAATTTCACCACTTTTATTTAACATTGCATTGGAAGTCCTAGCCGGTGCAATCAAGCAAGAGAATGATAAAAAAGCATCTAATCTGAAGAAGGAAGTAAAAATAGTCTTTATTCGTAGATGACACGATCATGTAAATAGAAAATCATGAGGAATACACAAAAGACACTCTAGAACTGCTTTAGCAAGGTTGCAGAATGTAGGATCAATGAACAAAAATCAATTGTATAGTAGCATCAAACCATGAAAGGAATAGGGATTAATTTAAAAAATTATGTGCAAGACTTACACATTAAAAATTCTCTCAAAATATTGCTGAGATTAGTTAACGAAGATCTGAGTAAGTGGAAAGACTTCCTATGTCCACTGGCAAAGACTATGTTCATTATTCATTTTTCAAAGGCTTTCTATGATTGGAAGATTCAACAGTGTGAAGATATTAATGCTCTCTAAATTCATCTATAGACCAAGGCAATGTCAGACAAAAATCTCCATAGGATTTTGTGAAAACTGACACAGTCATCTAAAATATATTGATAAAAATGCAAAGGACCAGATTAGTCATAGCAATTTTAAAAATAAAAGAACAAAGTTGGAAAACTTACGCCATCTTAATTTTAAGACCTATTATAAAGCTGCAGTAATCAAGATTGTATGGTATTTGTATAAGAATGAATGAAAAGAACAGAATCCAGAAATAGATCCACATGAACGTGGGCAATTGAGGTATGACAGAGGCACCAAGATGATTCAATGGGAATGGATACTCTTTTCAACAAATGGTGCTGCCTATCCATTTTTTTAAATATCAACATCAATCTTTTCTTTACACCATACACTGAAATTAACTTGAAATGAATCATACACCTAAACATAAAATGTCGAAAAGAAAACATAGACGAAAAGTTTTTAACTTGAAGTAGGCCAAATTTTTAGATAGGATACAAAAAGCAGAATCCATAAAAGAAAAAAACATATAAAGTGCATTTCATCAAAATTAAAAATTATGCCGTTCAAACACCCCATTAGAAACATGGAAAACATAGGAGTGCCTGGGTGGCTCAGTCAGTTAATCTTCTGATCTCATGATCTTCATGATCTCACAGTCTGTGAGTTTGAGTCCCACATCAGGCTCTGTGCTGACAGCTCAGAGCCTGGAGCCTGCTTCTGATTCTGTGTCTCCCTCTCTCTCTCTGCCCCTCCCCCACTCACACTCTGTCTCTCTTTCTCTGTTTCTCTCTCTCTATCTCTCTCTCTCTCTCTCAAAAATAAATAAACAATGAAAAAAAATTAAAACAAAAAGAAACATGGAAAACCTCTAACTGCAAGAAAATATTCTGGCAAAAGACTTAAATCCATAGTTTGTATTAGCTAACCTATATCTGACAAGTCACTGTTACCCAGATTTTATGAAGAACTCATAACTCAGTGCTAAGAAGACTCAGTGCTAAAAAGCCTAGCTCTGAAAAAATCGACTTGATAATGGGGGAGGCCATGCATGCATAGAGGCAGGGGTATATGGGAAATCCCTGTACCTTTCTCTCAATTTTGCTGTGAACCTAAACTGCTCTAGAAAATAAAGTCTATTAAAAAATAATAACAGCTAAATACTGCAAAAATTAACAGAAGACTCAAACAGAGGCTTCACAAAAGAAGATATTTGAAAAGGCCAGAATCCCATGAAAAGATGTTCAGTAGTATTGGCCATCATGAGTCATCAGGCATATCCAAGCAGTTTAAGCTTTAATAGCTCCACGCTGGAAATGACCCAAATGTCCATCCACAGGTGAATACACAAGCAAATTATGGAACATCCATACAAAGAAATATTACTCAGCAATAATGGCCATGAAGGATCAATACATAAAACCTCATGGATGAATGTAAAAAATGTTATGCTGAAGAGAGGAAGCCTGACACAAGACTACCTACCGTGTGGTTTTATTTATATAAAGTTCTAGACAATGCAAATGCAATATGTAATGGCAAAAGATAGAACTGAGGTTGCCAAGGGTCAGGGATGGACGAGGCGGCTGACTACAAAGGGAAACCAGGATGACCTTGGGGTTATTCGGCACCTTGACTGTGGTAGTGGTTACATGCGTGGATACTTCTGCCCTGGTGAATCAATCTACACACTACACTTCCATAAAGTTGATTTTTAAAAATGATTATTTTCCATTTTATGAGTAAGGCATTAACGTGCTCACTTGAATGTTCCTCCTCTGTCATTACACTAATACACATCTCCACTATCTCACCGAAAGCCTCAATTTCTCACAGTGTAACATTTTTGGTAGGGAATGATACCTACTTGATTGTAAATACATCTTAAAATCTAGAATATTGATAAAATGCTATTGCTGGAGCTGGTTGTCTCCATTGACCTGAGTAGTACACTTTCCCCAAACGGGAAACAGATGTTACTAGAAAAACTTGGCACACAATGTAGAGGCATTAATTTTAATGGAAAGTAAGTAATTTAAAATAATACTTTTTGGATGAACCACAGATAACTTGTGAATTTGAATGCAAAGTAAACATGATGTTTTTAATTATTTTTAATGTTTATTTATTTTTGAGAGAGAGAGACAGAGTACGAGCAGGAGAGGGGCAGAGAGAGAGAGAGAGAGAGAGAGAGAGAGACAGAATCCGAAGCAGGATTCAGGCTCTGAGCTGTCAGCATAGAGGCCAACATGGGGCTCGAACCCACAAACCACGAGATCATGACCTGAGCTGAAGTTGGACACTTATCTAACTGAGCCACCCAGGTGCCCCAACATGATGTTTTTAGATAAAATAAGAAACTTCTAGTTCGTGGTTGTCTAGGTCCAGATTATTGTATTTAAAGTACAGATGCAAGAGGAGATTGATAAAAAGGCAACGTTTCCAGGTTTTGATGTAGAATTCAAAAGGGAGAGGGACAGTCTTAGGAAAGAAATATAACCCGAGGGTAAGGTATTGCTACAGAATGGAAATGTAAAAAGTTCTAAAAGTGGAGTATTTACTAGAGTACAATTTTAGAGAGAAACATGTAATAATTCTTCAATAAATTTTTATTTTGCTGGTAATTATATTTAGATTTTGTTTTGTGCCAAAATTTTTTCTTGAGACAGAGAGAGAGAGAGAGAGAGAAAAGGCACGTGAGTGAGCGAGAGAGAGAGAGGGAGAGAGAGAATATTAAACAGGTTCCATGCCTAGCACAGAGCCTCACGTGGGGCCCCATCTCACGACCCTGAGATCATGACCTGAGCCAGAATCAATAGTGGGACACTTAACTGACTGACACCCAGGTGCCCCATGCCAAAATTTTCAATTTAATATTTTATACATACAAAAGAATACATGTCAGAATATAGCTAAGAGATTAAACAAAATGCCATGACCACTAGTAAATCTACTATCCAATTTAAAAACTGTATTATTACATTTGCATGCCGCTTTACAATGCCATTTACATTATGAGTGCCCCACTCGCTCATGCCCTCTCTCTCTCTCTCTCAAAATAAATAAGTAAATTTTAAAAAAAGAAAAAGAAAAGAAAATTACAATGACTGAAGAGAAAACCTCACCCAATAGGCAAATTTGAAGAAACAGAGTAATCAAGTAAACTTGAAAACAAATCAAGAGAAATGACATAATCTAAAGAACAGAGAGAAAAAAATATTGCAGAAAATTGAACAGAGCAAGAGACACAAATTGGGGCAGTATGAAGCAAACCAAAATACATACAGTAGAAGTCTAAGAAATAGTGAAGGGAGAGACAGAAAGGAGGGAGGGAACGTAAATAATAAAAATGAGGACTAAAATTGTCCCAAATTTGATACAAATATTAATCTACCCATTCAAGAAAGTCAACGAAGCATTACACTGAATAAAAACAAAAGGTCCACACTTAAAAGCATCATAGCCAAAAACTGTTCAAAAACAGAGAAAATTAGAGTGGAGAGGGAAGATTACCTCTCTCTGTAAGGGGAACAATATTTTGATTAACAGTTGACTGCTCTTTCTAAAGAGCAGGGCTCAGAAGTAAGTGAAATGAGGTATTCAAGGTGCTTAAGAAAAATCACTGCCAACCAAGAACTCTACCTCCCACAAAACCATCCTTCGAAAGGTAAAGAAGAGACCTTCCCACATTAACAAAGACTGGGAGAACTCACTGTAAGCAGACCTGTCTTAAAAAGAACACTAAAGGGGGGCGCCTGGGTGGCTCAGTCGATTAAGCTTCAGACTTCGGCTCAGGTCATGTTATCACAGTTTGTGAGTTGGAGCCCCGCTTAGGGCTCTGTGCTGACAGCTTAGAGCCTGGAGCCTGTTTCAGATTCTGTGTCTCCGTCTCTCTCTGGGCGCCCCCCCCCCCCCCCCATGCTCATGCTCTGTCTCTCTCTGTCTCTCAATAATAAGCGTTAAAAAAAAATAGAAAAAAACAAAAACAAAAAAGAACAATAAAGGAAGTTCTTCATTCTGAAAGAAAATTACACCAGATGGTAATAAGTCAAGATAAAGAAATAAATGATAAAAGAATGACAAAGAAATAAAGCTGCCATAATTTGTAGATGAACTGATGGTGTACCTAGAAAAGCTTTAAAAAAAAACACATAGATTATCGAAATATTAAATAAATTTAGCAAAATAGATAAAATGTCAATAATCAAAAATCAACTGTATGTGATGTTGTAGCAAGAAATGAGAAAAATGAAAGCTTAAAAACATGTAATTTATGATGATATCACAAACATTAAACACCTAATAAATCTAATGATTTATTAGGCATCTCAGAGAAAACTACCAAACATTTCTGTGAGAAATCAAGTAAAAAAAATCTCAATAAATGGACGAATATATCATATTCATGGCTTGAAAGATTCAATATTGTAAAAATGCTGGTTCTCCCCCAAATGAGTCTTTGGAAAATGCAACTAAAATTTGAAAATTGCACATTTTTTTTTGTGGGAATAAACAATAGATTCTAAAACTTCTAACAAAATGTGAAGGATCAATATCAGCCATAACAATCTGGAAAAATGACACCAAAACCAAAGAACTTAGACAACCAGAGGATTTATAAATCTACAATAATTGGGACAGTGTATTATCAGTGTAAGAACAGGCAAACTGACCAATGGAACAAAGCAGAATCCAAGAACGCATTCAGATATGGGCAGTCAGATGGACGTCCATGGAGACAAAAATCGTGACCCTTTCCCTCATAGAAAACATGGAAATCGACTCCAGATGAATTTCCTAAATGTAAAAGGCAAAATAACAAAGCTTCTAGAATTTAACATAGAAAAACATTTGTAGAACCTGAGGATAGGCGGAAATTCTCAAACAGGATACAAAAAGCAATACCTGAAAAGAAAAAACATTGAAAAATTAGGCCCTATTGATTTTAAGAACTTCTATTCATCAAGATACCATTAAGCAAATGAATGAGAAAGCCACACAATGGGAGAAGATATGTGTGATACATATACCTACAGGTTACTTAAATGCAGAATATAAATGAATCTTTACAGATCAAGGAAAATGTAGCAAGACCAACAACAAAAGATTTAAACGAGGCGTTTCATAGTATTTTTAATGGCCAGTAAGCATGTAAAAAGATATCCAACATTATTAGTCATCAGAGAAATGCAAATTACATCTTTATATACTTTTGAGTGATTGTCATTTTAAAAACAAACTAACAAACAAAAAACTCTATCAAGTGTGAGGAAGAATGTGAGCAAAAACCTCTCAGACATACTGGTGAGAACTTAGAGCAATCACTTCACAAAACTGTTTGGCAATATCCCCTATAGCTAAACGCAGACATACCCAATGGCGATTCCAGTTTTAGCCGTATACTACTCATCAGAAATATGTACATGTGCAGGAGCCTGGGTGGCTCAGCAGGTTGTGTCTGACTCTTGATTTTGGCTCAGGTCATGATCTCACAGTTTGTGGGATCGAGCCCCGTGTTGGGCTTTGTGCTGATAGCACAGAGCCTACTTGGGATTATTCCACCCCCCACTCTCTGCTTCTCCCCTGCTTATACTCTACTCTCTCAAAATAAATAAACATTTAAAAGAAAAAAGAAATAGGTACATATGTTGACCAGAAGACTTGCTCATAGCAGCACTATTCATAATAGCTCCAAACAGGAAACTACCCAGATGTCTATCAACAAAAGGATAAATAAATTAATTATATTATACTCACATAGTGGAATATTATATACCAATGACAGTGAAAGACTGTACACATAAAACGTGGGTGAATCTCAAAACCATAATGTTAAGCAAAAGAAACAGTACGAAAAAATATATAGTGTGTGATTCCATTTATATGAAATGCATAAAAGGCAAAATATGATGAATGGGGTAGTAATTGTGGTTTTCTTTGGAGAGGATATGATTCGGAGAGGTTCAAGGAGGGCTTCTGTGATGCTGGTTATTCCATTTTTTTTTTAATTTTTTTTTCAACGTTTATTTATTTTGGGGACAGAGAGAGACAGAGCATGAACGGGGGAGGGGCAGAGAGAGAGGGAGACACAGAATCGGAAACAGGCTCCAGGCTCCGAGCCATCAGCCCAGAGCCTGACGCGGGGCTCGAACTCACGGACCGCGAGATCGTGACCTGGCTGAAGTTGGACGCTTAACCGACTGCGCCACCCAGGCGCCCCTCCATTTTTTTTTTTTTTTAATTTAGCTGGTGGTTAGACAAGTGAATTCACTTTGCAAAACATTCATGAGACTGTCACCTAAGAGAAGGTCACTTTTCTGTACTATTTTATGATTAACTTTGCTTTTATTATAGCATTATGTAGCCATTCATAACAAATACATTAGAGCAAGAGGAGAGGGGCATAAGGAAGGGAAAATATCTAAGATAAATTTTAAACTTTTAGCTCAATGTCATTCTTATGTCATTTTCTGTTGAAAAAATTAAGCACTGCCAAGATACAATCCCAAGTGTCCATGGTACTTTGAAAGCTGTTCAAGGTGCATTCGTGGATTTGAAATCTAGAGCACTGTAGATACGTCTTCTTTATCTTTTGACTTAAAAAGGAGATGTGGTAAACCAGTATAACAACCAAAGAAGGAATCTAATTACATTTGTGCTACCAGTTTAATGAATCATCTGGTCCCTGAAATTTGAAAAGGATTTTAGTGAGACTATTGGGTATCATTATTTTATATGATCTATTAGGTTCTATCTCTACTGAGTTTCCTAAAGCAACTCAAAATTTTTACCTTATACATATGGAGCTTTGAAGTATCACTGGGTTAATAGCGAATTATTGATAGGTCTGCACTCCTTTTAGAGAAACAATGCAAGGGGATGAAGGAACGCAAGGAAGAATATGTCTCCTTGCCTTTCCCAGCTTCTAGAAGCCCACATCCCTCGGCCTGTGGCCCCTGTTCATCTTCAAGGCCCGTATTGTCATCACTCTGTCCTCTCCTTCCATCTGCACGATTTGTGCTCTGACTCTCCTACCTCTCATCCCTTTATAAGTATACTTGTTACGTTGGACCTACACTGATAAACCAGAATAATCTCCCCATCTCATGATCTTTAATTGCATCTGCAATGTCCCTTTTGCCATATAAGATTACATATTCACAAACTTTAGGCATTAGGAAGGTCATGGACATCTTTGGGGGTCATTATTCTGTTTACCAGTGTCTATGGTCACATAGACTGCCATTTAAAAAGCTTTGGAAACATTTCACCCAATTCAACATAATTGTTTCTATTATTTGATCTCCTCTTTTTTTCAAGTATGCCTCAACATAAGTGAAATAATTAATGCAAATTATCCAGTAATGTGGTCTTAAAAAAAAAACAAAACACAACTATTGATCTAAAGTGTGCTGCACTGAAAAATCACTACATTTACTCATTCCTGCATTCACTATAAGAACTCAGCTTTGAATTTCATTTTACATGGGGGTGTGTATTATGAGTGTGCGTGCGTGTGTGTGTGTGTGTGTGTGCCCATGCTGGAGAGACTCTCCACCTTAACTCAATGCAAAAAAGAAAAATGTTAATTTTAAAATATAAATTAATTTTATTTATTTTTTTTAAATTTTTTAACGTTTTTTATTTATTTTTGAGACAGAGAGAGACAGAGCATGAACGGGGGAGGGGCAGAGAGCGAGGGAGACACAGAATCGGAAGCAGGCTCCAGGCTCTGAGCCATCAGACCAGAGCCCAACGCGGGGCTTGAACTCATGGACCGCGAGATCGTGACCTGAGCTGAAGTCGGACGCTTAACCGACTGAGCCACCCAGGCGCCCCTAATTTTATTTTTTTAATGTTTGTTTATTTTTGAGAGAGAGATAGTGAGGAGTGTCGGGGGTGGGGGGAGACAGAGAGGGAGACAGAGAATCTGAAGCAGCCTCTGTGCTGTCAGCACAAAGCTGGGCACAAAGCCCAACATGGGGCTCAAACCCGTGAACTGTGAGATCATGACCTGAGCCGAAGTTAGATGTTCAACCGACTGAGCCACCCAGGCACCCCAATTTTCTGATTGTTAGAAAAAAACTATTATTCTACAGCTATATTTAAAATTTTATTAATTATAAAATGTAACTATTTTCGATATGTCACCAGAAATACTTAAATGAAATAAAACAGCTGTCACAATTAAGTAGAGGCTTCTTTTTTTTTTTGTTTTTTGTTTTAACATTTATTTGTTTTTGAGACAGAGAGAGACAGAGCATGAACGGGGGAGGGTCAGAGAGAAGGAGACACAGAATCTGAAACAGGCTCCAGGCTCTGAGCTGTCAGCACAGAGCCCGATGCGGGGCTGGAACTCACGGACCGTGAGATCATGACCTGAGCCAAAGTCGGAGGCTTAACCGACTGAGCCACCCAGGCGCCCCAAGTAGAGGCTTCTTAAGATTGCAGTTTTTACCATTTGTTTTTAACAGTTACTGACATTTGAGTTTTTGTTAAAGTTTTTGTTGTTGTTGTTAAGGGACATCTGGATGACTCAATCGGCTAAGTGTCCAACTTTGGCTCAGGTCATGATATCCCGGTTCGTGGGTTCAATCCCTAAATTGGACTCTGTGCTGACAGCTCAGAGCCTGGAGTCTGCTTCAGAGTCTGTGTCTCCCTCTCTCTACCCCTCCCCCTCCCTCAAAAAATGAATAAACATTAAAATTTTTTTTAATATTTTTCATTACAATAGGGAACTGAAACACAGAAAACATACCTAGTTCTTAAGAAGTCTCATTGTAATGTTCTTATTCTTTGAACATCTTTCTTTAATCCAAATTATAATTTGTGTCTCATAGATTATTTTTTTATTTTTTCAATTTATTTATTGTTTAATTTACATTCAAGTCTGCATATGATGCAACAATGATTTCAGGAGTAAATACCTTAATGCCTCTTACCCATTTAGACTATTCCCCCTCCTATAACCCCTCCAGCAACCCTCTGTTTGTTCTCTATATTTAAGAGTTTTTTATGTTTTGTCTCCCTCCCTGCTTTTATATTATTTTTGCTCCCCTTCCCTTATGTTCATCTGTTTTGTATCTTAAATACCTCATATGAGTGAAGTCATACTATATTTGTCTTTCTCTAATTTCGCTTAGCATAATATCCTCCAGTTCCATCCACGTAGTTGCAAATGGCAAGATTTCATTCTTTTTCATTGCCAAGTAATACTCCATTGTATACATATACAGCACATCTTCTTTATCCATTCGTCCATAGATGGATATTTGGACTCTTTCCATACTTTGGCTATTGTCAATAGCACTGCTAAAAACATTGGGGTGCATGTGCCCCTTCAAAGCAGCACACCTGTATCCTGTGGATAAATACCTAGTAGTGCAATTGCTGGGTCGTAGGATAGTTCTATTTTTAATTTTTTGAGGAACCTCCATACTGTTTTCAGAGCGGTTGCACCAGTTTGCATTCTCACCAGCAGTGCAAAAGAGATCCTCTTTCTCCGTATCCTCGCCAACATCTGTTGTTGCCTGAGTTGTTAATGTTAGCCATTCTGACAGGTGTGAGGTGGTATCTCATTGTGGTTTTGACTTGTATTTCCCTGATGATGAGTGATGTGGAGCATTTTTTTCATGTGTCTGTTCATCATCTGGATGTCTTCTTTGGAGAAGTGTCTATTCATATCTTTTGCCCATTTCTTCACTGGATCATTCGTTTTTGGGGTGTTGAGGTTGATAAGTTCTTTATAGATTTTGGATACTAATGAAATATATTTCACATGTATATTTTTAATCAATTTATTTTCCATACTTTAATACCATCCATTTTAAAAACTAATCTTCAGCAAACATAAAAGAGATCATACACGATTGTTCCCCAATCCTCCAACTTAAAATAGGCAAGCTACATGGATTATTTTATGCCATAACTTTTCCTTCCTAGCACTCATTACAACTTGGGATTACTGTTTTCTCTGTTATTATTTGTATCCATCTTCCCCAATATAAACTCTTTGAGGATGGGAATTACTATATTTAACTCCTATACACATGGTATACTTGGAATATCGTAGGATCTCAAGAGGCTTGGGATGAATTAGTGAATTAAATAAATTTGTATATGTGTATATATGTGTGTATTGTGCTTTGAAGGTGGCTTAACCCTGACAATGAACTTGTATCTTCAGCAGAGAAAATGTAAGGTTCTTTTCACTTTGTGTCATCAATTCTAATTATTTGCATTTTTGAGCTTAACAGCCTTTCATAGAATCATTAGTGTCTGTGAATAAATGATAATGTACTTGTATTTTCCTATGTTAGTAAGTTACATATGCTTATATATTTTGAACGGGTTCTATTCTGATTCCTCCAAGTGTTCATGCATTTGTTTAGAGGAAGAAACAGAAACTGGCCTAAAATAATATTATTTGTGAGGTACATTTCCTTTGTACTTGGTTTGTTGAGACTTTTTATCATAAAGAGATGTTGAATTTTGTCAAATGTTTTCTCTGCTTCTGTTGAATGATGATATGATTTCTATCCTTCACTTGGTTGATGTGGTACATCACACTGACTGATTTGTGGATGCTGACCCATCCTTGCATCCCTGGAATAAATCTCCCTTAATCCTGGTGTATGATCCTTTTAATGCATTGTTGAATTCAGTTTACCAATATTTTTGAGGATTTTTGCATCTATGTATTTTTTTTTCTTGTGGTGTCCTTGTCTGGAAGAGTTTGAGAAAAATTGGTATTCATTCTTTAAATGTTTGGTAGAGTTCACCAGTGAAGTCATCTAGCCCTGGACTTTTGTTTGTTGGGAGGTTTTTGATTATTGATTCAATCTTCTGACTAGTAATCCACTGTTTACCCTAATCATTTTATACATATGTGTGTATAACATAATTTTATATATGTGTGTGTATATAATCTATGACATATATATATACATATATATATATATGGAATATATATAATCTATGAGATTGAAATGTAAACAGATAATCAGCTCTTGAATATCCTCTTTGTGACATTTTGCATGATGTTTGTGTTTCCACTTTGGGTTTTGTGTCTAAGGCCAAACTGTTTTAAAATTTTATTTATACTAATATATTCCTTATAGAAATTCTTTTTTTTATTTAAAAAGGATTTTTTAACATATATTTTACTTTTGAGAGAGAGAGAGAGAGCAGGGGAGGGGCAGAAAGAGAAGGAGACACAGAATCTGAACCAGGATCCAGGCTCTGAGCTGTCAGCACAGAGCCTGACAAGGGGGTTCAATGTGAGATCATGACCTGAGCCGAAGTCGGAAGCTTAGCTGACTGAGCCACACAGGTGCCACTAGAAATTCTTGATTTTTCATTTACGACTTAAATATCTTCTCTTTGGAAGAACTCCCCAGTTAACTGCAGCTCCTGTACCCAACCAGCCTACTCACTGAAGGTTTCTAAGTACAATTATTTCTGCTTTCATAGTAGAAACACCACAACTTGAGGAGTCCCATCCCTCATAGGGGTTATTAAAAGAAAAGTTGAGAAACTGAGAGAATCATCCCAGTACTCCCTCACAAGCAATCCATCTAGAATAGGCAGCCCTTTATACAATACCCCCTTTAAAAAAATTAGGGCCTCCTCCCCAGTTTTGAGCATGTCCTTTCAAATCCTTTTGACAGCCGTATTCTCGAAGGAAGAAGACATATGTGCAGACTTATGCAATTTCCCCTTTTAGTATAATTTCACTAGATGTGTGGTCCCATTTTCATTTCACATGATACTCACCTTCTTGCTTCTTTAGGTAATTGCCTGTTTCTATAATGATTTTGCTTTTATTTCTGTTGATGACTTTCAGACATAATGGGTTGATGCCTTCTTTAATGGGCACAATGATTATAAACCTCTATTAAAGCAGGGATCTGTATGCCTTACACTGACAGTAGAGTTAATTGCTTTTACAATTAAGATTTTATGAGAAATACATTTTTTAAAAAATTTGTTAGTACTCCAAGTTGAGGTCTTCCACAGAAGAAGAGGAATCCTTCCCAAAGCTGCTGATGAATTACTTTTCTCTCTTTCAGCATTATGTGTAGATTTCTCAGCACATTTCTTCAGGAGGTGGGTCCTGCCCATTGATACAGACTTGTCTCTTATCTGTACTTTGCAGGCAATCTATACCTGCCTTATTGCACTCCTATGGGGTTGTAGACTGGCTTTTTCCACATCTATGCCTCTTTTCATGCTGCTCTTTTTTGCCTCCTTCTCTGGATAGCAGTCTCCTCCTTTAAAGTATTAATTCCTTCACAAAGCCCTTCCTGATAATGGTGGTAAAAGTACAGTTGCCTGACTCCTCCTCTCAGAGCACCCTGTGTGTGTCCATGAGACTGCCCCCATCACATAATCCCGCCATGGTCTCGTTACTCCTCAAGTTACGGCTTTAGACTCTAAGCTTCTGATGCTGTGTTTTTAAATCTGCAGGCATCACAGAGCCTGCAGACGGCCCCATCGTGTTTGTTGGATGAAGCAAGCAAGAAAGCAAAACATCAAGAACATGGCAAAACCAAGTGTATTTATTTGGTGTTTTAGTAGATGTGATTTCCTGCGACTTGTCTACTCTAGTGAGATGAATTGCAAGAGCCTGAACTTACAGGTTCCTGCTGTTCATGTTTAGCCTTCTTAATGCATCATGGCTGATTGGACACAGAGAAACTCTCAATTAGTCTTGTTTTGTCATGGTGCACACAGCTCTATCCAGAAATGATAACAAAAACATCACACAGCTCCCTGATATTGTAGAGGGAGAGGTACCCTATCCAACCCTAAAATCTTAACATATATGAGATTGTTACCATTTGAGGGACTCTACCCCTGAAATGTGGATCAGAAAGCCTCCAATAGGTATTCTCAGAGTAGTCTCGGCTTCTTTATGCTGGCTACGTCCAATTTTGCTTCACTAGACAGAAGCTAAGAAGGGACATCCAAGCTATGGTGGCCAGAAGTTAAACAACCGAAGTGGAAAGCCCAAGACAAAGTCCTTCAGCAACAAGTAGGCTCACCTCTTTATTAGCATCAACCCCAAATCTTAGAAAATCCTGTTGTTTATAATGCTGAGTTAACCACCTACAATGTCTCAGTAAGCTCTTTTCTAGCGCTGAAGGAAACTCAAAATCAAACAAACCAGAACAAAAACCTTGCCTTCCCTACCCTTCCTAGTCCCCACCCCAGAGCTTCATTCTTGCTTAGTTGAATCCATCTCTCTCTCTCAGAAGAAAGAGTGCTTGTTTTTTTGTGCCCAAGGACATATGTAAAATTTTATTACTGAAAAGTTGGAATTCAAAATAGCCAGAATAGAATGGTCTAAAATCCGTAACAGTTGGCACTGAATCTCATGGTGATCGCACCATGACCTGAGGTTATGTACTAGACATGAGAAAGGGGGTGAAGCTTTGTTAAGGCAAAGGTTCAAGTCTCACTTGATATGTTGTATTGACCTCACCGTGTCTGAAAGAAATGAACAACCCAGACAAAAACAAAGTGGAAGCAGAATAAAGTGGTCAGTGTCCTTAAGTGACTCTCAGGGTTTGCAATGCATTCCCACTAACACATCTGATTTGAGATGAGTAGAATTCCTAGGAAAAGCTTCTGAATTAAGAATTAAATGTAGGGGCGCCCGGGTGGCTCAGTCAGCTAAGCTTCCTACTTCGGCTCAGGTCATGATCTCATGGTTTGTGAGTTCGAGCCCCGAGTCGGGCTCTGTGCTGACAGCTCAGAGCCTGGAGTCTGCTTCGGGTTCTGTGTCTCCCTCTCTCTCTGCCTCTCCCCCACTTGTGCTCTGTCTCCCTCTGTCTCTTAAAAATAAATAAAAACATTAAAAAATTTTTTAAAGAATTAAATGTGCAATGAGTAGTAAATGTCATGATAGAATCTCTAAAATAGTTGATTGACTCTCCTACAATAGTTCCACTGAGAATTAAATTTATGTAGGATGGGGTTGAAGGGTTTTTGAAGATTGTCTAATTTCTGAGAGGCACACAACTGAAGCTTACAATAAAAATCCAAAAAACAAAAAAGACACACACACACATGCACATACATGTGCACACACAGGGAAGTTTACGATATCCTTCAAAGGGAACGAATGTCTCTTGCCAGTGTGATTAAAAGAAAACTGTTATTAAATCAAAAATCAAATGCTGTTATTTAACAGTATTTGAATGTGTACTAGTGCTTGAAAATAATTTTACGAACAATATAAAAAATGCCATGAGAATAATCTTTAAAGCCACCTATAATATATTTTCATTTATATATGTATTTTTTTTCATTTATGCCCTTCTCAATTTGAATTTAAGTCATTAGTTCAATCAATAGCAAAAGTAAGGTAATGGATAATGGAAAGAATGCTTTGTATTTCCATCACCTTCCTTTCAAGAGTGTAGGCATTTTTGTCGTTAGAGCTGATGCTTAGATGTGAAATTGTTTTTACTGAGTTATTGATGACTGTATCTATACAGAGCCTAAGTCAAATTATAGTGTATTATGGAAGCAATAGCTTCCTTCAATTTTTTGCATTATTGTGCTATAAGAGCCACCTCAGCCCATTACCAAGCTGCCATGAATATTGTGTCTAGACTATAAGTCACCTAGGTTTTAACCAAATTAAGTCTCTACTGCATGACGCAGATTTGGTATCTTCTGAACATAGCAATGTAATCTGTAACCATGGAATTATTGTAAGAAAAAACTAAAACGCAGTGCCTTATACACAATGGGCATTCAATAAATATTTCTTGAATTGCAGATATGACCTGGGCCTACTACAAATCTCTCCTATTTTTCTCCTATCAATGAATTAAGAGCTACCAATCTATAACACTTTTATCATGTCATCAGCCTTGATATACGAAGTGATGTTCCTGAGGAGAATTTGGAACTCATATTAAACAGAATAGAATAGACTAACCCACACCTTCTGAATGAACAATGCATGCTTTTAATCTACCCCAGTAGGCAATCAGTTTCTTAGTGGTAATCAATAGGTGTTAAAATTTCTTCTTAAAACTGACTTCACTGGCAAGGACCACTCCTTGCACAAATAGACTAAATGCACAATATACTATGCACAAATAGACTATGCACA